>NW_026571036.1:31069377-31635877 GCF_026225935.1 Boleophthalmus pectinirostris | reverse complement strand
TTGTTCAGCTCTTCCTGGTCGATGTACTTCTCCTTCACCTTCTTCTTCTTTTTCTTGTCTGATTTGTCGTGGTCATGCTCATCGTCTGAGCCCACGTCTTCGATCTCGGGCTTGTCCTCCTCCTTCTCCTCTTCATCCTTCTCTTTCTCCTTCTCTTTCTCCTCCTCCTCTGCCTCATCGTCACTCACTTCCTTGTCACGCTCCTTTTCCACCTGTAGTAACAAAATAATAATCAATAGCTATTCAATGTGTCTAAACAGGTACCCACAGACATGACAAATTCAAACCATCTTTACATTATATTGTTTTGAAGTGTTAAGCAATGTTAGCAGTAATGTTAAAATTTTCATTCAACAATAAATCTATTAACTGCTATGCCATCTGCTCCTCCGAAATCAAAAGCATAACAATAATTCCTCTATCTCCTCATTCTTCATTATTGGAGAAAGGGCCAGCTTTATCCTAAATAACAGAGGTAACTTTGCACATAAAATATTTGATTTTTTTTTATTGTTATGAACTGTGTAAATTCTGTTTAAGATAGACAGGTAGCTACTTTATTGATCCCAAAAGAAATTTAAAAAGGTGCTATTTAAATAAAACATATTTCACTCAACTTTCAGAGAAAATTAGGCATGTCAAATAACCTTTCTAATAATAACAGTGGTCCTGCTCATAGTTTTGATTAATATGTAGGCATGCAGTGGTTTCCAAAAAACAACAGCTTCTTATAAACCATGTAGCACTTACAAAGAGTGTGATGGGGTATCCAATGAACTGTGAGTGCTTCTTGACGATCTCCTTGATTCTCCTCTCCTCCAGGTATTCTGTCTGGTCCTCTTTAAGGTGCAGGACCACTTTGGTGCCACGTCCCATTGGTTCAGCTGAAAACAAAAATAAAATTACATTAAGTTGTCAATAAACAGACAGTATTTTTAATCAACCAAATAGCTACCAAGGGTCCCAGTTATTAAAATTGGCAGTAGAAAATGTTTGTTTCCCCTGCAATGTTTACTGAAAATTTTTGTTGAAATAAATACTAAAAATAATGTAGATTTTTTTTTTTTCTACTGTTGATTAATTTAGCTTTAAATATTGATTATTTTATTTATTGTATTATAAATATATTGTTTTTCACCTGAAATAATCAGCACCTAATATGCAAAACAATCTAATTTACAGTTAGATGAACTACTGTAGATATTTCATATTTGGATATTAAAAAGCAACATAAATTTGAAAAAAATTTAAAATAATTCTTACATATGTCGTTCCTGACAGTGAAGGACCCCCCGGCAGATGACTCCCATGCATACTGTTCGTCATCATTGTGTTTGGTGACCACTGTGACCTTTTCTGCCACCAGGTATGCAGAGTAGAAACCCACTCCAAACTGCCCAATCATGGAGATATCTGCCCCAGCCTGCAGAGCCTCCATGAAGGCCTTGGTGCCCGACTTGGCGATGGTGCCCAGGTTGTTGATGAGGTCGGCTTTGGTCATGCCAATGCCAGTGTCTCGGAGGGTGAGGGTGCGCTCCTCTTTGTTGGGAATGATTTCGATTTTCAGATCTTTGCCACTGTCGAGTTTGGAGGGGTCTGTGAGGCTTTCATAGCGGATTTTGTCCAAAGCCTGTGGATTTTAAATAGTTCAGAATCAATACACAGTGCAAAGCTAGTTTTAAACAATCAATTGTAATTTTCTTTAAGATTGGAGTTATTTTACTACATAAATTTCATCAATGTAGGAATTATTTTTTGTAAACATGATATTTTCATTCTTGTTTTAGTAGATTTGTCAGATTGAAGTCATATTGATGAGAGCAAATATAAAATATACTAAGCATATATAAAACACACTTTGCAATAATTTCACTGAATCTAATTTCAAACTTACATCAGAAGAGTTGGAGATGAGCTCTCTGAGGAAGATCTCTTTGTTGGAATAGAATGTGTTGATGATGAGAGACATGAGCTGAGCAATCTCAGCCTGAAAGGCAAAGGTCTCAGTCTCAGGCTCCTCCTCCATTGGCTGGTCACGTGCCTCAGGCATCTGCAACAAATAGAAACAGAAACTTAACAAATGCTTAATGTTTCAAACGGTCAGATAAGAGCATAGATTTTTGCAGCAACTGTTAGAGTCTGTAAAATATTACATCTAGCCCCCGTGTGAGTAGTTGTCTGGATGGGGAATAGGGTTGTCAAAAGTACTGAAAATCAGATACTAATCAATACTAACACTAGTACAGAGCAGGTATCACTACTAAAAAGTCACATTCACATGAATTCTATTATGGACCACTAATCCTTTGTGAGAAGTTCAAATAATCAATTATCACCAACAGGGAACACAAAAGGATGCAGCTGTCACGATAAAATACTGTCTATTTTTCTACTAACCATGTGATTTCTCCTAACATAGTCTGAAATTAATTATTTAGTAGGAAATTTGTTCAGAAAGTGAAAAGGCTGTATTTATTTGGCCAAAATGTCTACTGTAAGTACATGATCAATATCTTGTCTCCAAGAGATAATAGTATTCAATCAACAAGTAGCCATGTAGTTTCGATCTATAGTAACGAGTAACAGGTCAATCTCCTCTCATATCTTCACTTTTCTTGTGCTTTAAATGTGCGCTGTGAAAGAGATCTTGATTACATAGTTAAAATCGATTACATAGTTAAATCGAGAAGTTTTTTTTTTTTTTTTACTAAATCTTGCAGTTTTTCATTCATTCTACAAACCGCAAGCACATGGAGAGAAATGGCGCCACTTGCAGGTTGCTTTGGTATATTGCGTGTTTCTAGAAGGTACCAAAGACCTCAGAACAATCTAGCAGTTTCCATGTGAGTAAGAGGTGAGCCCCTCCTTTGGCAACCAAGATCCTTGAATGAATCAGCTTTGCGTTTAAATCACGGAATTATCCAAACAGCAATTTAAAAAAAATAACTTGGCAACTTAAATTTTGATTTTATTATAAAAACACTACGTGCTGTTCACAAATTTATTTTAAAAACGCATAAATATTGCACCAAATTATAGAAAATTAAAAATAAGTAGATGCAAATCTTGTTACTAGATTACAACGCACCTGCTCCGTTGCACTTGCATTATCACAACCCAGTAACACAATGTACATTTGATGACAACTAAGATAATTATGAGTTCAAAGCATAAAAATGAATCGACAACTTAATGTTTGAATAATTTAATTTAAAAACTATTATTTATAGCAATTTAGTTTTAGACAATTTAAGATATGCCATTGTAGCTTCATAGCTTAAGCATCATAGAAGCTTCTTTCATTTACCTTGGTCTTCGTTGGTGAGTCTTCGCAGTAGAAATAGAAGTAGGAATGCGAATGTGGGAGTAGTTAAGTTGCTCCCTCGCCCGGTTGCGCCGCTAGTTCGTGGTTCGGGTTTCTGTGACTGTGCAAAGATGTGCCCTGCTCGCTTTTATACAGTTTCTGACGGGGATTTCGAGAATTCTCAGCTTCTGGAACCGTCTGGAATGTTCGGAGACAGTTTCAGCCCGCTGATTGGTCCACTCAGCTGTCAGTCAATTGGATTTCTATTACATTGCATTGTAGAGGGGGCGGGACTCACGGGTCAGCGTTTACTACAATGTTATTGAAGATTCCAGAAAGTGCATAGGTATTTTTCTAGAATTTGCAGGTTTAAATCAAGGTGTGGACAAAAATCACAAGTTACGGTTTTGTTTCTCATCATATTTTATTAAAAACTCGTTTGCATATCAAAAATTGTCATCGTTACAAAAAGAGAGAGAACTCACCCTAGACATATGACCTTAAATTACTCTTTCAAGTTAACAGTTATTGGCTTATTAGTTACTGTGCAATATTTCTATACAAATGTGAATAGCATTGTCATGTCTTACTTCATTACAATGTGTACAAATGTATTTTCCCAACCTGAATAACTTACAAAAATAAACAATTAAAACTTTACAGAGTGGAGTAAAATTGGATGGTGGTAGTTTAGTCAACTTCCTCCATTCTGGAAGTGTCATCGTCTCCCTCCAGAGCAGGCATGTCCTCCTCTGCTGGCTGAATCAGATCTTCCACTGGGGAGTCCTCCTCATCAATGCCTGACAGTAACAAGCAAGAAGCATTTGTGAGTGACCAAGTGAAACCAAGAACCAGTCAGTGAACAGTCAGTCTAACTGTCAAAGGTGCATTGTGTAACTTTTCTAGTTCAGAGTCTGCAACCTGCTCCTCTTCCTGGAGGTGTTATTGCTTTGCCTGGAATGTTCCATAGTATGGCCTTACTGATCTACCTTGCATTGATTCAATTACCTCAAAAATACCTTGATTTATTATGGGTTGGGTTGCCGACTCCCCTGATCTAACCTGTAACTTGGCTGTTTGGATGACTACTTGTCTCCATGGTTGTATATTAAGTTTAATGCCATATTGTGGAACATTCAATGCAAACCTATAGTAGCAAAGTGAAAACAAGCTGGTGGTGAAATTTAACTTGATCTTGTAGTCCCTGCTTGTCTCTATGGTTATATTAAGTTAAATTGCATATTGTGGAATATTCCAGACAAAGCTATAACATCTACAAGGAGATAAGCAACTGCATGTCCTCCACAAGAAAAGTTACAAGTATACATGTAAGCTCTTGTCTTTCTTTTACATTACTATAGCGTTTGTTATTTTTGATGAGATCCTTACCCAGTCCGAGTTTGATCATCCTGTAGATGCGGTTGGCGTGTGTCTGTGGGTCGTCCAGTGTGAAACCGGAGGACAGGAGCGCTGTCTCAAACAGCAGAATCACCAAGTCCTTCACAGCCTTATCATTCTTATCGGCCTCTGCCTTCTCCCGCAGAGTCTCGATGATGGGGTGGACCGGGTTGATCTCCAGGTGCTTCTTGGCTGTCATGTATCCCAGTGTGGAGTTATCTCTGAGGGCTTGAGACTTCATGATGCGCTCCATGTTGGCAGTCCACCCATAGGTGCTGGTGACGATGCAGCAGGGAGACGAGACCAAGCGGTTGGATACGGTGACCTATGAATAAGAAGTGAAAGATATTAAGCAAGTGTTTGACCACCTATCTTTAAAACTGCTCATAGATCTACTAAGTGCTGCCAAGTTGTTTGTGATTCATTTATTTCCATATCACACATTCTTATTTAATTTGTTTGTGTCAAAGCATAGATAGAACCTCAAACAAAATATACTTTTTTTTTCAAGCGTTATTTATTTCTATCTTTTTCAATTTGCTAAGTAATTACAATGTGATTTAATTTGGCGAGCTAAAAACTTGCATAACTGATAAATTGACTTTTTTTTTTTTTTTTTTATCCAATTCTTCCAACTATAGTATTGCTTTTAAGTCTTTCTCCATCTATCTTACCTTCTCAATCTTCTTGTCCAGGATGTCCTTCATGATTTTGCAAAGGTTTTCAAATTTAACTTTAAGTTCTTCTTGTTTCTTCTTCTCTTCGTCATCTTCGGGCAGCTCCAGTCCCTCTTTGGTCACAGACACGAGAGTTTTCCCATCAAACTCCTTCAGCTGCTGGACACAATACTCATCGATGGGCTCAATCATGTAGATCACCTCCAGACCAGCTTTACGAAGACGTTCCACAAACGCTGAGTTGGCCACCTGGTCTTTGGTCTCACCTGTGGGAGAAGTCAGAAATCTATATTAGTGATGCACATTTTGCTGTTTGAAGATGCTTGTAGCTAGTAAATGATTCAACTACAACTACTATAGAGAGTACATGTAGTTACTTCTGTCAGTGTGTGTTCAGGTCACTCCTAGTTGTAGTTGATTTCACTGATGATTATTGTAGCAATGTTAAATCAAAATTTACTTCGTACCAGTGATGTAGTAGATGTGTTTCTGGTTGTCCTTCATGCGAGCCACGTAGTCTTTGAGGGACACCATCTCATCTCCAGAGGCAGAGGTGTAGTAACGCAGGAGCTCAGACAGCTTCTTCCTGTTCTGGGAATCTTCATGGATACCAAGCTGGAATAAATCAAAAGTTTGGAAATTAGACAAGGTAGAACAATATATAGTATATGGTATAGCATCTCACATTAGTCATAGCTCTTACCTTGATATTTTTGGAGAACTGCTCGTAGAACTTCTTGTAGTTGTCTTTATCCTCTGAGATTTCACTGAACAGCTCCAGACACTTCTTCACCAGGTTTTTGCGGATCACCTTCAGGATTTTGCTCTGCTGAAGCATCTCTCTGGAAATGTTCAGGGGCAGATCCTCAGAGTCCACCACACCCTTAATGAAGTCTGGAAGAACATTGAAAAATCCATGTTAATTTCACAATATATTCATGTAACAGGCTGTATTTCCAATGCTTATGTCTCTCTATAAGCAATTTCTATCTCAAAACTCTCCACAGAGAAAAGAAGGTTTGTCTTTGTTTGTCTTTTCATGTAAAGCATCTTTGAGTATCTTGAAAAGCGATATATATATATATATATATATATATATATATATATATATATATATATATATATATATATATATATATATATATATATATATATATATAAACTGTGTACTTACTGAGGTATTCTGGGATGAGCTCCTCGCAGTTGTCCATGATGAAGACTCTGCGCACATAGAGTTTAATGTTGTTCCTCTTCCTTTTGTTTTCAAACAGGTCGAAAGCAGCACGTCTGGGAGCGAAAAGTAGAGCGCGGAACTCCAGCTGACCCTCCACCGAGAAGTGCTACAAAGAGGGAGGCAAATCATATCTTTAACAAATGTTGGATATTATCAGCCAACCTAATTAGTAAAAGTAAAAAGTATCTGTAAAAGCTAGTTAAGTGGGTGCGTTATTTTCCCTCACCTTGACAGCCAGGTGGTCCTCCCAGTCATTGGTTAGACTCTTGTAGAACTCTCCGTACTCCTCGTTGGTGATGTCGTCAGGGTTACGGGTCCAGATGGGCTTGGTCTTGTTGAGTTCCTGAGCGTCGATATACTTCTCCTTCACCTTCTTTTTGCGCTTGTTCTGTCCGTCTTTGCTGTCCTCATCCTCGTCGGCGCCAATGTCTTCGATCTTTGGTTTGTCAGCGGCAGCGGCGTCTTTGTTGTCCACTTCCTCCTCTTTCTCTCCCTCCTCCAGGTCAACCTCCTTCTCTCTGGTTTTCTCCACCTGAAAATGACAAAAAGTTTAAGTCAGTATCCTATTTTACTACTACTACTACTACTACAACTACTACTACTAGTACCACTTTGCAAAACTTACATTATTTAACTTCTTTTGATCTATGGTTTACTGGTTTCAGAAATGTCTTATTTCAATTATTTGGTAAAAATCATTCCATGGCAGGAAATTTGTCTAAAAACTATAATATGCTATATTTAAACTTATCTAGTGACTCAAATAATGTATTTTTTTATTAAGATAAATTTAACTTCAAATGAAGATTAATATTCTGAATTTAAATTGTTTTTACTCATCCTGGTATAGTTGTTACCTGACAGCAGACTTACATAGAGTGTGATGGGGTAGCCAATGAACTGAGAGTGCTTCTTGATGACTTCTTTGATGCGTTTCTCTTCACAGTATTCAGTCTGGTCCTCTTTAAGATGGAGGATCACCTTTGTGCCTCGACCAATGGGCTCCCCTGGAAGAAAACGATACGGATTTTCAGTAAAACATATTCAACCTAAATTATATATTCCCCATTATGCCTTTCATCCCTGATGTGCAACAAAGGAAATACTCAAAATATTAGGTAGTTAACACAAGTTGTAGTTTTGGAGGCTACCTGACCTCAGAAGACCTAGCAAACTGATTTAATCTTATATGAAAATCCTGTATGCTTTAATACCTGTATCTGGCCTGACAGTGAAAGATCCTCCAGCTGCAGATTCCCAGATGTACTGCTCGTCATCATTGTGTTTGGTGATCACTGTGACTTTCTCTGCTACCAGGTATGCGGAGTAGAAACCCACTCCAAACTGCCCGATCATGGAGATATCTGCCCCAGCCTGCAGAGCCTCCATGAAGGCCTTGGTGCCCGACTTGGCGATGGTGCCCAGGTTGTTGATGAGGTCGGCTTTGGTCATGCCGATGCCAGTGTCCAGGATGGTGAGAGTGCGGGCGAGAAGATCAGGCGTGATGTCAATCTTAAGGTCTTTGCAAGAGTCGAGTTTGCTGGGGTCTGTCAAGCTTTCGTATCTGATTTTGTCCAGAGCCTGTGGTAAGAGATAAAGGTTAGTCAATTATACAAGAATGGCCTTTTAATTTGCAAGAAAGTTATCATCTTCAGTTGCTTAAATGGGTTGAATTCAGTATATTGATAGGTTTGTTGACAAGTTTAGACAAAATCAAAGGCATTTTATCAGTCACAAATACTAGCATCTTAACTCTGAAAAAAGTCTATCTAAATTAATATTACTATTCTTTCAAGTAGTATCATATTTCATGTAATTGTATCTAGTTTTAGCATCATATTTTCTCTTTATTTACTATATTGTCTTACATCAGAAGAGTTGGAGATGAGCTCTCTGAGGAAGATCTCTTTGTTGGAGTAGAATGTGTTGATGATGAGGGACATGAGCTGAGCGATCTCAGCCTGAAAGGCAAAGGTCTCCACCTCCTCCTCCATCATGCGGCCGCTGCTCTCAGGCATCTGTGGGGAAATACAAAGGAATGTTAAAGGAATTAAATACTATTACTACTACTACTACTACTATACTACTGTTATTGAAACTTGTACAACTACTGTGACTCATTCCTCTGCCATTGTTACTGCTAATTCCACTCCTACAATTGTTGTTACAACTAATACCACTAATACTGCTACCACCATCTTTTCACATTTGATAATGATGATGATTTTTTTTGTTCATATTTTTCAGTATTTTTTTCAATAATACTTATTGAATTTTTTTTTAAAGGAATGGGCTGATTTACCACTACTACTTCTGCTACTTTTACTACTGCACTTCTATTTCTACTACAGTTAGTTGAAACAATAAAAAAAATGATTTGTCCTAATTACATGAAATAGGGTTGAACAGTTGACTGAACTGTCAAATCAGAGGCTGTAGTAGTAAAGTATTGTCCTTAATACTTTTCTACAGTTAAGTTTAGCTGATAATATTTCAGTCTGAACATGAACATATATTAAAGAATGTATGTAAGTGCAATGTTTATCTGAAAAATATTTTATCCCTAAAGTATCCCAAATAGATTGCAGGCTGCTCCGGGTTTAAGATAAGCCCCGTTTGGTTTGAGAGGGGGTTGCAGTGCCAGTCTCCGCTGTCAATCAAAATCCTGCCATATGGTGAGTGGGCGGAGCTTATGATCTCCACTGCTTCAACATGTGCCATTTCACACCTTAATAACTTTACTATAGTTTGTAAATAGTCACTATGAAACTATAGTTACTATTTTTGAAAAGATCATTAGTTCACTTCATTCCTTAAAACAAATCCAGTGGTTGTATATTATATTTAAGGATAAAAATTGCATTGAAACAACCCCAAAGTTTAATTGCTATAATGTTCTTCTATGTACAGAATGATGAGAGATTTACTGAACTTTTTTCTATTGTTTCTATTCAGTAATTTGTCTTTAGTCAGTTGTACTTTAAAATACTGCAAAAATCACAATACATACAGTATATACAATTTTGACTACTTTTTAAAACATATTTTCATTCTACATTGGTTTCTAATTAATAACACATTTTGAGCAGTTAAAGCAGTTGGCCCATTGCTCTTCATTGAAAGTGACCCCTGATGCCATGTGCTCCCACTGCCATAGCCTACTCTCCAACAAAGTCATTGGTAAAGCTAAGTTACAGTTTAAATATTTAAGTTCACTCAAATTCAGAATATTAGAGTAGGTTAGACAAGTTTGATTCAACTGACATTTCTGACTAGTTTCAATCTATTTTTCATACATTGTTTATCTACTCCTAGGATTTTAGGATTGTAATTTCCTAGCGTGGTATTAATAAATGCATGTTGGAGTGCATACAAGCATTAGTCCTGGTTTAGTCCTAGTTTGAGCCCAGTTTAATCTTAATGTAGACAGGGTTTGGTCCTGGCCTAGCCTTGGTAAAGTCCTGAGCTAGTCCAGGTTTCGTTCCAGGTTTAGTCTCAGTTTAGTCCCAAATTTGATGTAATGTGGGTTAACACTTTTAAGTTAAGTTAAGACTTTCTTGAAACTTATCCTAGATCATAATGAATCAAACCTACTCAAAGCAAGATTAGCTGATCCCAAATGCTTAAAAATCATGATATTAGCGGGTTAAATTGCATCCAATCTTACCTTTAATGTAGTCTTCTTTGCAGTAGTAGTAGTAATAATAGTAGTAGTAGTTTGAGAAGGCCTTCTTGAAGAGGCTGCTTGCTTCTCTTATGAGTTCTTTGCTGAGTTGAGGTGAATGTGTCTCTTGACTCTATGACGCTGTGGTCTCAAACCGGTCATCTTTTTATACTTGGGGGGATGTTTCTAGAAGGCCCCCATTCAGAACCTTCTAGAAGATACTACATGTGCATAGTGGGGGGTAGGTGGGCAGTAAGGTGGGGTTGGGTGTCAAAACCACGAGGGAGGGGGCCTAGGAGAAAGCCTAAATTTGGGTGTCCTTTTAGGGTTGTAGAGATACCAGCCACTGCCTGTCAATCATGCCAGAGCTGCCCTGATAGCTTCTCGGGGCAGACCAGCTCACCCGCCCCCCATAGTCGTCACAGCTGTGCATAGGCCCCCGCTATCAGCTGCTGTATGGAAGCCCAACTGGACAAACCTCAGGCAAAAGCAAAGCGCAGAGACTTCCACATGGCTTCAGGCCTGGGAAGAAAGATGACAGATTATTTTGGTTATGGGGAAATTCACGGAAATAAATGTTTTTCAAAGAGCAAGAGCTTTAGAAGAAGCTTTCCAGCAATCAATAGTTTGTCTAAAATGTATTAACTCAAAGTCCATTGTTGTAACCGCAGCTGAACACAAAACACAAAACAAAGAATAAATTGGATATTTTTTTTAAATGCTGTGTTTATTTAAATTTGCTTCAAGTCAACTATAGGAAGGTAAAAGGTGACAGCTATATGCTAATAAGCTTTTAGAGACTTGTAGTTGAACGTATATGACAAATATTGTAGTCAAACAGTTTTTTTTTTGTTTGTTTAGTTTTTTCTGGGAAGTTGCATTAAAAGGTCTTATATTATGCAAAATGTACTTTTAAAGCTTTGTTATAATATTGTTATCTCATCAAAAACAATACCCTAACCCTAACCCTTGTGATGCCATGTAGTGGTAGTTTTCAAGTTAGCGGCTGCCTTTCACTTTTAGTTCAGTAGCGATAGGCAATTCCAGTGCTGAAGTTATCCAGATGAATAAAGAAGATGTTTGGAATTTAAAAACACTACATGTTATATGCATTGGGTTTTATTTAATGTAAAACAAATGTGTTACAGTAGGCTATATGTAGAAAACCAGAAGATTCTCTGAAGCAAAGAATAAACTGGAAGCTTAACTTAATCATGTTACTCAGTCAGAACTATATTTAAATGAACTTGAAGTTATAAAAAGTTGTAAAACATTGTAACAGGATTAAGAGTCTAGAAGCATCTCCACTCGTTTAGACTAACCACGAGAGGACTGAACTGTACTCCCTCTCTCCCTCCCCCTCTCCCTTACTTCCCTCTGTCTCTCACCCCCTCTCGTATCTCTTGCTCTTTATCTCCCAGCTAACCTTCACTAAATCTCCTCCACTTTCCATCTCTCTCGCTTCACTCAATTTTTCCCATGGTTCTTTCTCTCCCCTTTTCCCCATATCCTCTCTCTCTCCCCTTTGCCTGCCTCTTTTTTCTTTTCTCCCACTCTTCTCTCTCTCCTCTCTCCCCTCCTTCCCACTCTCTCTTCTCTCACCTCTTCTCCCTCCCTCTCTCTATCCCTATTACATAATGAGAATACTTCTAGTGGATAGCAGACACTACCAGAAGCGACTGTTGTGTAACTGTAGAAATGCCAAGAAATGTTGCAATCATCTATTTGCAGTATAGGTAGTATATTTTCTGAGCTGGGTCAAGTTACACTGCTTGCTTACTTTAAGTATTATTTTGAATGTATAACTATTTTTTTCCCAATTATTATAACATATAACTAACATTTGTTCTTATATTGTAATGTGTGAGCTACTGTGTCCAAGTAATTTTCCTTCTGAACTAGTCTAAGTAATATTACACACATTGATTAGATCTTTAATTTAATAATTTTAAAAAATCAGCTTGGCTTAAATTCATATCTTGATTTAAAGTGGCATTACGTAACTTTTCTGGTGGAGGGTTTGCTACCTGCTTGACTCCATGAAGTTATGTCATTGCTTTGCCTGGAATGTTCCACAGTATGGCATTAAACTTATCAATCTGGCATTTATTCTATTACACATACTTCTATTACTAAGAAAATACAGTCAATTCAAGTCATTTTAAATATGCACATGTAATATTTTTTGTGTCCATGGTGATGTTATTTACTTGACTGGAATATTCCACAGTATGACATTATACATATTTATCTTGCATTTATTCAGTTACAACTGTTTTCATTGCTCAAGAAACACGACTTCTTACTGTGAGAGGGATAGATATGTTTAATGCCATACTATGGAACATTTGAGGCAAAGTAATCACATCTCCATTAGGACAAACAGATGAAGAAGAAAACAAAGTGCACCTTTAAGCAGAGTAGGTATTTCAACTTATATTTTGGGGGTAATTATAAAGGAAGTAAGAAGCCATAAAAGCTGTAATAGTTTTACACTGGCACCTGTCTGTTTTTCGTTTCCTTGTCTGGCGCCTGGAGATGACAACAACATGAGACCTCACTTCACCCCTGTCCATTTGCCTGGCCTGACCCTCCTCCTCTCTCTCACTCACTCACCTCTCTCTATCTAGCAACAAAAAGGGCAGCGCTACAAGAAAAATATCCAGGAGAAAACCCACTTCAGCACAGGGATTGCTGTTTATACCTATACAAACAATTTATTGCTGGTTTGTGGCTTCAATGTATTTCTCTTTAGTTATCTGTGAGGGAATAAGTAAGGCTCTTTACATCATGGTATGGAGTGTCTGTAGCACTATTGAGAAGGTTCCAGAGTTGGCGCAATAATTACTATATCAACATATATGAAAGCTGGGAAAATATATTTCGGGGCTCAGTATTTATCAAGAGTATGTTTTCGTTAGTGGTGAGTTGTTGTTGTTTTTTTTTTTTTTATGATTTGAGCTGTTTAGGGATGACAAATATCCACTATTAATATATATTTTTTTCTACTAATTATTTGTTGTAGTTCAGGCCTTTTAATGAATGAGTGAAAACTGCTTTGCTGCAATTATCTTGCATTATTTTTATTGTGTTAGTAACACAGATTTGTTTCAGTAGCTGTGCTTGTGTGGGTTTCCTCTGTGCACTTAGATCTCCCTCATCATCCCAAAATATGCAAAATAGGAAAATCCTCCAGCTAAATTAGTCCTGACCAAGACTGGCTCAAAATCTAGAGATGGGAGCCCACATTGGCACCCACTCCTCCTGTGTATAGATTTTCCTACACTCTCCTAACAGGTTTAACCCTAAATGCATTGAAGGATGAGTCAAATGCAGAGGACATATTTCCCAACTTACTTTACATCTTAGCTTGCATCATTTGATTGTTGCGTACAGATTTTATTTTTTTTTATTATTTTGAGAACTGCATAGGTACACATAATACATTACATATATGGGTACATTTATGATTGGACATTGTATCACATTGCTTTGTCTTACTTACCCCTCATGTTCTTTAAGATATTGAGCAATAAAAGTCCCATAGAGTTGGCTACAATGCTTCAGACCACTGACAAAATATTACTTATTAGTCTTCTTTTTTTATCTACACCAATGACTGATTTTTATAGAGTTAACGCACATTTTAAGCCACATTTGAAACAGAAATATGTGATAAATTGAGAAAGACTGGCCTCTTCCCACACAACAAACCGACGCATGCGCTGTCCGTCACATCCGGGTCCCAGACAAGGATGAACGCCAACTTCCAAGATGGCGGCGGAGGGAGGAGGGAAGGAGACGAACGAAATTAAAACACAATTCACCACGAGAGAAGGCGTCTACAAACTCCTCACGCACTCCGAATACAGCCGGCCAAACAGGGTACCGTTCAACTCCCAGGGCTCCAATCCAGTTCGGGTTTCTTTTGTCAATGTGAACGATCAGTCTGGGAACGGAGACCGGATCTGCTTCAATGTGGGCCGGGAACTGTACTTTTACATCTACAAAGGCGTGAGAAAGGTAAACAACGCGCTCTGGCTGCATCTGCATGTGTAACTAGGGCTAAAGGAGCAACTAATGCAAAACCAAGGATTAAGTAGGTATAAATCATGGTGAAACTTGGGCTAAAACAGAGCTAAACCAAGTCAAAGTAAGATCTGAACCAGGACTAAGCCAGGTCTAAGCTAGGTCACAACCAGGACTAAACCAGATTTGTTAAATTGACAATTGACCTGGACTAATTAGGTATTCAAACAATGTCGTGTTAAGAAACTAGGTCTAAACCATTTCCAAGCAAGATCTAAACCAAGACTAAACCAGACATATTGAATCAGATATTCAAACTAGGTCTAGACCAGGTCTTATGGAAAAAACTAGGCATTCAAATCAGGACTAAATGAGGTATTGTGAAGGAGCTAGGTCTAAACCGGGTCAAAGAAGGATTTGTTCCAAGACTAAACCAGGTCCAAGGATGATTTAAACCAGGCCTAAACCAGATATGTTGAACCACAATTAACTAGGTATTCAAACCAGGACTAAAACAAGCCTTGCTAACAAACTCTGTCTAAAGCAGGACTAAACCAGGCTGAAGTAAAATCTGAACCAGGACTAAACCAGGTCTTAATAGGTCTAAACCAGCAGTATTAAGCAGAACCAAAAGGTAATAAAGCAATTCTTGATAGGATCTAAAATAGGTCAGAAGCAGGTCTAAAGAACAAACCTGGATAAAATCTGTTTAAATCAGATATTAAATCATATATTAAGATGGACTAACTAGTAGGTATTCAAACCAGGACTAAGCCAGATCTGAATAATAAAAATAAAATTAGGGCTTAACAAGGTCTAGAGAGAAAAAAATCAGTATTTAGGCACATCAAACCTGGGCTAAAGAATAAACTAGGACTTAACCAGTTGTAAGTCCAGATTTAAACCAGGTCAAAGCTAGATCCAACACAGGACTGAACCAGGTGTAAGCCAGGTCTTTTAGAATGAAGCAGAACTAGGAATAAACCATGAATCAAGACTAAACGTGAACTACAATTAGAATGCTGCCAAGACTGTATCTGTGTGAACTGTAGTCTAGTAAATACTGAAAATTCTGGTTATGTTGATTAACATTTGTTATATAACTCCAATAAACTCATGATAAAGCTTGCCGTTTTTAAACACATTTTATACACAATTCACAATATATTGCTATAGAGAAATATAGCAATAAACAATAATATTGAAATAACTTAACACTGATACAATAAAATAAAAAGAATCCCAGTAAACCATCTTTGAGTGCAGTATCATTAAAAAACCTGAGGTAAAGCAAATGAATAGTAGAACAAACCAATAATTAGTCCTGGAAGTTACTTTCTCAACTTTTAACTTTCTACAGCTCAAATCTATCTGTATTATAATTAGAAAATTGCAGAATCCTCCCCACTATAGCAACAAAAATATACAAATGATAAATAATATTGAGGCCCCAAAATATATTGCTCCAATTTTCATATACTGAACATCAAGTCAATAGTGTTGTAGTTATGTGAAACCACAAGCCTACCTGTCATGTGCAGTGGCATTTGTTTACATTAGCATCCAGATTTCTTTGACAGTCTCTTAGCCATGTCCTTGGTGTTTTCATTGTAAACACAGCTGCTGTGGAGTTCTTTAGATGTGAGGCAATGTGCTGCCGGCGTAACCTGTTTGTTTTGCCTCTTTCAAACTTGATTTTAATACTAAGGAATAGACTCACTTAATACTCAATACTGATTCCGATACCACGATGATGATAAAAAAAACACTCTTTATTTAGACAATAGAATGTGATTTCAACATTAAATAAGAGTTTTTATTTTATATTACCACATGGGCTTACCTGTGTAATCCTTTGATCGTCCAGGTATGTTCCATAGTGGTCCATCTCTGTGCTCTTATACTTGTTCTGATACTGCACAAGATCATTCTAAAGCTATTCATAAAAGGTTAATTTATATAATGTGAATGTGACTTGTTCAGTATTGATACCTGCTCCAAAGAGTACCTAGTTTCAATACTAGTTTTAGTATTGATTAGTATCTGATTTTCGATATTTTTGACAACTCTATAGGTAGCACAATTTGCTTTCAGAAATCTGTAAATAGAACTTCACATTACCATTTTAATTTCTTGCATCTGCAACTTTTACTCCATCTCAAGTTTTGACCTTGTGAGGGTGCTCCAAAAAGTCACAGAACTGTTTGAATGTAATTGCTGTAAAATGTCTTTGGCAGGAAGCAAGCCATAGATGCCTGAATTAATGCAGTTAGAATTTCCTGAGGGTAGCTTTGGGTTTGGAGTTATCTAATTATAATTGAGGTTAGTGGAAGTATTCAGCTTCTGTGAATCTGCACAAACAGCCAACTGTAATTTTAATTCATGCTCATTTCGCAGTGTTGTTTTTTTTTTGTTTTTTTTATGAAAGTAGAAACATTCATCCATGAATAGGCTGTGATGTCGCTCTTCCTCTTTTGATGCTTACCTTCCATGTGCAGTATTTAGTCTGGCAGTTTCTTTATTGTGCTGCAATCTCCAGGGACGTGTCCTGTTTTATTTGAGATTATTAAAAACATTATGGTCTTTGTTTGTGCAGGCGGCTGACCTGAGTAAACCCATCGACAAAAGGATCTACAAAGGGACGCAGCCAACGTGTCATGACTTTAACCCCGTCACTGCCACGGCCGACAGCGTGTCTCTGCTTGTTGGCTTCTCCGCGGGACAGGTGCAGCTCATCGACCCTATCAAGAAAGAGACCAGCAAACTGTTCAATGAGGAGGTGGGTCCACACACCCCTCTCTTTTAACTTGAATGTATTCATTCCGTTGTTTCTGTGTCTCCACAGAGGCTGATAGACAAGTCCAGAGTGACCTGTGTTCGATGGGTGCCAGGCTCAGAGACTCTGTTCTTGGTGGCTCATTCCAGTGGCAGCTTGTATCTGTACAATGTGGAGAACACGTGTGGCACCACAGCTCCTCACTACCAGCTGCTGAAGCAGGGAGAGAGCTACAGTGTTCACACCTGTAAGAGCAAGACCCCCAGAAACCCACTGCTGCGCTGGACCGTGGGCGAGGGCGCACTCAATGAGTTTGCCTTTTCTCCGGATGGGAAGTTCCTGGCCTGTGCCAGTCAGGACGGGTACCTGCGCGTGTTTGGCTTCGACGCAGCGGAGCTCCATGGGACCATGAAGAGTTACTTTGGGGGGCTGCTATGCGTGTGCTGGAGCCCAGACGGGAGGTACCTGGTGGCAGGCGGAGAGGACGATCTGGTCACAGTCTGGTCTTTCTCAGACTGCAGAGTGATCGCTCGGGGACATGGACACAAGTCCTGGGTGAGTGTGGTCGCATTTGACCACTGCACATCGAGTGTAGATGAGGGGGCGGAACTAAGTGGCAGTGATGACGACTGCCCAGAGCCCCCTTCAGGTAGAGACAGTCACTGCGGCCTCGCACACAGAAACTCCACAGACAGTCGGCCGCTCAGTGTCACATACAGATTTGGCTCTGTGGGCCAAGACACACAGCTCTGCCTCTGGGACCTCACTGAGGATGTGCTGTTTCCTCACCTGCCCCTGTCCCGCACTCGGACTCACACTAATGTCATGAGCGCCACCTGCCTGTCGGCCATGGGACAGACTGCTGCTGTACCCCCCTCTGCCCCCTCTTCTGCCCCCTCTTCTGCCCCCACCTCTGCACCTGGGGTCAACGGCAAAGACGACGGGAGCAACAGCAGCGCCAGTGGCAACTCTGCCAGCTCCCTCTGCAACAGTCTCCCCCACTCCACCCCCACAGGCACCTCCCCAGGCAGCAATACTACTACCACTACTACTACTACCACTACAACGACTACTACTAATACTATTACTACTAAGGGGAACAGTTTATTAGACAGCTCTTTTATTGCCAGCGGTGTTAGCAAGTTTGCAACCCTGTCTTTGCACGACTCTCGAAAGGACCGTCACGAGAAGGACCACAAGAGGAACCACAGTTTGGGAAACAGCCGGAGTAGTGACAAACTTCTCACGCTCGGCTCTGCTTCACGGACCAAACCAGAGCCCATGAAGACCCTGGGCACCATGCTCTGTCCGCGCATGGAGGAGGTGCCCCTGCTGGAGCCGCTGGTGTGTAAAAAGATCGCCCACGAGAGGCTGACGGTGCTGATCTTCCTGGAGGACTGCCTGGTCACAGGCTGCCAGGAGGGCTTCATTTGCACATGGGCGCGGCCGGGGAAAGTGGTGAGCGATCGGGCTGTGGAGGATACGCTCATGTGACAGACGGCATTGACCCGAGGATGAGATGAGAAGATGAAATTTGCAATACCTACTACGTAAAGGTGCACTGTGTATAACTTTGCTGGTGGGAGGGGTCTTAGGTCAGTCACAATAACAAAGTCTTAAGCCTGATATATTGCTACAGAGAAATATTGCGATAGTATTGAAACTACTTTATGCCACTGACACAATAACAAGAAAAATAAATAATAATCCTCACATTTCAGTTTTTAAATATAATATATGAGCTGCAACAAATAAATAACAATGAACTAATAATTTGTTTGTTTATATTCGCCCCTCTGCAGCTCAGATCTTACCTTTATTACATAAAGTTGCAAAAATCTCCTCATTATTGCAAAGAAATTGACCCAAAATATATTGTTCCAGCTGTTGTATTGATATAGTAATTATCGTGACAAACCTGGGACAGCTACCAGCTTGGCATGTACTTCACCAGTAAAGTTACATAGTGCTGCTTTAAAATGACAAGCCAATTCTCCCTGTACACATTTGATAATATTTTAAAATTGAAATTGTACTCACAATAGGGCTGAATGATTCAATCGAAATTGCAATTTGAATGGCGGAAATTATGTACAAATTTAAAACTGCTGTTATTTTTATTTATAAAACCAGCTGCTAAGCTTGTATTTGAGACTTCTACAAACATGTTCTGAAACCATTTTTGTATTAGTTTAGCAAATGTTGTGTTCTTCCAGATTTGAATTTAAAACGCACATTGCCGACGTCTACTTATACAACAAAAGACTATATATATTGGATGATTATTTGTCAGCAGTTTTTAAATTATTCAGCCCTAACTCCTCCTTTGTGTTATTAATGCGTCGTTGTCTTTCTACACTGCAAAAATATATCTCGATTTGTTAACATTATTTTAATTCAGAATAGAATTTTTAGTTTGACTTGACTAGCTCAAATATGCAAGATAATTTGACTTTGAAGTAATTATGCTTTTTTAAATATTGCTTCTCATTTTAAGCAAAATTATCTGCAAATTTTTTAAGTTTTTGTTATATATATATTTTAAACCTGTTTAGTGGATTAGTCATTATCACTCTTTATACTGAATTATCCTCATCTATAGGTCTTCCTCTTATAGGTACATGAAACTATATATCAAAACCAAATACCAAACAATATTGCAATTTCAAGTCAACTTTTATAGATTTTTTTTTTTTGCAGTGTAGAGATACAGAAATTATAAATGTTTTCAGCACCTATTAACTGCTGTCTCTTTAAATTCACTCAGCAATTTGTCTAAAACAGGGTTATAATATATTTAAATTATTACTTTCCCATCTCATGTCAAATTCTATTATTTTCACAGCAAAAAAACTAAATTGTGACTTCAGAATCTTAATTTGAATAGTTTAGATTTATGTATTTATTAGGCGTAGATTATGTGCAAAGCTGTTTTACCCCAACATTAAGAAGATTGTGTGTTTTCCTGTTTAATAGAAATATGCTAAAGGAATATCCACAAATGTTGAAGCTGATCTTTTAGATTAAACACTACATGGATGTAGGAGACTGGGGGGGAGAGGGTAATCAAGGCCCTATAAGTAATGCAATCTAAACTAGTCAAATCAAAACAATATTCTGAAGTAATTTTAACTCGTGATTTTTGTTTTTGCAGTGTGTACGCTGTAAAAATGTCTACCCAGTCTTTGTGCCTGTAGGTCTGAAATGGTGACTCTTCTTCCATCTAAATGTTGATGTCAAAGATCTTCCCAAACCGTTATTTTAACAATCATTCATGCACAAAGGGAATGGACGAAGGAATGACCACTACACGGACTATTACAATCTCATTCGGGGCAATCATATTCTGTACTAAAGAATATCAAGTTGACATGACTTGAATTCTGACTGTTCAATTTATCACGATTGACCTAAAGTGGAAATAGTTTTTAAGATATATTTTTCTTAATTCCAGTTTAAAGGCCCCTATTATGCTATTTTCTGATCACAGTTTCCGCATCACAAACATATCTAGACTTGTTTTGTTTCATTCACACATATTTAAAAGACAAATGCTGCATATTTAGGCTGAAATCTTCACAGAAAACACTCTGTTCCACCTTGTGATGTCATGTGGGAATATAGGAAATGCTTCACTGTGTTTTTAAGATCCACACTTTGAGCTTTGGAGATACTCAAACATGTGAGAATGAAACAAAACACAACTCCACGTATATTTTTGAGAAAGAAGAAACATAACATAAATTAGAAAATGGTATTCTGAATTCAAGTCATTTCAACTCAATTATTTGCACAGATTTTGTCATTTCTTCTTGTTATGAAATACGAATACATTACAGTGGACACAAGCAAAAGTATCAAAAGCACTGGGGGATTAGCTTGTTGTCGCCCTCTAGTGTCAATGCTGGATGCTGCAATCGTAGTTTTTTATACAGATGTTCGAATAATTTGCACTTATTAATAGTTTGGTAGAGGAGTATGGCTTTACAATTTACAAAACATATAAATAGATAAAAAAAAATAAGTTTGTATCTATTAAAGGTTTATTTTAATATTGTTTGAAATTAAATGAGCTATGTAAATATGTGTAAATAACGGACTTGGGTGAAACTAGTTGCGAGTTTTTGACAGGAAATCTTTAGGTGATATTGAATTTTGAATATTCAGGTGAAACTGTGTATTTGCTGATGTAAATATAGAGATTTCAGGTGTATTTTTATGACTTAAAATAATAAGTTTGGTATCGGAGAGGTCTAAGGATCCTCTTGTTAACAGGTAGGACTACACTGCACAAATATGTCTGCATTAGTTAAAATGGCTTGAATTGAGAATATTAATCTTGATTTAAGTGCTTTTGACTAATTTGGATTTCCCTGTTGATTTTACTTAATATTTTTGCGTAATCTCAACATTATTTTTGAATTGAACCAATTACTTCAATAAGGCATTCCTTTTTTTTTAATTTCATGTGCAATTTTCTAACTTTATGATTGGATATTTTTGCTTAAAGAAAGAATCAATGTGTTAAAACCAATCAAATATTTTTTTAACAGTTTTATAACAATTTGGGTACAACAGTAAGATGATAATGTACTGGTAAAATCTACTCAAAAATTAATATTAAAATTCTGAATTCAAGTCATTTTAACACTGATAATAAACTTTTGTCAGTCACCTTTTTGAGCTCAGGTATTGTATTAGAAACTGCAGTATAGCGCCACCTGTTGGGGTGTCTGAATCTCACCTGGATTAACAAATCCATGAGATTACTGTAAAGAAAATATATCTACACCAGTAAAATGACTTGAATTTAAATCATCTGAGTAGTTTTGATTAATTGATTTACTACATGATTTGGCATTTCAATACATTTTTGATGATTTCACCATTTTGTTTTGTTTTTTTGGTTGGTTGTTTTTTTCAGAGCAAAATCAAGAAGCCAGCCAAATGAGTAAAATCCTTTTTCCAACAATTGCACTTGGAATTAAATTAAAATAAAGAAGCAAATTATTTTAACCTTGTAATTAAAAAAGTTAGCTATATTGAAACCAGTAATCAAATTAAATCCTACTAATTCATGTCATTTTACCTCCTGGTGGCTATATTTTTTGCGATGTGTACTCTTCTGCAGACAGGGCTAAATGTGTGACTTGGTTTAAATGCTGAATAAACTGACACTGTGTGATTTACCATAGGAGCATGAGGAGCCTCTTCCCCTCGTGTCAAGCCTATTAAAACTGCTTCAGATCACTGGACTCTGCCTCTTTCTGTGCATTTTTATTTTACTCAAGACAGACACTTCAAATGGTGTATTCAATATAGACATTGAAAAGTGCATTATAATTGTTACAGGTGCACTGAGTAACTTTACTGGTTAAAACTTTAACTACCTGCTTGTTTCCATGGTGATGTAATTTTTGCCTGGAATGTTCCTCCATAAGGTCCCATGAGCCAAGCAACTGTAAGAAATACCTGTTATCGCTATTGGAACTCATCAAATAAATATACTGGCTGCCCCTCATTCCACAATCAAAAAGAACCGCTGTGTCTGCTGTGTGTCAGCAATATGCACTATTTAGTCCCATGTAATGCTTGTAATTCTTGTCCTGCTTTGTCGTATTTGCTCAGCAGGGGGCAGTAATGATAAAAATATTACAGAATGTCCGTGAAGCGGATTGCTCTTATATAATTTATCAGGCCTTTGGGAAGAAATACCAACACTGCACCTTTAGAAACAATGGAGCTCTGCAAAAAAATGTCTGTGCAGATCTGAAAGTACTAAACCTGGACTACACACGGACTAAACCAGAACTAAACCATGCAGGAACTAATCACGAGTGAAGAAATGGATGGAAAAATCAGGACTTAACCAAATAAGGTCTAAATCAGCACTTAAAGTTCCTACATAACACGTCTCAAAAACATACCTGAAGTTGTGTTTTTGTTTCAATCAGTCTGTCTACATCTCCAAATCTCAAAATGCTCTGATCTACCTTGTGATGTCATGAAATGGTAGTTTTCCAGTTAACAGCTATATTTTACCTTTTTTTTTCAGTAGAGATTGTCAATTCCAGGGCTGAAATTAGTCAAATGACTCTAGTATGGAGTCCTACTATGACGATCACGAGGTGTTTTCTGTTTGAGAGAAGAATATGGGGCTTTAAGAAGAGATTAAACCATAAAATAACATAGAATTAGACATAAACCAGAGTTAAATTTGGTCTGAAAAGGACAGGACTATGTGGACTTGTGGCTGATATTATTTCTTATTAAGGTGGGTGGGGCTAAAGGTTCAAACTAAAACATGTTCCTGACTCATGGTTTGAGATCAACTACAGGCACTTTAATTCATTTAGATTTATTGCAGCCAATGTAAAAATAAAGTTTGTACTAAATGCTGAATTAGAAACTTTTTTCCTTCAGTCTGGCAGAGCACAATGATACTTGTGTGAGAGGGAGTGTGAAAAGTCCATGCTGTCTCCTGTCAGTCTCATCCCATCTGTCATGCCAATATCTGCTGAAATACTGAGGTCCAGTTTAGTCCCGGTTTAGTCCTGGTTTAGACCTGGTTCATCCGTGATACAATATTGTTTTTAACCTGGATCAGGCCTGGTTAAGTCCTACTTAGACCTGGTTTAGTCTTGGTATTGGCCAGAAAGAACAAAATATGGGGGAATTTGTGTATCATTCGTTCATTCATTTTTTAAAATAAAGCCAAAAATAAGAAAAAAGAAAAAAAAAACACAATTGTTTTCTTCGTTATTTGTCTCCACAACCAAAATGTAAAAAACCAAAAAACAAAAAAAAAAGACAATGATTAGTTGTTTTTTTCCCCCCCAATTTTGTGTTTAAATGAATAATGGAAAAACAGCAGTTTCCCGTTTTCGTGACTTAAACTGCGACACCGGACTTTTGCACCACATACGGACTAAACCAGAACTAAACCAGGACTAAAACAGGACTAAACCAGGACTAAAACAGGACTGAAACAGGACTAAAACAGGACTGAAACAGGACTAAAACAGGTCTAAACTGGTCTCAATCCCGGTCTGATCACAGTCTCAGTCCTAAACAGGACTAAACCAGAACTGAATCAGGACTAAACCAGTACTGAACCAGGAGTGTCGGTACAGGCCCGAAGGTGTGCCCACGTAGACTGTCAGGTGACCAGGAAACCGGGACTGAGACCGGGACTGAGACCGGTTTAGATCCGGTTTAGACCTGGTTTAGTCCTGTTTTAGTTCTGTTTTAGTCCTGGTATAGACCTGGTTTAGTCCTGTTTTTGTTCTGTTTTAGTCCTGGTATAGACCTGGTTTAGTCCTGGTTCAGTCCTGAATCATTTAAGTCACAGAAACAGGAACTCTGTTATCTGATTTTTCCGTATTCACTTAAACACCAAATTGAAGACTGAAAAAACAAATCATTATCGTTGGAGGACCTGCTGCTTTGTCACCATGAAGATGTTGTTGCTTTCCTTATGCTTTACAGAATGGCTTTAAAACGTATCAGCGGCTAACACATTTCAATATTGAATTCTTAGTTTAAGTAAAATATAATCTGCTCAAGGACTTAATTAACAACCTCTGAAATGAAACAGCTATTTGCATGATCCAATAATGTGCATGTAATAAATGAATAAATATTTTTTTAATGCAAATCCATATTTTAAAACGAAATAACTCATAAACATGCCTCTTTGCGTCAGCCTCCATATTGATTATTGTGTGTGGATCTGTGCCGCGGGGAAATACAGAGGCGTTCTTCTTAAATGAGAATTCAATAAATCTTGGTTTAATGGCGCAGCTCTCAGTTTGAATAAATCATTGAGTTATGACGCTGGTCTCACATTCTCGGAAAACTGACCTGTGTTTTGTTTACACTGCAGTGTCCAGTCTGCACCTGGGAATGTGACGTAGTCTGGATGAGGTCTATTTTAAAATACAATGTATAGACTAACGCTGTGTTCACTTTTGTATTCAGCGCTTCAAAATCAGGACTAAACTGCGACTATACGAGGCTTAAACCAAGATTAAGCCAGAAGTTAACCAGGTCTGAATGAGGGCAAAACCAGGTCTAAACTAGACAAAACCAGGACTAAACCAGGACTAAACTAGGTGAAACCAGAACTAAACTAGGGCTAAACCCAGACTAAACCAGGTCTAAACTAAGGCTAAACCAGGTTTAAACTAGGGTAAACCAGAACTAAACCAGGACTAAACCAGGGCAAAACCAGGTCTAAACTCAGGATTAAACTAGGTCTGAACTAAGGCTAAACCAGAACTAAACCAGGTTTAAACTAGGGCTAAACCAGGACTAAACCAAGTCTAAACTAGAGCTAAACCAGGTCTAAACTAGGGTTAAACCATGACTAAACCATGTCCAAAGCAGGTCTAAACCAGGACAAAACCAGGTCTAAACTACGGCTAAAGCAGGACTAAATCAGGTCTAAACCAGGTCTAAGCTAAACCAGAACCTAACCGGGACTAAACGAGGTCTTTAATGGGCAGCCTGCATGTATCTCTTATATTATTGACCCTGTGTTTTGTTTACCCTGCACCGATGTCTATGCAGTACTTATGAATGATTTAAAAGGCCCCACAGCCCTGCACCAAGAGTGACTGAGGCTCTGCTGATCTGCCCCCATTCTCAGCGCATTATGGTAACTATTGATGTCTATTGTTTTAAGACAGCATAGGCAAGCATTTTTATTGATACTTTGCGGCGACATCGAGCTGGGGGTGTTCTACGTGTACGTGTATTGGCAGAATGTTCACAAGTTACCATGGAGACACAATGCGCATAAGCAAACACTGCCAAATAAGTTTCAGATGGTCTGAAAACTCAAGAAGAAACACAGAATGGATTTAAACAGCACATTTTTCAGGAGCCTGGGATCAATAGCGTTAATGGTCCTTAAAATTTAACACTCAGAAAGAGCAGTGCTTACAGTTAGCGTCACAACCCCAGGGGAATGCTGATGACATGAGCTCCAAAGTATCAATATTTAAGAAAAAGGAGGGGGAGAAACTATTGTTCAAAAAGGACTAAACCAGGATCTAAACCAGGACTAAATCTGGGCTAAACCATAACTAAATAAGGAATAAACTGGGACTGAACCAGGACAAAAATAAACCAGAGACAAAACCAGGGTCTAAATTTAAAAGTGCACAATGATTTTTTTTTTTTTCTGATAGAGAGTTTGCCGCCTGCTTGTCTCTATGGAGATGTTAGAGCTTTGCCAAGAATGTTCCACAGTATGGCATTGATCTTCATGGAGACAGACCCGGGTGACAGACAATACTAGATCAAGTTACAGGTTAGATCTGTGGAGATGTGTTCCCCGGTGTCCTGATGCTAAAGCTGTTCTCATCCAGCTCATCCCTGAGGTCTCGGCCTAATTATTACAACATCAAATTGTCTTTTTCTAAGTCAAGGAATCTCTCATACTGCTGCTGTGTCCTTGAGCAAGACACTTCACCAATCTTACTTGTAAAACTTAACTTGTTTGTTTATTTAAGTTTTGTATAGTGACAACTGTATTCTATCTATGACATTTCTTTAACTGTAACAAAACTGTAATTCACTTCCTATTTTGTAAGTGTAATTTAATGCCATACAGTGGAACATTCTAGGTGGTAGGTGTTAGACTCATCACCAGAAAAGTTACATATTGCACCTTAAAAACAGTAAAATAGGTCCTGTATTGTGCAAAATTGACTCTTGTGAGCTTTTAAAATGCTGTCCTGAAAAACATACCCAGAGTTTTGGTTAGATTACACAGTAATTCTTTATAACCTATTAATATATCTATAATATATACCATACCATACTCCATACAACTGTACAACAACTCACCTTATGTACAACTTATGTACAACTGCACAACAATTCACCCTTATGTAATGGATAACTCTATGTCCTGGCAATCATCATATCATTGTTGGACTGTCTTCCTATGATCTCTTAGCCAGGCTGGCGCCACCTAGTGCCTCCGCTCAACTTCATTTCTCTCCAGCGACTAGGTCAGGAATCAAAATACACTAGATGGTTCACAAAAAACCCAGAAGTGCGAGTTCGGGCACCAGCCAATCAGTGAAGAGCCATATATTCAGTGTTGTCAATGATTATCGAGGATTTAAAGTCAGTTAGTCCCGTTAGTGGCTCATTACATACGTCATGACCAAATAGCAGTGTTTAAATGATAAAAAGGACCCGCCTGCTGTCGAGCGAACGAAATCTAATGCTGCAAGGTCAGACGGTTTGTACGAAGTGAAACAAGCTGATGAATCAGGCTAATGACCTCTTGTATAGAGCTGAGATTTTATATTTTATTACTTATCTTTCTATTTTATTTTGACTTATACATTTACATTTATATAATTATGTCTTTTTTGACACCGGTCTCTTGCTATCCTTTTTGCTGCTTATTTAAAATGTATTATTAACATTTATATTTTCGCTCTTTGTTATTATATTATATTGTGACGTGTGAGCTACTGTGTCCAAATAATTAAGTTAAATAAGTTGATCTAAATCTAAGTCTAAATCTAATTTGTCTACATCACCAAAGCTCCAAATGCTCTGTTCTACCTTGTGATGTCATGTAGTGTGAGTTTTCAAGTTTTCAGCAGCTCCTTTTGCCTTTAGTTCAGCAATGATTGACAATTCCAGGACTAAAACCATCCAACTGCTACTAGTGAAGGTGTAGAAGTTTAAAAACACCGTGGAGCACTTCCTGTATTACCACATGACATCACAATGTGGAATAGAGTTTTTTCTGTTTGAGAGAAAACTTCAGCCTAAATATGCATGATCTGTGAGTTAAAAATGTATGAATGAAAGAAAACACAACTCCAGGTCTGTTAGTGATGAGGAAACAACATTATAACAGAGATCAGAAAATAGCGTAACACAGGCCCTTTATTCTTCTTATAGACAGTAGTCTCTTTGAGCAGTGCAGGTGAATTGAACTGTGTAGGAAGCTATTGATTTCCAGTGGTGGTCTAAGCACTTTAAATGTAAATGTGACGTGAGCTGCTACAAACTTGTAACAGCGTCTATGGGGAGAGGTGCAGCCAAGGGTGCAGCAGGCTAATGCATACACTGACAGAAGATTGGAGTTCATATAATAAAACAGATCCACCTCACTGCATTTTCGGGCTCTAGTCAATTAAAAGACCCATATTACACTATTTTCTGTTCTGTTATAATGCTGTTTCCTCACTGAAAACATATCTGGAATTGTGTTTCGTCTCATTCACGTTTGACACACAAGTCCTGTACATTTAGACTGTGTTCTTTTTTTAGTGGGACAAAGTGGTGTCTCCAAAGATGTCTTCCTCTCTAATTTGCGCTATAAAAACGTCTGACTAATTATGGACGGCCCAGTGGGAGTTAACCAATAAAGTACTGTCTAAAGCGGGACTGAACTAGGTCTAAAACGGTAATAAACCAGGACTAAATCAGGATCTAACCCAGCGCTAAAGCAGGACTGTCCTAAAAAACATCGGGGCTGAATCAGGACAGAACCCAGACTGAACCCAGACTAAACAAGGACTAAACCAAGACGAAACAAGGTGGGGAAAAAATCCAGTTTTACAGAAGGACCTACCCGGCATTAAGAGAAGGACTAACCCAGGACTAAACCAGGTCTAGACTAGGACTAAATAGGGCTAAACTAAGACTAAATCTGTACTGAACCAGGTGAACCAGGACTAATCTGGAACTAGACCAAATTACGATTAAACCAGGATTGAAGGTTGAAAGAAATAAAAACAGATCTGAACAGGCCAAAGCCAAGAACCAAAAACTAAAAGAAGGACTAACCCAAGACTAAACCAGGTCTAGACAAGAAATAAATAGGGCAAAACTAAGACTAAACCTGTACTGAACCAGGACTAAACTGGGACTAGGCCAGATTAGGATTAAACCAGGATTGAAGTTGGAAAAAAGATCTCAACTGAGCAAAACAAAGAACCAAAAACTAAAAGTAGGACTAACCCAGGACTAAACCAGGTCTAGACTAGGAGTAAATCTTAAACAAGACCAAGACAACAGAGACTAAAACCTTTACAGAACTAAACCAGAACTAAAGCAGAGTGAAACAAAAGGGATTTAACAGAGCTAAACCAAGACTAAACCTGGACTAAACCTGACCAGATTAGCACTAAACCAGGACTAAACCAGGTCTAGACTAGGAATAAACCTTAAACAGGACCAAACAGGGACTAAAACCTTAACAGGACTAAAGTAGAGTGAAACAAAAAAGGACTAAATAGGTCTAAATAAAGA
Source organism: Boleophthalmus pectinirostris (assembly GCF_026225935.1). NCBI lineage: Eukaryota > Metazoa > Chordata > Actinopteri > Gobiiformes > Gobiidae > Boleophthalmus > Boleophthalmus pectinirostris. The sequence goes on along the minus strand of NW_026571036.1, from coordinate 31,606,504 downwards.
CTAAACCTGGGCTAAACCAGGACTGAATGTGGAAATGAAAAAAAAAAAACTAATTAAGAAAAAACAAGGTCTGACCAAGGACTAAATCAGGACCAGACAAGAACTTAAAGAAAGACTAACCCAGGACTAGACTAAGACTAAACCAGGACTAAACCAGGTCTAGATTAGGATTAAACCTTAAATAGGACCAAACAGGGACTAAAACCTTAACAGGACTAAACCAGGTCTAAAGCAGAGTAAAACAAAAAAGGACAAACAGGACTAAACCAAGACTAAACCTGGACTAAACTTGAACAGATTAGGACTAAACCAGGACTGAATGTGGAAAAAAAAATTTAAAATAAATAATTAGGGAAAAAAACAAGGTCTGACCAAGGACTAAATCAGGGCCAGACAAAAACTAAAAGAAAGGCTAACCTAGGACTAAACCAGGACTAGAATAGGCCTAAATCTTAAACAAGACCAAACCAGGACTGACGCAGACTGACTGACGCAGAGAGTGAAACAAAAAAAGAACTAAACCAGGACTAAACCCGGACCAGTTTCAGTTCATACTCATTTTCTACCATTTAACAAAAAGAGACACATGCTTTGGTTTAGTATATTGTTGTTAATTACATTTTACAAAACATAGCAGACTCGCCAGGATTCACTTGTTTCAGTGTAAAGACATTGTGTTAAAGATGCCAAAAATTCAACATTCATTTTTATTTGGAACAGTCCGATAAAACAGGCAATATAAGAGTAGTTCATAAACTTTAAAAGGCTTTCAATATAAGGGATGCAAAAGAGAAAGTAACACACTGCAAAAACCAATACGGAGTTTAAATGACTTGAATGAACAAAATTTATCTTGATTTAAAGGGGCACTGTGTAACTTTTAAGTTGAGGGTCCATCACCTGCTTGTTTCTATGAATAAGTCATTGCTCTGCCTGGAATGTTCTACAGTGTGACATTAAACAGTTTTATCTTTCATTTATTGAATTACAGGTGGTTTTATAGCTCAAAAATACTCCGAAAAACAGGCATTCTGACTGTGAGCGGGGTCGCCTCTCCATAGATCTGACCTGTAGCTTGGTCTGGTTTGGTCTCTATGAAGACAGAAAGGTTTAATGCCATACTGGGAAACATTCTAGTCGAAGCAATAACATCTCCATGAAGACAAGCATTTGACAGACCCTCAACCAGAGAAGTTACACAATGCACCTTTAAGTAGTTTAGGCTTGTCAAGATGTTTGCGCATTTATTGTATGGTAGTTACAAGATATTTTTTCCCCAATTTCAAGGTAACCATGGCAATTTGGGCTGCAAAAATAATAATGATTAAAGCAAAATTGGTATTAAAGTTACCTAAAGGCTCTGTAACCAATTTTCCAAGTATATGAGCAAAATATTCCTTGCCATAGTACAAATATATTGTATAAGCAGCTCTTGAGGTCAAAATAAATCTGCTGTGTACTGTCTGTATCTAAATATAAAGCATTTTAATGTCTGAGAATCAAAAAGGATATGTTGTGTGTTGTTGTTGTTTGCCTAGATTCACTGCTGTGAATAATTAGGATGTACATGTCAATGAATTTAAGTAAAAAATAAGTTTGGACCACTGCAAATAGTTTCAAATAAAGTAGTTCTGTTTTTCACATTTTTCAGACAGTAAAAATCAGATACAGCTCCTTTTGAAGTTTTTCATTAACAACAACTTAATCTGTTTCCATGGCATCTTGTAAGCAAAATATTAGTATTATTCTAGTACTTAGTTAACTTAATTAATGTACCAGTCTTCTGTCCAAGGTTTAAAATTTGAAAAGAAAAATTGCTTGATATTTTCATAACATCTTTCAAAGCCCTACAATTTAAAAAAAAAATACACATTGAACCAAAAACATCTTAATTTGAAGACAGATTTTTTTCTATCCAAATAAGACAATTATATCTTGAAACTAAATAAACAAGTTTAAATGTAGTGAAATACTCAAATCCCAATCCTAATCCATGTCATTCAAAATCTATATTAGCTTTTGCAGTGTTGTATAGAAGCAAGTATAAGGTCATTGTAAACGAACATAACTTTTACACAGTTCATGATCCCTGATGTCTCCCCAGCCTCCATTTTTCACATGCGGAGCCACGCCCCCCGCCCCGTTTCCAGGAAGTCTTTTAGTGATCAGGAGATTTTTGGGAAACAGCTGATTCCCGCTGCTTTGGAGAATATTCTCTATCTTGGTTTTCTGGCTAATCGGCATGCACGCAGTTTTCTTATGATGCATGCCACAGTCTCCAGCGTGAAAGATTCTTGGAGCTTCACTGACCATAACTTTCCAATAAGAAGGCAGGCAAGACACTGTTAAATGTTGTAAGCTCCAGTCCCAGTTGTAGTCGTCGTAAGTGCAAAAAGTGTCCGTGCATTTGATGAGTTTTTCGTAGGTTTCCCTAGTCAAAGCCATCCCCATGTTATGCTCTGTTGACTTCCATGGTTTGACTTCCACTTTGTTGGCTTTGCTGGAGTATCCGATGTGGCTGTAGCTACCCAGAGAGAGGATATCGCAATCTGAGCAGTGTTCTTTCTTCATCCCAAACATGAGCTTCAACAAATGGATAAAATCGGCAGAAAGGTAGTGATCTTCCTCGACGAGAAGAACCAAACCTTGATGATCTTTAAGTGCGTGAATTCTGTCCCATACAAAATGCAGTTTCCACCACCAGTGATGTTTCGTCTGGGAGAATTTCGCCTCGCGGTAGTGCCCAAAGGAATCCGGGTACTCTGCGTTGATGCAACCCAGTTTTAAGGCGTCTTTCTTGGGTATATCACGTGGGCAGTCCCTTGGGTCATGCCCGGGAAACTCGTGTGGGTACAGCTGGATGCTAAAAGGAAAGAAAATCTGCAAAACTTGGCAAAAATCCACCGACGAAACCACTTTGTTGATCTCCGGGGACCAGAAATCATGACTGAAAATTAGCAGTAAACTCTCAACTCCTCTCGCTTTTCGTAAACTGTCCACTAGTAATTTAAGGTAGTCCGGACGGTTGTGGACTTGCACCACCACTACGAGATCATCCTTTTGCCGCGCCGCCTTAAATTTATCCTCATTTCTTATAATCTGGTCAAAGTTGAGCTGGAAAACAATGCCCCTGTATACTAAAGTGGTATTGTCCATATCTGGCTTGGGTACCTTGTCACCCTTGGGTACCTTTTCCTCTTTGTCCTTCTCTGAGTGGGTGTCATTTTGGGCAACAGGAAGTGCGACTGGTGGCTTACTGGCAGCTTGCGTAGCTTGCACTGGTATATTCTTAATGCTACTACTACTACTACCAACAATACTGCTTCTTCGAACTACCTCCACCTCTTTAGAAAACAAGGCAACATCAGTTTTCTTCTGTCTTCCGCTGCTCCAAAAGGCAAGCCCGCAGATCACAACCACCAGAGTCACTATCACCACCTTTCTCTTATAAATTCGGAATCTCATGATAGGAAGAAGGCGGTATAAAAATAGTGCAGGCGGGTTATAAAAAAAAAAAAAAAAAAAAAAGAAGCAGCTATGTGGCTACGTTTTGGCAAAAATCGGTAAACATTGATCCCGGAGGAACCTCATTGGTCGGGGATGATGTAAGGCATGGCAGGTGGGAGGCAGCGGGGTGGACTTTTGCGCCGATCACCTACGACACAAAAATCAATACATCAGGATCAATCAGACAGTAAGAAGCTTCAGTATGGTAAGCCTACACGGGATGTCAGTCAAATAAGATCAGTATTTAGATGGGAGAATGTGGTGATGTCCTTCTGTTGCAATTATATGGCATTGTACTAAAGGGCCCATATGATGCTATTTTCTGATCTATGTTATGTTGTTATGTTGTTTCCTCATCACAGATATACCTGGAGTTTTGATTTGTTTCATTCACACACGTTTCACACACACATTTAGGCTGAGTTGCTCTCTCAAATGTTCCCTCAAACACTCTGTCCACCTTGTGATGTCATGTGGCAATATAGGTGCATAAGTTTTGTTACTCCATACACCTTCACTAGAATGATTTCAGCACTGGAATTGTGAATCTATACTGAACAAAAGGTGAAAAGGTAGCTGTTAACATAAAAACTACCACTATATGTCATCACAAGGTGGAACAGAGCATTCTGAGCTTTGGAAATGCATACAGACTAATAATAAATTGTTACAAATGGTTCAAAATTTAAGAAAAATAAAACACAACTCCAGATATGGTTTTGATAAGACATTCTAACATTCTAAAAGTTCACAAGTCAATTTTGCAGAATGTAGAACCTTTAAAGGAACTGTATGTAATGCTCTTACAGCAATAAATGTGTTACAATCATAACTGAACTTGGGTAGCCAGACAAAGGACATATTTAAGTTCTCATTATTTGCTTTATAATGTGAATAGCTCAGAAGCTCCAGAATTCCCTCACTGAGCTGCAGAGGTTGCACTAGCACTGATTCATGATTGGCTGCAGATGCTGGGGTTGAGGTAGTGACCATTCAGATCAGAGAGAGTCCTTTTAGGTTTAAGCCCGCTGGATTTGAGCATTGAAACTGGCAACCCAAATGATAGACTCATTATCAAACTGTAACAAACAACTTCATCATGTCCAATGTTTTTGTAATTAAGAGTAAATCAGCATTACAAATGTTATTAGTAAGCGCTATATTTGATTTGCAAATCTACCTTGTAACTGAGTGCACAAATAGGTCACATTTATGAAATCTAAAATCCAAATCTTACACATGTTTCTAAGGCCAAAGGAACATCTACAAATTATGAACCTGATTATTATTTTGTCATGGTCCATTATCCTTCTATAGAAATCCCAATAGCCAATATATTTTACCTGGCCTTGTTCAAAGTAACACTATAATACTATGGGGTGTTGTGAAGTCATCTGAAAATTTGCAATAAGCACATTTTCTTTTTTTTTTCTTTTTTTACTACCACAAAATATCTAAAACTCGATAAAATGAACTAAAATTTTTAAGAGAGACAGGCACATCATTTATAACAAATTAGAGCTATTCCTTTTGCGAGATGAAGCATTGGACTTTGACCAAAATTGCAATTATAAAATCTTTTATCTTATCTAGTCTGATTCACATTAAGTCAGTTCATGTGGCTATACATACATACATGCATACATACATACATCATAATATCAATAGCTCCTCCACTTTAAATGCATTATAATTATCGATCAGCCTATACTGTTCAGCCATTACACTTGCATATATATTTAAAGGCAAGTTTCATGTTTCTAAAAACATTTTATCTGTGTGAGCTCAAAACACAGACTGTATGGGTGAAAAAATATGTATTATTATTATTATTATTATTATTAAAAAGTGCATTGTGTACTTTTTGGTTCATCACTTGCTTATGTCTATGGATATGTCATTGCTCTGCCTGGAATGTTCCACAGTACAACATTAAACAGCTCTACCTTACATTTATTCAATTACAGGTCGTTTACTTGCCCAAAAATACAGAGAAAAGCAGAAATTCTGACTGTGAGAGGGGTTACCTCTCCACAGATCTGACCTGTAATTTGGTGTGGTCTCTTCATGAAGATAGAAAGGCTGTGAAACATTCCAGACAAAGCAATAACATCTTCATGGAGAAAAGCATTCGACACACCTTCCACTGAAAAAGTAACATAACGCAACTTTAAGAATTAAATATAGGGTAAAAAACCTAAAAATAATTACTGGTAAAATGATGTTAGTGCAATGTCAATTAGAGCATAGTATATCCAATAGACTGAGTAAATAATTATAGGCTTTAAGATACAATATAGATACATTTTATTACGAACCATGACACAATTTAAATCACTCAACAACTTGTCATCAGGAACCTTCCATTTAAATGATAGTATTGTATAAACATGAAACGTGTCATACTAGATAATGCGCTTTTACGCACACAACCGTTACCGTTATACCTGTATATCGTATTGCCTTCTTCCTTATCTTAATTGTATTGTTCAGTCGGTTTCTCCCGCTGCAGATGTTAAGCCACAACACAAAACCGCTGCATTTTCTACCAGTTTCTCTGGATAACGCCTGAACATGACAGATACATGTTTACAACTGGGTCCTTTCACTGGGTTGATAACACGTCAAATGTTATTAAAATGTGAATTAAGATTAGTTTATAGTTGGTGCCTTGCTTAGAATTTGACACACGCAAGAATTCAACAGCTTTTTCCGTATTTGGCGTGAAAATAACATGCTATTACGCGCACAATTTGGAAGGAATGCGTCGTACGAGAACGCATTATGATAGCATTACTTTGTTTATGTGACAAATAAGGTGGATCTCACAAATGCTAACCTGATTAGCACTGCCTCGGCTAGCCGTAACTTGCAGGAACACCGTAGCAGCGCCATCGTCAACAACAAATGCTAACGCAAGCAAAGAAGCAATGTTTCCCATCGCGTAATTACCTTTAGCGCAGTGCTAGTGCCGTCCTCTTTAGTGCGTAATATCAACACGGAGGCTTGCCATTCTCCTCCACGGCTCCCATCTGGCTGCATGGAGGCACGACTATCGACTGGTGGTCGTGAAAAAGCCCAAAACACTCGAACCGCTGTCTGCCGCTGTCCCACAATGCAATAGTGCCAGAGAGAGAGAGAGAGAGCGCAGAGAGAGGGGCGAGAGAGAGAGGAGAGTGGGGCGCACCAAACTCAGTGCACGGAGTCTACACAGAAATCATATATCTTCTGCTGACAGCCCCAGAAAGACTGGACTCGGATACGTTTACAGCCCAAAGGGGAAAACCACCGAGTTAAATAATTAAATGATATAAGTCAGCATTTCGAGAGCAGACTCAACAGAAAAATCTACAGCAGTGAGACCCCATGCAATACCCATGCTGTGCTTTTTGGAAATGGTGCTTTCTCTTTCCCCCTAATTGGAATCAAAACCTTTTTGTCTGTATAAGAACCCCCATATTTGAGCTTTACTTTACACTGAGTATTACATTAATGGTTTGGTTGATGTTATCTGTGTAACATAATATATAATAGACACATAACTCTACCCAGTTTTGACCATACACCAAAGATCACTCATTCACTCAATTTATGGGTACAATTCTTTATTGTGTGAGATATTTAAAGTTAAGTATCTTTGTATTTCCATATCATATTATTACAAACTGTTAATAATTATGCGTTCTGGGTAAAGAAAATGCAATTGGCTTCCAGTGCAATTCTATAGATTTCATATGATGATATATTATATGATGAAGTGCTCCCTCTGCTGGTAATTTGATGGTGGTGTAAGCTGTGTTTTAAATGTGCATTGTTAACCTGCCAAAATATTTATAAATAAATGGAAGCAATTAAAAAATGGGTACATTAATTAATAACTGATTAATTAATAGTGTTGAAAATAAAATAGTGAATAAATAAATGTAAAAAAGAAAAAGAAAGAAAATAAAAAGTAAAAAAAAAATGCTCAGAAACTGTCTATTTAATTAAACATTTATACTTTTGTTCATAATTTTTCATTGCTTTATTGTTCCAACATTTATCCTTGTATTTATTTATTTATTTATTTATAATTATGCTATTTTAGATCCGCCATAGCTACCTTTGTGATTTGTTCATTATACTTATTCTGCAATGTCCATGCCAAATAAATACTATCCTTCAATGTGTTATCATTACCATAAATAACTTCTTTTGTTTCTAAATGCATCCCAGAAATAGATAGTACTCAGTTACATTTACTTGAGTAACTTTAAACAAACTGTACTTCTCATAATACTTTTACTCTGGTCACCCTACTCCTGAGAGCTACTTTTACTTGAGTAATTTCTTGGGCCACTACTTTGCACTATTGAAGTATTATTTTGAAGTAACGTTACTCTTATTTGAGTAAGATGTAAAATGATTCTCACTATCGCTAGACGGAACTTTCCCTGCAGAGCTGCTCTACCCCCTTTCTCCCGGCTGGTGGCGCTACTCCTCCTGCCCCTAACCAGAAGTCGTGTCAGTGCGTAAACCTTTATCTGCGCATGCGTGCCCTCCGCTCTTCCTTTCCGACGCACGACCGGAGCAGAGAACATGGGCCATCAGCAGCTGTATTGGAGCCACCCCCGAAAATTCGGACAGGGATCCCGTTCCTGGTCTGTACCGGCGTTATTTCGTGTATTAACACTTTATGAATTCAATCGAGGTGTTTTGAGTGAGTTTGAGATGAAATACGCGGAGAAATTTTAACGGATCTGACACGCCGCATGGGAGCTAACATGGCGGCATCATGGCTAGTAGGATGCGCTTTCCGGATTAACAATTGACTTTATGTCCTGTTTCTACAATGTCCATTTTAATAAAAACGTCTGATGCATATTTATGTTAAGATTAAAGTCTGTTGTGTCACCAGTTAAGATTTATACAGAGAAGTATAGCTGATATTTCGAGTAAATTCCATTCCCATCACTAATTGCATTGGCGCTCTGGCGCTGTCTGGTGTCAATTGTCAAATGACCAGTTTACATTTATGAAAGGTGTTCTGTTTTTTTTTTTGTTTTTTTGACTGTGTACAGTTTGGCAATAATTTAAACATTTATTTAGATTTAGAAGTTTTGAGCAGATGAAATTGGTTGAATTTACTTTTTGATGTCTACTTAGTTTAAGACCGATGATTTGCAGAAATGAAATCTGTTTAAAAGTGTTTTCTCTTGCAGCCAGTTGGAATTTTTTTATTTGCATATTACCATTAACTATCAAATGTGAAAACTACACTTTTAAATTTAATTATGTGAATATCTGGGACTAGACACAAAATTAGAATCAAACATGCAATCAAACATTTTTCTTTTTCCTCTTAAAATAATTTACTCTTCTTTGTTGTTGCAGCCGGGTTTGCTCAAACAGACACGGCCTGATCCGCAAATATGGACTCAACATGTGCCGTCAGTGCTTCAGACAATACGCCAAGGATATTGGATTTGTCAAGGTATTTGGTTAAATGGATGCACGATGTTGCATAAAATCTATTGATGGTCTTGAGATGTGGTGATGTTGTGATTGTTCAGAATCAGTGAAAACGGTATATTGCAATTGTTTGTGAACAAAATCCACAAACTAGCAATGTGCTTCAGCGATTATTGTGCCAACAATCAATACTGATTGTAAAAATTTTCATCTTTAAATGTGCTGAAATGGGAGACATGCATAAAGTATTTGTAAACTGCCATCTGCTATTGTCCAGATGTCTCAGTTGTAAGACTTTCTCAAAGTTAAATTGAGAATCTAATTTGTAAAATGTTATCTTTTATAAAGAGATTATGAGCGCTGTTTTTGATGTGTATAAAGAATCAAAAAGATTTCATATTTTGGACTTGAGGGCTATTCAGTGACCACTTATTGGGTTGTTTATTTGGTGTACAGATGACTAAAACATTTTAACTTTGGCTTGTGTTTTGTTTCCAGCTGGACTAAAGTCAGCAGCGATTCCTGATGGGTTGAAATCTCTGGATGTTTGGCCAAGATGTGACGCCCCAGTTTTGCAAATAAATGTTTTTTTGTTGACTACTTCATGTTTTGTGTTTTTTTTTTGTCATGTAGGAGACATTGTTTCTACATAAAGCATTTTGCTACAATTATATTTTTATATTCTTGTATTCGTTTTGATGCCTAAGGTGTGAAAATATCTACATAAGAATCTAAAGTATTTTAGAAGATCAAATTACCTAATCAAACTATTTTACTAGCTTGTTAGCTTTATATTCTTACCTGAAGCTCATGTATATTACTCAATGACATGATTCAAGATTGTTAATTGAATTCCATAAGGTTCTGCAAGTAGATGCATATGTTTACCCAGAATACATTACATCTGTCCTCATGAATGTTAAGATCAAATAGTGATTTTGTGTTTAATACTTGATTATGCCTCGATGCTGGCTACTTTTAATCTAAGGAATCTGAAGTCTAGTCTTCATCTATTTGAGTATTTTCAGATATTATAAAATTATTTTCCATATTATAAAATATTTTATATATTTACATATGTAAAATATAAAACACTTTTTGTTTAACCTGTAACCTCATGTGGTTACACTTGGCTACCTTGTATTTGATAGCAAGCTCATAAATGTTAGACCCTTGAATGTTGACACTTGTGAGCGTTTAGCCTTGTTATGCTTTTACCTCATCAAAGACATGCCTTTTGTTTTGTCACACAAGTCTACATTTTCAAAGCTCAAAATCCTCTGTCCTACTTTGGGGTGGCACATAGTCATAGTTTTCAAGTTAACAGCTACCGTTTACCTTTAGTTCAATAGAGATTAGGAAATTGAGGGCTGAAATTATCCAAAAAACACAATGGTACACTTCGTGTACTACCATATGACATCTAAAGGTAGATCAGACAAGAAGCCTAAATATGTAAAGTGCTTCACATAAAAGTCAACAAAAAACATATACCGGTATACAGAAAGCATGATACATAGGAAAAATACAATAAATCACCAAGATAGTATCCTGTCTAGCTAGTATTAAATGCCAGGGAGAAGAGTTGGGTTTTCAGTCTAGTCTGAGAGGATCTGACAGGCAGAGGGAGGCCGTTCTACGGTCAGGGCACTGCCATCAAAAAGGCTGTGTCACCTCTGGTCTTGAGCCTGGCTTTGGGCACAGAGTTTGTGATGAGAAAGCAACATTAACAGCTCAGAGAAAAGTGCAATATAGGCCCTTTAATTTAGGACTGTGCCCCCAAGTGTGGCCAGTCCAAGTCATGCTGGCACCCATTTCTTTACCTTGGAAGCACCGTAACTTGATTGTGTGGATTGTAAATATATTGTAATGGTGCTCAGCCAGGTCATCTGCAGAGAAATCTCCATTATGGTCTGATTCCAGGGCCTTCGGGTTTCAAACAGAATACAGAAGAGACTGGCCAGTCATTTAACCAGCCCCTAGGGATGGTAAATCGTTTATATAGTAGGGCAGGAGTTTTCAGCTTTTTTCCTCCAATGATCTACCTATACAAAATGAAAATGGCAAAGAGCTACTCATTTTAGCAGGATAAGAAATTGAGCATATATGAATAAGAGCCACGAGTCTTAGATGGAATACAGTTAGATGCCTACAGTATAAAACAAACCATTATCCATTTATGAATGTGTACAAAGTTAGGGATCAAAATGATACATGTACAATGGTAATATGCATTTAATAAATCAAATTTTACTCATTCAGGACAATACATATAAATCAGAAATCCCTTGGCAAGCTACGTGGAAGGGGCTTGAGAGCTCCCAGGCTACAGGTTGAAGAAGCCTGTAGTAAGGTGACCGCTTCAAATTAAGGTTCTTCATTAAACAAAACTGACCCTTGTAAATGGTAAGCCATGTTATAATGTTCAAAAAACTACCAAGAGTTGTGTTTTCTTTCATTCACACGTTTGAATAATCCTGCATTATCACATGACATCACAAGGTGGAACAGTGTTAGATCAGACAAGAGCATAATATGGGCCCTTTAAAGTAAAATTGGGATGGAATATAAAGGAGTGGATATGATGTAAAGTAAAGTTTCAGTGTTTATCAACTACAACGTACACAAATTGGAATAGTATTAGATCCCAAAATATTACAAGCCTACAGCTGAAAGAGATCATGTTTCTAATCCCCAGTGACCATGAAAAAATAACACATTATTGATTTATTTTTATTATAAAATGTGACTCCAACATTTTAATATACACTTTTTTTTTTTTTTTTTTTTTTTTTTTACAAAATAAAAGCTTTTAAGGAAAGTTTTACTTTTAGTTTTTTCACATGGCCACTAGATGTCAGCAAAGTATTATGTTAGATTTTCAAATTACTCTACAATTACTACAGCATGCGTTCCCTTTGAAAGATTTGTAGATTTGTATTCAAAAATTAGGAATATTTAATTATATCACAATATATTTCGATAGTTAATTATTAATACATATAATTTCTTTATTTTATGGACCAGTCTCTGCCTGTTTTTAGGAAATCAGGATTTTCACATTTTTATTATAAAGCTATTTCTTCTTTATTGTACCTACACATTTTTATTATAGCCTTCTTGTTTTTTATATTTCATGTTACTACATTTTCCCCAATGTCTGACAAATTAATCTTGTAAAATTCTAAATTATTCCAGCAGCCATCAGTGCTCCAAACATGTGATTTTATTTCATTGTGTTTATTTTATTTTGAATCCCTTTTGTACATGAGGCTACATTTGTGTTGTTGTTTTTTATTGGGGTTTTACTTCTTTTGGTCCCACTGTGCACTGTTGTCACTTTTTCAGCTGCAGATGTATGTGTACTAAAAATAATAGCATTTTTATTGGATCATTGGACACCCAAAGCACCTTACACACCACATTCAAACTAGGCAATCTGGGTGAAGTATCTTGCCTAAGGACAAAACTACAGTTTTTGTTGTATCTGGTATTCACATGTACAAAACAGACCCAGCCCTGCGTAGCGTCTGAGATGTGACGAGGTATGTCCACACAAATGAATGAGCAGACTCACTTCCAAAACTAAATGTATCTGTTGGTACAAATACACTAAACTTGAACCTTGAACCGTAAAGGTGCTCTGTGTAACTGTTGTGGTGAAGGGTCCACCATCTTCTTGTCTCCAGGAGATATTATTGTTTTGCCTTGATTATTCCACAGTATAGAAATAAACTTGGTAATCACAATGGGGACAAGTTACTGGTCACATTTATGGAGAAGCAAGTCGACACGTGGTAAGAATTCATGTCTTTTTGAGCTATAAAACACTTGAACAAATGCAAGGGAGATATGCTGAATGCTCTACTGTGGCAAAGAAATAACATTTCCACTGAGCAAGCGGCGAAGTTACATAGTGCACTTTTAACATTGTCTTATTTCCAGGTCCTGATCCCTGAACCCTCTTGCTGTGAGGTGAGAGTACTTCAGTTACCTCCTGTCTCCAGTGGAGAAGAGAGAAGAGGATCTGGACATGAGCAGAGAGTTTCATCACAAGACTGAGAGAGACTGAGAGGTGAGGGGCTTTTCATGTTTTCTTTGATTTCTCCTCCAGAGTATTACATCTGGTATGAGACCACCCCACTCCAGAGAGATACTTCTGCAAAATCAACTATGAAGTTTTCACAGTATCAGACAGGTTTAAGACTCAGCTATTCTCTATTTATAGAACTGTATGTACGATTTTGAGTTTAAATTCATAAACATTATCTATCTCTGTTCTCAGATACGAGGTAAACAGGTTTTTATTTTCAAAATTCTAAGGGTGATTGTATTCTTAATTTAGTGTTTTGGTTCACATGACAACTATCCAATCAGAAAGCAGAATGAGCCTCATGAGTCTCTCATTTGAGTTGCCAGTTCCAAAGCTGAAATCCAGTTGCTTCTCTCTAATCTGAATCCTCAGTACTTAAACCCCAGCAACTGCAGCCAAGCATTTATCAGTGCTAGTGCAGCCTCTACAGCTCAGTAAGTGAATTCTGGAGGTTCTAAGCTTTCTTTTGTAAGAGTCCTCTATCTGTGGGTTAACACACTGGCAACTCATGTTCAGTTTTGATTGTTGTACCTTTTTAAAACTGTAACTAATGGGCCTGTCTGCATGAATTTGGTACAAATTTCAGTGCCCTTTCTAAGCTCAGAAAATTATTTGTCATTATTAAACCATAAACATGTGATAGTTGTCTTTTAAAATACTTTGGGTCATAAGATTAATATGGCAAGTTTGAGAACCCTATCCACAGTGGAAGTTTAAATATTACAACAACAACAGCAAAAAACTAAACAAAACAAAACAAAACATTATAATATAGTTATAATATACATTCCAGAAAAAGTGGTCAGATGATCAAGTTATGAATCCCCACCAGAAAAGTTATACAGTGCTTTTAATTTCACTTGTGAGCGCACCATAATGAACTCTCCCAACGCTTTTGTTAATTATACACATTTGAAGTCTATATTTTCCCTATTACCTTTTAACCAAATTAAAAAAGAAATGATTTTGTACACCCTTTTCACCCAGACTTACTATAGGGCCAATAATAGAGGGCATTTTATGGAGCACATCATTTGCCTTTCATTTCATACGCACTCTTCTTGCAACCTCTCTCTTTTTATGCAGTCGATTTAATGCATTAAATAAGAGCTCCAATTATTTCTGTCCATTTCTAGCCATAAGTATTTACCTTTGCTTTTTATCAGTATCCTGTCCACGTTATTTAATGAGATTTCTAAGTATTTAAATTTTTCACCTGATTCAGAACTTTCAAGTGTGCTGTACCAGAGGTGAGGACTTGCAAGCCGTGACTTAGACTCGAGTCAGATTTGACTTGATAAAATGGACCAAGATTTGGGACTTGATTTGGACTTGAAGGTCAGTGACTTGGGACTTGACTCGTGACATGAGAAGATTTGAAAAGCATTTTTAAATCTGAATTCTTTCTATTCTCAGCATAATGATTCACACTAAGATCTTGTCAATGTCATGTCGATATAGGAAAAATTTACTAAATGAATTTGTACAACTCTTATATACTCTATAAATATACTGTGATTTTTTAAAGTACAATTTAAATAGCAAAAACCTAAGCTATATTTGGTACTTAGGTTTAAAGACTTGAAATGACATTAAACTCAAAGCAGATGACTTGGACTTGACTTGGACTTACGGGCCAGTGACTCGAGACTTGACTTGGATTTGCCTGTATTTGACTTGGGACTTGACTCGGATTTGAGGTCAGAGACTGGAGACTTACTTGAGACTCGCAAAACAAAGACTTGGCTCCACCTCTATGCTATACAACATACAAGGTCCATTGTGGAACTTTTCTGGTGGAGCGTCCATCAAATGATTTTTTCCGTGGAGATGTTATTGCTTTGTTTGGAATGTTTCACAGTATGGTATTAAATCTTTCTCTCTTCATGGAGACCAAACAAGACCAAGTTACAGGTCAGTGGAGATGCAACCCAGCTCACAGTCAGAAGGCTTGTTTTGGTGGCATCTTTGAGCTATAAAGCCACCTGTGTTTTAATAAACGTAAGGTAGAGCTGTTTAATGTCATACTGTGGAACATTCCAGGCAGAGCGACGACATCTCCATAGAAACAATGCACCTTTAAAGAGGAGGTATTACACGTTTGTGAGGTACATAGACATACTGTATTTAGATCACCATGTTACCTTTTATT
The DNA here is from genome assembly GCF_026225935.1 of Boleophthalmus pectinirostris. NCBI lineage: Eukaryota > Metazoa > Chordata > Actinopteri > Gobiiformes > Gobiidae > Boleophthalmus > Boleophthalmus pectinirostris. Next base: position 31,591,301 of record NW_026571036.1, on the reverse strand, counting down.
GTTTTGAAAATGCTATATTAAAACAAAAAACAAAACAAACAAACAAACAAACAAAAAACATATTTAAACATGTTTAATAAGTTTCACTTTTGTTTTTGATGGTCTTAATCCTTCTACCTTTGCTCCCCACATTGCATTACTCCCGCTTCAGAGCTCTATCAACCTATCAACACAGTCAGCAAAACTACTCCACATCAGGCTTGTGAACTTGTAGTGTATTTTTTGTATCATGCTTTCACATATTTATACACCAGCCTGTAAGGATGGTTCGATTAAGGTCTGGGAGAGGTCAGTAGATTCCTCAAATATACATGGATGACATTTAAAACCTTTTCAGGCATGTTTTTGAAGAGGCAACAACATGGTAGAAATCTCCAAAAAGTCAATTTTGCATAATACCCTCTCTTTAAAACCCCATAAAAGTGCTGCAGCCACAACAGTTTGAGATGTGATGTGCAATCGTACTGTGGACATCTCCCATTCTTTTGTGGAACATAAGTGAGAATGTTACAGTTGCTATAGAAACGCACCTGCTTTATCGGCCGGAGAGAGGCCCTTCACTTCACAAGGCTCCTCCACAGAGCCCAGAGCAAACGGACCAGACAAGGCACGTGCCACTGTAAATGTGTCTGAATCACTCCATTACCAAATATACAAGACTGTGCTTTTGGGTGGGTACGGATGGAGAGAAGGAAGAGGCGAACTGAGAGAGAGAGAGAGATAGGGACAGAGAGAGGAGGAGCTTTTGGGTGGGTTTGGAGGAGGGAGCATTAAAGCATTAAAGGTCCTATATGACACCAAAATGACTGTTGTGAGCTTTAAGCCATGTTAGAATGTTGTTATGTAACACCCCCTAAGAGCTTGACTGCCACACACAGCAGGTATGGTGGATCACCAGAGAAGTAGACTGCCAAGTTCAGTTTTAAGGATTTAATTACAATAATATGCAGCTGTTTTAATTTAAAAGGGGGAATCAACAGAATCAAAGGTGGGAGAAGTCTGTTGAGTTTGTTAAAAAGTTGAAAACTTAGAGAACTTGTCCAGAGGTCTGGGTATTTAGTCAGCTAGTGTGACTCCGTGGCAGGGAATTGACAGCTGGCACAGCTGGTGTGGCGCCTTGTCTCCAGTGTGCTGCAGTTTCACTCACGGAAGCGGACGATACGTCTTAGGACTGTCCAAGGACCTCCTGAACATAGAGACAACCAGGTGTAAGAGAGAGCAACATGGACTTTCAGTTAAAATGGAATGGAATCTGGTAAAGACCCAATTGAACATTAAACCCTTTAATATTTTTGGTGAATCCCATAAGTGTCATGTGGTGAGCTGCTTCTTACTAACCTGAACAAAGAGACAACCAGGTGTAAGAGAGAGAGAGAGAGAGAGAGAGAGAGAGAGAAGGTTCACAGGGTTTGTAAGCAATAAGCACTGTCCCTTTCCAGATGCCAACTACATGGCCATTGGTCCACACCAAACAAGAAAAAATAATCACACAGAAAAACTAAACCCATTTCAAGTGGCAGAGGAACGACACTACTACCCATATTACAGTTACCTTCTCAAAAACATACCTGGAGTTGAGTTTTGTTTCATTCACACATGTTTGAGTAATCCTTTATTATTAGTCTGTCTACATCTCTAAATGCTCTGTTCCACCTTGTGATGTCATGTAGTTTTCATGCTACCTTTTACCTTTAGTTCTGTAGAAATGAGCAATTCCAGGACTGAAATGATCAAAATGTTTCTAGTGAATGTGTATGGAGTTCAAAAACGGTGCAACATTTCCCGTATTGCCACATGACATCACAAGGTGGCTTGAAAACTACTTTTTGAAGATGTGGACAGACTAATAGTAAAGGATTACTCAAACAAAACATAACTCCTGGTCTGTTCTTGAGGAGGTAACAAGATTATATGATGGCTTAAATCTCACAAGAATCAATTTATTGTAATATAGGACCTTTAAAGTCATACATCAGTAAACATGATGCTAATCTAAAAACATGTGGGTTAGAGTTGTACTTTTATTTTAATTACAGTGACCCAAGAGACAGCTGCATGCCCTGCTATTCTGTTCCTGCTCCTTGTTGTTGGCTAGTTGGCAATGGACCATAGCAAATCCGTTGTTACCACTAATGATTTCACCCATCGCTCTAGTCAAAAAGGAGCCAATTTATCTCAGATTTAACTCTCCTCCTAGCAATTTGGATCTGGAAATGAAACGGCTTAACTTGTGCTAAAATAACGAGGAACATTAACAAGGGCACTTTGGCTGTGGCGATCTGCTTGTTAAGGATAAATCGCTGCTGGAGCCAATGGGTCTAAAGACATGGTTGGCACACTCCAAAATCTGCACAAGTGAAGACGAGCATATCTTGATTGGAGCACTTTTAATAGTTTGGAGATGTTTTGAATTGATTAGCAAAGTTACAAGTCTAGTGGGGCCCAAGGACATAACCAGCTTAAACCAAGAGTTTGTCATGTGTTTTGCTGTTTATAAGCGATTTTTTGAAATTTTAAAAAATCATTTTGTAGGGCCTATATTATGCTTTATTCTGATCTAACATATGTTAGAATGTTGTCTCGTCATCACAAATATACCTGGACTTGTGTTTTGTTTCAGGTTATGTTTACACATAGCCGAGTTTACATCAACCTGCATAAATACACGATCAAGTGCCATCATAATGACACCAAGCCTGTGGGCAGCACCTGGATTAGATTCAAACCTGTAGCATTTATTTCATTAAAGTTGTAAGTATTACTCAAAAAATTACTCTCCACAGATCTGTTAAAGAAGTGTTAAAATGTCTGACCTCCGAGCGTTCATTCATCACTGGTCATGGATATGAAACATCAGCTGTGTGTGCAAATGAAAACACATGAAAAGTGTTTGCACCAGAAGAAATGCCACTGCTACTCTGAATGCTTCATGCTCATCATCAGAGCAAAAGGGAAACACTGGTCACAATTGTCATGTCAGCTCCTAAATCTCCTATCTCACTTTTACACGCATACGCCTAACTGTAGTTTTCCAGAATCTCCACTCTAGCCAGAGTTTTTAGAAAGATTTGTTTTCAGAGGAGAATTTGCTGTTTGTGTGTAAAAAATTAGTACAAATGAAGGGAAATGTCTATGTTTTAAAAAATACCCATGTATGTGTAAACAGGACCTCATTCAAACCCTGCATATTAAGGCTGAGTTCTTCTCTCAAACAGAAAACACTGCTCCACCTTGTGATGTCATGTGGTTATACATGGTAATACGTGTTTTTAAACTCATGTGCCTTCATCACTAGAATAATTTGGATCGTTTCAGTCCTGGCACTGTCAGTCACTAAACAAAAGTTAAAAGGAAGCTGTTAACTTGAACACTAGTCTATCTGCACCTTCAAAGCTCAAAATGCTCTGTTCCACCTTGTGATGTCATGAAGTGGTAGTTTTCAGGTTAACCGCTACCTCTTACCTTTTGTTCAGTACAGACTGGCAAGGTCCAGATGATTCTAGTGATGGTTTAAAAACACAGTGGAGCATTTCATGTATTAGTGTAGAGTGTTTTCTGTTTGAGAGAAGTATTCATGTGAAATATGTAGAGTTTGTGTTAAACATGAATGAAACAAAACAGAAACAACTCCAGGTCTGTTTGTGATGAGGAAACAACATTATAACATAGATCAGGAAATAACGTAATATAGGCCCTTTAAAGGCTATTTTTTGTTGTCCCCATTTATATTAATTAGGACTGATTTATAGAATACTGTGATGTCATCTGAAACCCAGCAATGGACCACATCTAATAAAACAAAGGGCCTACACTTACACATACAACATGAGACAATGTGGTCGTAAACAGTGTAATATATTGATACCATAGAAAGAAATTGCATAGAGAAGATTGATTGGAGCTTCGTTTGGACATGACTTCAGACTGACGCTTGACTGATTGATGCATTGTAATAAAAAACACTTATACATATTTTCTCTAATTTATTACGGCAATCAAAGAACCCTTTAACATTTGATAGCACAAATGGCAGCGGGCCACACCAGCTCAACAGTAGCACCCATAAATCTTATTCTGCACAACAATATTGAATGTGCTGCTTGGGTGAAATGCAATATTTAAATTTACCAGCAGAGGCAGTGTTTTACTATACATAGATCGTAAAGAGACAACGAGCAAAAAAAGGTTGTTATCTGAAGAAAAGGTGACTGTAATAATAGTTCACATGATTTGAATTTGGAGATTTGAATGGCCCATATTACACTATTTTCTGATATAATTATGGCCCTGTTGTTGACTCTGAGTAGCCCGTTTAAGATAATTTGGAATTACAAAATAAACATATTTTATTATTTTACCTCATGCATGGACTAAAGCTGCATTGATTATTTTAGAAGTGTTTTTTGAATGACATTTTTTGTACGGCAACCTCACTTTTTCATTGCTTATTCGTAACATTTACTCTCTTACCAATCTCACCAGCTCGTCAAAACAATGTTATTTACTGTTTTTTTTTTTTTTTTTTTTTTTTAAAAAAAAAAAATACAATTAATATTAAGCAAAACTGAGTTAAGCATTTTGGCTTGGCCCTCCACAATATTTTCTGTTTCTCATGTGGCCCCAGGGAAAAAAATAATAATAATTGCCCACCTGATTATGCTATTTTTTCACCACAGACATACTTGATTTTTTAATTTTTTTATTTTTATTTTTTCCAGTCCTTTTAACCCTGTATATTAAGGTTCAAAGCACTTTACAACAAGAAACCACTTACCCATTCACACAGCCACTCATACATCATTGTACGCAGACACAGGGTTAAGTGTCTTGCCCAAGGACACAACGACAGCATTCATCTGTGGGAGCTGAAATCACGCCGCTAACCTGTGGGCCGGTGGATCTGACCGCTCAGCCAATGATGTTTATGTCAAGAGCAGGATTCAAACCGTCAACCTTCAGATCAGTGGACAAACGCTTTTACCAACAAAACTAGTGTCGCCCCTTGTGATGTCATGCGATAATACAGGAAGTGCTCCGCTATGTTTTTAAACTCCATACACCTAAATTAAAATCATTTGGATAATTTCAGTCCTGGAATTGCCAATCTCTACTGAACTAAAGGTAAAAAGTAGCTGTTAAAATGAAAACTACGGCTTCATGACATCACTTACAATAAAGATTTACTCAAACATGTGTGAATAAAACAAAGCACAACTCCAGGTATGTTTTTGAGAAGGTAACAGCATTATAACCTGGCTGAAAACTCATAAGACTCCATTTTGTGTAATATAGGGCCTTCAAATGCCATTGTGCCATGAAGAGAGCAAACAGTTTTCTCTTTAGTCTCACATGCAAAGAGAATAAGGCTACGGACTTATATGTAATTTAACACAGTAGTGAAGTGTCTATTGAAGTGAGTATAAAGGAGAAGCGGGAGCAGCTCAGTGGGAGAGCAGCCTTCACCATAACAAAGATAGATAAATGAACCGGTCTAGTCTGTAGGAGGGGATGCACTGTGCAGTCGTGTAGCTCTGAGCTCATCTCTTAGGGTTTGGCAAGTAAAAGTAAGATTTTTTTTATTGACCGTTTGATTTGATTGGGCCACGGTAGCTGATTTGGTAGAGTGCTTGTCCTCTGATTCAAAGGTTCAAATCACGCTGTTCCAGGCTGCGATTCCAGGTCCCACAGGTGAATGCTGATGCTGTGTCCATGGGCAAGACACTTAACCCCCCTTGCCCCAGTGTCTGCGTACACTGGTGGGTGAATGGGTGAGTGGTTTCTTGCTGTAAAGTGCTTTGAGTTCCTTGAAAGTAGAAAAGCGCTGTATATAAATTTGACCATTTATCTTTTTTTTTCTTCAGTTCTTTCTACATTTAATTCATGAATATAAACAAGACATACTTTAAAGGTGCAATAATATATCTGCCCCTTGCTGCGTTGTTCCACACTCTGTCATTATTCTATCTGTCCCCATGGAGTCAAGCAGGAGACGGCATCAGGCTAAGTTACCATGTTCACAGTAAGAGTGCATGTTTTGTATTTCTTAAGAATGAAATCCTCTGTGTGGGAATAGATGATAGATGTAGCCTAATGACATACTGTGAAATATTCCAAGGAAAGCAATAACATCTCCATGGAGGCAAGTACCATCGGAAAAGTCACTTTAATTTACCCCCCCAAAAATCCTCTGTATTTCTCTTTCACCATTCGCTCACATAGTTAACATGTCACTTCAATGTGTAACGTTCCCAAGAGCTTTGAAAACTGAGGTTATTGAGTCTCTCCTAAAAAAAAGCAGTCTGCCACAGTACTGAACAATTTCCAACCCATCTCAAATCTGCTGTATTTTGGCAAAGTCCTTGGAAAAACTGCTTGCTAACTTTCTCCAAATGAACAACTCCTTTGATGTTTTAGAGCCCACCACAGCACTCAGACTGCTCTTATCAAGGTGACAAATGACATCCGCCTGAACACTGATGCAGGCAAAAATCCCGTTAGATCTGAGTGCTGCTTTTGACACTGTAGATCATGGGATCCTCTTACAGAGACTAGAGGACTGGGTGGGCATCTCTGCACTAAACTACTTCAAGTCTTATCTAGAAGACAAGAAGTACTTTGTTGAAATTGGAAACTGTGTCTCAGATCACATGGCCCTGGCCTGTGGGGTGCCCCAGGGGTTGATCCTTGCCCCCTTTTTTTCAATCTCATACATACTGCCGATAGGCCAGTTAATACCAGCAATAATGTGTCCTACTACAACTATGTCACACTGCAGCAGGAGACTATGGACCAGTGGACTCACTCTGCCACTGCATCCAACAGATGACTGTGTGGATGCAAAACAACTTTCTCCAGCTAAACTCAGACAAGACAGAAATCATAGTCTTTGACCCACAGAAACAAGCAGTCAGCAGCCACCTCCTCCAGTCTCTCTCTCTCTAAAACCTTCAAATCAGGCCAGAAATCTAGGGGTAATAATGGACTCAGACTTGAACTTTAACAGTTACATCAAATCAATAACATCTGCAGCCTTTTACTGTCTAAAAAACATAGCAAAAATCAAAGGTTTACTGTCTGAAGCAGACTTGAAGTGACTCCATGCTTTTGTCTCCAGTAGGTTAGACTACTGTAATGGTCTGCTCACTGACCTGTCCAAAAGAGCTGTGAGACGCTGCAGTACATCCAGAACACTGCAGCTCAAGTCCTGACTCAAACCATGAAGTACAAGCACATGCGTCCTGTGCTCAGGTCTCTGCACTGCCCCCTGTGGCTCAGAGAATAGACTTGAGTACAAGTCTCTCCATGGCCTCGCACCAAAGTACATCTGTGACATGTTAGTGTCATATGAACCACCTGCACTCTGAGGGGCTCCCGCTGGTACCCAGAGTCAGGACTAAACACAGATTCATGCAGCTGAAATCTGGAACAGTCTTCCTGAACATGTGAGACAGACTCTACTTTGATTCTGTTTAAATCCAGGCTCAGAACAGTTCTGTTTAGCTGCATATGTCTAAAAGGTTTTCATTTTTTATTCCGCACTCTTCCCTCTCATTTAATGTCTGCCTCTTTTTTAATTTTATGATGATTATCTATGTTTTGGTTTGTTTGTATTGTGATTTTAATGTATTTCTTATTCTGTGAAGCACTTTGAATTACTTGACAAGCCTAGATCTATTTACTCATGAAATGTTAATTATATGAATTGCAGTGCTTCAAAGAACTCTGCATGCATGGTTTCAACATTTGCTGGCACAGACCACCTGCAGATTTGGCCTGTAAATAAGAAAATCTGTCGAAAATATCTTATAAGCTTTGTAAACTAATACTTTCTACATTCCAGAATGAAGGCCAAATTGACGTGAACAATAATACGATTTCAATGGAGAATTTTGGTTTAACCATATATCGCAGAATTGTAAAGATACACGAGTGCTACCAAACCCAGTTTAAACATATTTACAATGGTGTTCATTTTATAGGAGATTATGACTCTACTGATGATACTGACATTTCAAACTCAATTTTAATACTAAGGAATAAACTCAATACTCAATACTGATTCTGATACCATTTTTAAAATTCATTTTATTTAGCCATTTGAAAGTGTTTTTCAACTTTAAATCATGGTGCTTTCTTTTATGATATCTTGATCTTACTGTATATCTGTGTAACCCCTCAGTGGTCCAGGCAGGTTCCACTACTAGTCTATTTCTGCTCAAATGTTTTAGCATCAATTAGCATATGACTTTTGATACTTTTGACAACCCGAGACACTACAAAATCTAAAACTGTCAAACCTTTTTAATCTACATATGATGCCAAAGCTAAGAAAGTAGCATAAACAGTGAATAATATATGACCTTTAAGTCAGTTTGAATCAGTGATATGTGCAAAGCAGACTACCATTTTCTGTGATGAAACAAGGTCATCGTATCAGCTACAACTCAACACATAATATGAGCTAGCTTAGATCGGGCTAGCTCCTCATTTTTAGCAGCAGTAGCGCTCTGGGCCAACTGCAAAATATATTAGTCATAAATGGAAAAGATCAAATACTGGCATTTAACAATCCGTGGAAAAAATGGTGTCACAGAGGAAGCCGTCTTTTCAGGCCTCCTCGGGCTAAGAGGGTCTGATGTTCTGGGAGATTTGTAATTTATTTCTTGCACAGGTCATGGCCCAGGGATATTTAACATTATTGGGTGGTCACTAGCTCCATAATTCCCATTGCGGTCATGCAGATGTACTATAGTTAAGATACTTTTCAGCCTCCCCGTCACCGCTTCTTTCATTTATGTAATACAGCCATTACGTGTGCCCATAACCCAGTCTGTCAGTCTCTTCCTTCACGGTGAATATAAACTCTGGGGAGGTGAATGTCTGGCCCCGGAATGACCCACGCTAATATTTTTAATAATAAATCCCCATTAAAGCAGCAGGGAAATTGAATATTTTAAATTGTGAAGTGAATGGTAATGAGATTTGTGAGGTGGTGCTGTAGTGAAGTGGTTGGCCGGCTTTTAAAAAGCATATTAAAGATGCACTGCGTAACTTTTCTCCATGAGGATGTTATCGCTTTGGCTGAAATGTTCCACTTTATGGCATTAAAGAAGGAATATTGTGCTTGAGCTTTCTATATAGTTATAATCTATGTCGCTGTATAGTGTTAGCCAGGGGCCACCTAATGCCTCCGCTCAATTTCATTTCCTCCAGCGACTAGGTCTGGAATCAGAATACACTAGACGGTTTGCAAGAACCCTGGAAGTTGCAGACCACACCGGCCAATCAGCGAAGAGCTGGACCAACCTGAGTTGTGATAGCAGACTGCATATGCTATCCTCCTTTGGACTTCTTTGTCAAATACAAACTTCGCATTTTTTATTGCACCTTTAATTCGCAAGTTCACCTCATGACACGACACGACAATGATCGTTGACAGGCATGTTCCCTCTTTTGCTTTGCTGTTGTGCCGATAATTACTTGGACACCACATTACATAAGTACCCACTTACCGTCAAGCGAAGGAATCCTAATGCTGCGAGGTCAGACGGTTTCCACGAGGTGAAACCGACTGATGAATCAGGCTAGTATAGTGTACCCCCAATGAGAAAAGTACATTGTGCACCTTTAATTAACATTATTTCATTTAGCAATTAAATCGGTTTGGAAAATACTGTTTTCTGTTAGTAGGGTTGTCAAAACATATCGGTACTAGTATTAAGACATAAAAAAGTCGCATTCACAGGACAGAAATGAACCTCCTCTGAATAGCTTTAGAATAATCTTGAGCTGTATCTTGCATACTTGTAGAATAAGTATCAGACCACATAGACTAGTATACACCCGTGGACCACTATGGAAAATACCTGGACCACTGAGGGTTTACACAAATATAAGACACCCACATTACGGGTGTGCAAAAATATTGAAATATCAATATAGTGTATAATTTTAATGTAATGATACAGTATCAATATCGTGATACTGCTGTATCAATAAATTGCCAAGAGTATTTTGTGGTATATTTTACCAAATTATTTTGTTACAGTGTTATAGTTTTGTGGCTTGCTTAGAGGAGGGAGACTCGCTTGGACAACACATTTGACATTTTCACTGTTTTGATGATTAAAGTGGTTTAAACAAAGACTTTTAGTGTCACAGCCATTATTTAGCCATTATTTTTATCTGTCTGATTTGACATATATTGCATTGAATCGTATCGAATTGAAAGTGCACTGTATCGAGGCATTTATCATATCAGCAAATTCTTAATGATGCCCAGCCCTAGACCACACGGTAATATTAAAGAAAGTATTATTATTTAATGTTGAAAATCATAATCGGGACCCTTAATGATTACAACATTACCAGTTAGTATATTCTTATTTATTTTTTATTTAGCTTAGTCCTACAACTGTGTTCATAAAAATGTAATGTATGGCTGGACACAGCTCCCCCCCACACACAGCATTTTCCTTATAGAGCAGTGGGAGTGCTCTTTGAATAGTAAATCCACAGTGCGTTTTGTTTGATATGGTAAACAGATGTTGACGAGTGAACAGCTGCCAGCGCTGATCTTATTAGTGGTGGCTAATTCTTTCCTACGCCTGGAGTTGTGAAACGCTTTGGCTGTGCGATTGTCACATCTGAAAATGGACTGTCAGCCTGTCAAAACGAGAAAGAAACAGATCCGTGACAGCTGTGGTTACAATAATGAAAATACTGGATTGTTTAAATTAAACTGTCTTCTACTGGAAAACTTAACTTAAAGAAGGGATATTTATTACAATTCTATGGGGAATTAACTGTGAACACGTAACATATTTAGATCACCATGTTATCTTTGAATGTTCTGAAATACTATATGAGCTGCAGATAATGTATTAAGATCTAACTCATTGGATTTATGTTGCGCCTTTCAAGACACCCGAAGTGCTTTACTGTGCAGTTTTCATTCACTCCACACTTGGTGATGTAAACTACTATTGTAGCCACAGTTGTCCTGAGACAGACTGATGGAAGCAAGGCTGTCAATCTGGGCTGTCGGCCCCTCCAACCACCTCCAGTACTCTCCTTTCTTACTAGGCAATGTGGATGAAGTGCATTACCTAAGGACTAGGGATGTAACAATAACCAAAATATCGTGATATCATATTGTCAAAAGTCACAATAATATCATGGGCTGTCACAATATATTGAATTTCCTTTGCTTAAATGCATGCTTTTATAGTAGCAACAGCTTATAAACATAAGGAACTACATATCCCATGATTCATTTCAGTGCAGACAACATGATGAGATATGTTTTTACTTGAGTTCTTGGGATTATGATGGAAATAATTCAGACCAAAATCTTGCCAAGGTATTTTAAAAGCAAAAAAGTGTCCTATCTACAATTATATTAGATAAAATACCACAATAAATATTGTACTGTGAGATGCACATTGTGATAATATCGTACCGAGAGATTTGGATATCGTTAAATCCCTACTAAGGACACAGCGACAGTTTTTGACATTAGTGCCCCACTGTGGCACCTGGTATTCCAGCGTCTCTCATCCAAGTACTAACCAGCGCTGCCCTGCTTAGCTTCAGAGATCTGATGAGATCAGCGTTTAGACAAGTTGGTATGGCTCACTTCAGAGCACTACCACAACACAATCAGCATGTATTTTATTAATAAAACTACTGAACATTCCATCAGATTGGTCAGTTTAGTATCATGCTTTTGTATATTTATGGAGAATCGGCATTCTTGAGCATGGTTGTTATAGTCTTGTGGTTGGAGCCTCGTACTTCTAACATAAGGAGGGTTTGAATAGGGCCTGGGAGAGATTGCTAGATTCAGGCATGTTTTTGATGAAGGAATAACTTGAACAATCACGGTAGAAAACTCCAAAAAGTTGATTTTGCATAACTCTTCTCTGTATTGCATTTATTCAATTTCAGATGTTTTTAATGTCTCAAAAAGACCTTCAGATCATGCATTTACCCTGTTAGCTGAGTTTAATGTCATACTTTGAAACATTCTAATAGTATCTCCATGGAAACAAATATATTAAGGCCCCTAGTAAAGTGACATAGTGTACCTTTAAACCTCTATAAATTGTATCCTAAAATGACACCTTTGTTTAAGTCTCCATGTCTGAAATACTGTTGTAAACTCTCGCTTATAATTGCGTCAGATAGAATAAGCTTTTGTTGACTTTATTTTTCCATTATCCCTGATCCCTCCATTGCTGTTACACCTCTGGCTATTACGCGGTAGCACATTGTAGCGGCTAACGTTGTGAAAATGACTACCATTAAATATGACACCTGCTTTTTACAGTGTCATTTTGGTGAGAGGCCATTTTCCCCTTGTTTCCTCTTCAGTAAAATCAGAACTAGGCTGCGCCCGGTGGCCATTTTCTGACAAACGCGCCCGATGTAGCTTTTGAGTAATGTAATATTCACAGTTTGGTACCAGAACAACAGGCAGGAGTCTCTCCGAATACAGATTTCAGCTAACACCGGTGCATTTTGTGATTTTATTCCAAAGCGGTGACAAGTTTAAACCAGCTTAACTTCTTTGTACTGGTGGAACAAAGTCTCTGTGAAATGCACATGAGAGGGCAGGTTTGGTGGACTGTCATGTTGACTTTATGTGAGCTGCCATTTTAGTCGTTTCATGATTTTGAGCTGAAACAAGTGGTGCTGTTGTAGTGACATTTATATCCACCTTTGAGGTTTGGAGCTTTTACACAAGTCAAATAAGGTCTCCTCTAGTTTGTCCTTTTTTAACCCATCCTTTAAAGGTGCACTATGTAACTTTTCTGGTGGAGGGTCCGTCACCTGCTCGTTTCAATGGATATGTCATTTCTCTGCTTGAAATGTTTCACAGTATGACATTAAACAGCTCTACCTTACATTTATGAAATTACAGGTGGTTTTATAGCTGGAAAATACCTAGAAAAACAGGCATTCTGATGTGAGAGGGGTTGCCTCTCCACAGATCTGACCTCTGACTTGGTCTGGTTTGGCCTCGATGAACATAGAAAGGATAGTTGCAGCACTCTATTGAATGTCAGTAGTCGATAAATCCGAGTTAGTTCTCCCAGCATCCGTTGTAAATGTGTTCCGTTGGTAGCCAGACTGGTGTCACCTAGTGCCTCCGCTCAATTTCATTTTTCAATTTTCATCAGCCAATCAGCGAAGAGACATACATTCTGTGTTGTCAACGATTCCCGAGATCGTGGATTTAAACCTGGAACAAAGAGAATGTTTGGTGAATTTCATCAAGGGGAAAGACGTTATTGCCCTTCTTCCTACGAGATTTGGGAAAAGTGTTATATACCAGTTAGCAAGTTACCCCGTTAGCAGCCCATTACATACATCAGAAACAAATAGCAATGATTGGTTAAATAAAAAAAGTACCCACCTACCATCAAAGCAAACAAATCCTAATGCTGTGAGGTCAGTCGGTTTCCACAATGTGAAACCAGCTGATGAATCAGGCTATTCCATTGCAGCAGTTGGGGAAAATATGGATGCCCGAGAAAGTTTAATTTGACGTCCGGTATTGCCAGCTCCTGCTAATAAATATTCTGTTAGATATCTTTAGCTGTCGGCGACTCAATTATGGCAGTTTGACTATTACATGTTCAGAAAAAAAATGTCTGTCTACTGTCAAATGATGTGAAAGAAAGTCTAAATGTCATTACAAAGTTTTTAGAAGACTTTCTCTACATATACACAACTCAACATATCAATATGACAAAAGGTGACAGCTCTCCTTACCGTTTACTGACATTTTTGCTGTGACGTAAATCCAACTGTCAGTGCTGAACTAGCCTGAGTTTGTGTTTCGGAACCCCAATTTGATTGGCCATTCCATTGCACTTGCACGAAATGGTCAGTTTTCCCCGAGTCCAGAGCACAATAGAATGCAGGATTAATACATTATTGTGAAACGTTCCAGATAAAACAATAACATCTCCATGAAGAAAAGCATTTGACGGAACCTGCACCAGAAAACTGACATTATGTATCTTTAAAGAGCCCATATGATGCTATTTTCTGATCTATGTTATAAAGTTTTTTCTTCGTCACAAACACAGCTGGAGTTGTGTTTTGTTTCAGTCACACAGGTTTAACACAGCCCTGCATATTTCGATTCTTCTCTTAAAAGGAAAACACTCTGTTCCACCTTGTGATGTCATGTGTTAATACAGGAAGTGCATCACTGTGTTTTTAAAGTCAATACACCTTCCCTAGAATCATTTGGATAATTTCAGCCCTGGAATAACTAATCTCTACTGAAATAAAGCTGTATTTTGAGTTTTGGAGATGTAGACAGACTAATAATAAAGGAGGGAACAACATTATAACATGGCTTAAAACGTACAAGAATCGATTTTGTCTAACATAGGACCTTTAAATAGATGACATTGATTTGGAATAATAAATCACATTATTGTCATACTAATATTGGACGTTATTGTTTCATTGAGAGACGTGGAGTTTGTGGTGCATGTTTTTTTCCTCCAGGATTCTTCTTCTCCTCTCTCTGCTGCTGCTGCTGGGCTCCTGTGATATCGACTCCCCTGTCCGCCCACCGAACGATCCAGCTCCAGTTAACATGATGCACCTCCATGCGCCGTATCAGCACTCCCCCCGCTAATGGAGAGTGATGGGGATCAGTCCAGAACGCAGACCATTGATTAGCAGGATGTGAATAAACAGATAGACACATCAATACAGTCAGGTCAATAGAAATTATAAGTGTTTTAACAAGCTCCACTGACTGACACGGAGCTAAGAGGTGTCAGGACCACTACTAAAGGTCTTATTTTAGTCTTTTCTGTGGCTTATATTCTGCAAACAGGGGATAGCTATGTTTAAAAGGCCTGTACACAACTAAACTGGCTTTTTAAAAGGCTGTCAAATGGTCATATAATGATACTTGTGTGTTATAATGTATTTCCATATCAGAACATGCCTGGAGCTGTAATTTGTTTCAATCATGCATGTTTAAAGCACAAATTCTGCTTGTTTAGGATGTGCTCTTCTCTCAAACACTTTGTTCCACCTTATGATGTTATACTACACACACCTTCACTAGAATCATTTGGATAATTTCAGTCCGTTAAATCTTAATCTCAAAAGGTAAAAGATAGGTGTTAACTTGAAAACTACTTCTTCCTGACATCACAAGGTGGAACAGAGCATTTTGAGCTTTGGAGATGTAGACAGACTGACAAACATGTGCAAATGAAACAAAACACAAAACAAGGGTTTTGTTTAGGTTTGCATAGGGATGATGGGGACATGTCCCAACCAATATTTGGGGAAGACAAATATTTGCCTTTTTATTTTAATAATCAAAAATATAAATGTATACTGATATTTTTCCAAGCTCAGTAGTATTATTTTAGCACGTCTTAGTCCACATTTTGTTAATTAGACATTCTGAGATGTATCAGTGATATGTCGACAGGGTTACACCTGCCGCTATTTCATTGGCTGCAACAGAGTGATGTCATTAGTGGAGGCAGGAGCCTAAACTGGTGAAGCGGCAGGACAGGGCCAGCACCTGAGGATGGTGGCTTGAGCACGTGTGAGTGAAGACGCTGTGCACCACATTTTCAAAATGAACTTAGTTGGCTTCATTTTCAATTAAACTTGCCTTATAATGAGTCGCCGCAGAAAAAGAGCAACTATCACCACAAGTGCACCTCCCAAACGGAGCCCTACTCGTGCACTGTGAACAGCTGGACTCTATTGACAATATTCCATGGAAAAATTTACGGACATCACCTCACAAATATCTCATCACCAACAAACAAAGAGAAATCTGTTACAAACTTCTACATCACTGTTATCCGGTAAAGAAAAATCTTAGAAGGGCAATGAACACAAAATGTACATTTTGCGAACTGAATAATGAAATCACCTCTCACTTATTTTGGACGTGCCCAGACTCTCTGTGAGGTACGTTTTTTAGGAGGTTACAAGATTATAACATGGTTTAAAGCTCACAATAGTCTTGTGTAATATACAGTAGGACCTTTAAATATTATTGGCCTAGAGAATGTGGTGATGTCATGTGAAACCCAGCAACAGGCCTCAGACATAAATAAGTCTCAAATATATAGATATTCTTTTTTACAGTGTCAAGGCTGCCTCGTTATGAAACAGACTGGGAGAGACGCTGGCACACACTGGCTTTGAATTCTGGATTCTATTTGAAAAGATTTGAAAAAAAGCTTCTTGGTCTGAGTTTGATGATAAATTAGGTTTGATATGCGCAGCTCTTGATGTTTGCTTTTATTGGGGACAAATGAGGCTCATGATAAAGCTGCTTTTTCTGGAGTTACACCAAGATTCTCTCTGGCTCTGAACATGAAACACTGTCTGTACTCACTGCCACCAACACATTAGCTTCAAAACATCTTCTCTGACAGCTTCAATCTTCGTGACTTTTCCAAATGAATTTTATTGGAGTATTGATACTTTGCAACTGATGTCATCAACATGCCCTGAGGGTGTGATACTAACTGTAGGCACTGCTCTGTCTGAAGCTCTGTTATTCAAGTTAGACTTAAATTTGAGATTTATTTTAACCGGCCAATCTCCGCTCATTTTCATTTCTCTCCAGCGACTAGGTCAGGAATAGAATACACTAGACGGTTTGCAAGAACCCTGGAAGTTGCAGACCATGCACCGGCCAATCAGCAAGGAGCTGAACCAGCCCGATTTGCTTTAGCAGACTGCATACACTATCCTCCTTTGCACTTCCTTTGCCAAATACAAACTTTGCATTTTTTTATTGCACCTTTAATTCGCAATTTAAATTAAGAAATTATCCAGCAGAAAAATTATGCAGTGCACCTTTAAAACTCACGAGCCTAAATTTATTTGACGTTTAAGTGATAATTCCATTAATTTCAATGGACAATTTTAGAAAAGTTTTGCCTCTAAAGTTTGATATGTGTAAAATGTACAATGTTCATGTAATATGTGTCGAACTTGAATTTGTTGTCAAGATCAGCAGCACATACGAAATAATACAACCCCATTGGCAACGGTGGCTCTTATGGCAACTTCCAGACCACTACTACTACAGCTAGTAACTACTACCACTACTACTAATACATTTTTTTATTAATTAATTATTATTTTTTTATTTATGTATTTATTTTGTACAAGTAGAGATTTCCATTCTTGTACAATGGAACAATAATAATAATAATAATAAAAATAAGTGAAATCATAATGAAAATAAACACAACAAAACATATGTCCAAAAAGGAATGGAAAAAAGAAAACTTATTTAATCTCATATAATGAACAGCACATACAAGCAATGCTAAGGAAACAACATAAACCAGTGCTACAGAAGGAAATATTGTTCTAATATTAAGACCCACTCTCTACTGTGACCAGACCAAATGTTTATAGAACAACTTGAATTTATGGATTTTTTGGCATTGTTTGAGATGTGTATCCAAACTGTTCCAGAGTTTTACACCACATACAGACACACAGAAACTTTTACGAGTAGTTCGAACATTTGCTAACTGAAGCAATTTGAAATTTCCATACTCTCTAAAATTATGAGTTCTCTCTGTCATTTTGAACAAGCTTTGAAGATTATGTAGTGTTAAATTGTTGAATGCTCTGAATAAAATTACCAGAGTATAATATTTTACAAGGTCAGGGATCTTTAGGAGCTTGGATTGAATAAAAAGATTTTGGGTGTGTTTCTAAAAATCCAAATTTATGGATAATTTGCAAAGCTCGTTTCTGTATTATAATCAGTGGATGAAGTGTACATTAGTAAGTGTTCCCCCACACTTCAACACAGTCGGAATAAGGGAGAACTAATGAACAATATAATGTGCAAACGGTATTTTGATCAAGGTAATATGTCACTTGTTTACTATAGCAAGATTTTTGGAAATTTTTCTTTTTATATGTGTAATGTGGGCCTTCCATGATAATTAACTTTTTTCATGTACATTTATTGGGCTCCTTCAATCCTAACTGGTAACTCTGTGTTAATGTTGTGATTGAGCTTGGTCTTATTCAAGTTTAATGACAACTACTACTACTACTGCTGCTACCACTCTTACTCACTACTACTACTACAATTAACTACTACTATTACTAGAACAACTACAATTACTACTAATGAGCTGCCAAAAATGTTTGCAAATCACCATAAACCCACTGATACCCAGACTCAGTGACACAGCTGTATTTAAACCAAAACATTTTTAATTTTTATTTATTCTGAAACCTGCAATTACCCTTTTCAGCAGTTAAATACCACGGTAATTCTCTTCATGCAAACATAATTAACAAAAAGGCTATTGCAAAGTGTCTGGAATGCCAAAAATTTACTGAGCAACAGCCAAAATCTTTTTTTTTTTTTTTTTTTTTTTTTGACAAATTGGGTTTGGAGAGGTGAAAGAGCTATATGAGCTCCACAAACAAGTCAAACACAAATGCCATTGTGTTAAATAGATACTAGACTGACTCTCACAATAATCTGAATTACAACATTGTGGTGTCAATCAAATTATCCAAATTTTCTAGTAATTGGATGGAAAACTAATGTGAAACAATAAAATGTATTTATTTTAAATCCTAGGTGAGGTATTAAAGGTGTACTACGGAACGTTTCTGGAATGTTTTCTGTCATCTACTTGTCTTCATGTAGATGTTATTTCTCTGTTAATTCTCTGAAGGGACAGTTTCACAATATTACATTAAATTGTTCTATTGACTGTAAATTGGCCTGGTTGCGCTATCTGCTTTTCTCCATGAAGACTCATATGTAATGTACTGTACTGTGAAACATTCCAGGTAATACAAAACATCTCCATGGAGACAACCAGATGATGGCTGGGGAGGGTAGTGGAGAAGATTGACAGCTTCAGGGCAGAGAAGTGAGAGGTGCAGTGAAAGAAAAAGAAAAAATAAATAAATAAAAAATAAAGGTCCTATTAGCTTCTATATTACATGAAACTGACTCCTGTGAGCTTTAAACCGTTATAATGCTGTGACCTCCTCAAAAACATACCTGGAGTTGTGTTTTGCTTCATTCACACATGTTTAGTAGGGTAGGGATACCACATTTTTAAAATTCAGAACTGGGACACACCAGGGTTGACATGGTTGGTATAAATAAAATTGTGAAAAGAGTGAGTTACATTGTCCATTCTCGACTCAGTTTGGCTGAGGGATTTCTCCTGATCTATTTTTTTGCCTTATAGTCAAGCATGGATTTTCTGTTTATTGTTGGTGGAAATGAAATTGACCAGAAATCAGGACACCTGGGACATTTCTTGTATAAAAGTGGGACAAATTGGTGGTTTTGGATAAATCTGCTGGGACAGGGGACACAAGGCTCAAAACTGGGACTGTCCTGGGTAAATAGGGATGTCTGGTCACACTATGTTTGAGTAATCCTGTGCTTGTAGTCTATAGTACATCTCCAAAACTCAGAAAACTCTTTTTCACTTAGTGATGTCATATAGTGGTATTTTTTTTCAAGTTAACAGCTCCTTTTACCTTTTGTTTAGCAGAGGCTGGCAATTTCAGGGCTGAAATGAATTTTTTTTTCTAATGTTGAATGTGCATGAATTTTTAAAACACAATGGAGCACTTCTTGCATCACAACATGACATCGCAAGATGGAACAGAGTATTTTATTTTCAAGAAAAGAACTAAAAACTAAATATGGAGAGTCTGTGTGTTAAACGTGTGAATGAAACAAAATACAACTCCAGGTACATAGATACTGTAACACAGATCAGAAAAAAGCATAATATCAGTCCTTTAAATCTTTGTTTCCCAAAGACTGAGTCGCAAGAGATTTTTTTGAAGTTGCCTTGTCACGATCTGCATGTACGTCTGCAAAATACAGTTCTACAGACTATTTTGTTCCACTATTGCTGGTTCAATTGAATGTTAAAAAGAAAAATAAATGCACTACATTTAATGTCCAAATAGGTGACTTATGGATCCTTTTATTGTTGGTTCAATGTTTTTCATTGTTTAAAACTTAAGTAATACTAATTGTTCAGAGAGACACGATCACTCAGACAACAATAAAATATCCTCATTAATGTTCAATAATGGTCAAATTCACCTTTATTTTGTGATTTACGAATAATGTCTATTGACTTGGGTTACGAAGATTTGTTACTTTTAAAATATGGGTCCCCAGAAAAGAGTTTGGGAAATACTGCTTTAAATGCATTGCTTAATCCTGCTGTATTGTAAAGACTTCATATTAGGTGAGCGCTGTAGACATTTTGAAGGAGGGACATGGAGTTCACCGCAGGCTAACAGTGAGATTTGAACGCCGTGGTCCAAATGTCGCAGGTGTAAATGTCAGACTGCGGAGGAGAGCAGCCATAATTACTCCCACTGACTTCTCTCTACGTGATGTCGTGCTCTGCTTCTACAAGGGATTCAACCCACGACCTCTGACCTTTTCCAGAACACTGTGCCGCGCTGTGATAAGGGGCTGTTAGCGGCTGCACAGGTTGGAGGCTAACACGGCTAGCTCCTGCTTTAATGGCGGTGTTAGCATGCAGAGATTACAAGCAGAACAAGGTGAAAGAGAGAGTCAAACTACGATCAGATGTTGGCCAATCCTGCTTTGGTATGAACCGGAATATATTTGCATGAATCGAATGCAGGCGTGGGTGGGATTTATTGGAGTAACTCTGGGAAGTGAGTTTTTAAGAAGTAGACTACGGGACTGTGACGTAGGGGTGGGCGATATCTCGATATTTTAAATATATCGAGATCGTTTTTAAACTCCATATGAATTCTGACATATCGTGTATATCGATATAATGCTTATATTCAATTTTGATTTCGCCGCTTCGCTTGTTTACCTTCTCTCTCGTCGCCTCCGCACGCTCCCGCCTCCCTGAGTTTGTTCGCTCGTGTCTCCTTCACTCGTCACTATCGCCTCGAACGCCGAAAGTTGGTGCCAGTGAAAAGCTTCAAGCACCATGAACCTTTTCCACCATTTACAGACAAAACCATCAGCAGCACATCCTCATATTCCACCGAGTCACGTCCTTTAGTCCGAAAGAAGCTAAACGAGCTGAGCAGCATGAGAAGTGCTGTTTATGCAAATGAGCCATGCACTTAAGTTTCGTTTCTGGACAATATAAACACACGTGCACAAAACTGCATTAAACACATTATTATCTTAAACGGGCTGATGTGGCTATAGAGTTGTTATGCTTTATATATTGTAAAGTTTAGTAATGTAAAGTTTATTTATGCAGAAGATTTTAATGAATAATCTGCTGCAGTGTCACTTGTACAATAGTGTTTGGAAACGTTGGGTTTGATCTGCAGTGGATTGTGGGAAACCTCAGAGCTCCTTACTGCTGGATACGAACATGGATCTGTTAAAATAATGAACATCCTGAGCTTCTTCTGCTAAATGAGCTCATGGTTCTGGTTCTGGTCTGGATAACAGAGTTAATGCAAAGATGAACTTGTGTTGAGTTGTTTTATTTATGAATGAAAAGAAGAAAATATGTATTATTTCTTTTATTTTACAGTAAAATTATTATTTATGTAATTAGGGTGTTTGTACTCTTAAATGTTCCTATATGAACTGCCGACCTCTTACACTTTAATTTTTTTTAAAAAGACCTTGTGGAATTTGGCAGATTTGTTTTTGCAGTTTTCAGTTTTAGGGGGTTATTTTTTCTTGATCATATATCGAGATATATATCGTATTTTGAGATATAGCAAAATATATCGAGATATATTTTTTGATCCATATCGCCCAGCCCTACTGTGACGTCATTAATAGCGTTCAGCTCCAGGCAAATGAAGCTCACTGAGGCTTGCAGCTACAGACAGAATAGCGAAATAAAAACACCAGGATCGTGTAGAGCGAGTTAATGCGGACATTTTAAAACCAAAATGACGAGGCTCATTAAAGCACTTACAGAAAGAGGGGTGATAATTTTCAATAAAATCAAAAGACCTTTTTCGCAAAGGCCGGAAGTGACGTTTACCCTACATCACAGCACTTCTGGCCTTTTTGATTGTAGATTTGGTGTTGGGTAGGCAGATTTATGAAGCTGGTGGAGAATACATGAGACATTTCCACAGATATTTTGCCATAGAAAAGCATGAACCGGAAGTGACATTTACACTACATTGCAGCACTTCCGACTGTCATGAAAAAGGTCTATTGGAGCCAGAGTCACTCCCATGCTCACTTTGGAACTCATTTGGAACACAGTGGTTAGTTATGTCCATTTATATAAACAGTTTTGGTTTTTACACTTCCACTTTTTACTTATTTAGTTTACTTTTTAGTAGCCTACACTTACCAATAAATGATTATAGCAACTATCTGTCTCTATCGTGACCAACTGATTGACAGAACATGTCTTTAGTTGATCGAGGATGTCTTTAGTCCACTATACTACTTGTAATTAGTATTAGTATTGTGCACTCAGATTACTCAAAGTTCAAAGATGAAAGTTAGCTTTTGCTGAGGAAAACAACCTTTTCCTCTCGTGTTCGTTAGTTTCAAAAAGTCCAGGTAATTTACTTGTTCCAGTATTAGAAAGCCATACTTGTACTTGTAGGAGTCTGTGCCGACATTCCCCTGCAGAGACTCAATGTTTTAGGCCTATACAATGACTTTTATATGCAAACTATAATGGGAGGCCACCATGGTTCAGAACCTAGCACCTCTTCGTTGGTGCACAGGCCAATCAGACTCCATCCGGGGGGTTATCTGTCTACCACGTCATGACATCATCCCTATCAGTAGTTCTTGTTCTATTTAGTTAGTTTGCTATTAGATAGATTGGAATATCCTGCATTTGTCTTGACATGTATCTATGAGTCTCACAGCTGTGATCAGAGCCCTTTTCTTCAAATGACCTCTGTACAATAATGAACTACAGAAGTGATTATACAAAATAGCTGAGCCTGGTTACTTATTCTAACACTTCATTGTCAATTTCTTCACATGTACTAAACATACAAAAAATCTAAATTACCTTTCTTTCTATCCCATGTGTTGACATCGACTGGGAGATCGAGAGGCTGCCAGTGTTTGCACACGCCGCTATTCAGATCATAACATAATTAAACCAACTCCACAGGTCGTATTAATCTTCTATGTAAATAAAACGTAAATGAGCATGGAGGTGTTTGTAGCTGGATGTTGGTGAATTAGGTGCAACTGTCACGTAGGAAGGAATTTGCAAGCTTAAGAATGCTTTGTGAATCTGGCGCAGAGTTCTCTCAGCATCATCTTAAAGTGGAAGTTACAAATGTCGTTTAAGAAAAGATTCATGAATGAGGCCCAAGAAACATACTGTACTTGCTTGTCAATCTGTCTTGAAGGTCCTATATTACACAAAACTGACTTATAATGCTGTTTGTCAAAAACATACTTGCAGTTGTTTTAGTTTCATTCACACATGTCTGAGTAACTTTTAGTCTAGATCTCCAAAGCTCAAAATGCAGCTACGTTTTGCCTTTTGTTCAGAAGAGATTGGCAATTCCAGGCCTGAAATGATCTGAATGTTTCTAGTGAAGATGTATGGAGTTTAAAACACAGTGGAGCACTTCCTGTATCGCCACATGACATCACAAGGTGGAAGAGTGTGCTTTCTGTTTGAGAGAAGAACTCCGTCTAAATATGCAGGGTTTGTGAGTTAAACAAGTGTGAATAAAACAAAACACAACTGCGGGTCTGTTTTTGATGAGGAAACAACATTATAACATAGAACAGAAAATAGTGCAATAGCTGCAGCGTACACCATCACTCCCCTCCCTAACTTCTCTCCTCTTCTTGTTGGCTTCAGATGGGCTGCCTTGGTCACGCTGTGCTCTTCTCACTGTGGTATCACACAGAGCCAGCCTGCCGTCCGCGGTGAAGGGGAGCGCGAGATGACAAACACCCACTTGATCCTATGAACCCTCCAAGAAATAACGCTCCAAGACCTCTCCAAGATGGTCGCCGCTGCAGCGAGAGAGGGGAAGGCTAAAGAAAACAGGACAAAACGGGATATGTGGGATTAAAAACGCATCACTGACTCCAGATAAAGTTGTGTGGAGTCAGCAGAGCAAACAGTGAGTCTGCTAGTAGTACAGTGTGTGAACTGGCATTACAATATCCTATAGGCCTGGAGAGTTATTTGAAATGGGCAAAGCAAAATCACTGTTAAAGATCCTACATTACACAGAATTGACTCTAGTGAGCTTTAAGTCATGTTATAATGTTGTTACCTCCTCAAAAACAGACCTGGAATTGTGTTTTGTTTTATTCACACATATTTGAGTAATCCTTTATAATGGAGTACAAAAGCTGGGATCAGTCCTGGTTTAGTTCTGGTACTGTCTGTATGCGGTGCAAAAGTCCGGCATCTCAATCCATGTTTCTTCTGCTCAAAAAAATAATGCCTGTGACGTGATGACCTATTTTTGACAGTAAAGTTGCGTCTGTGAATTCATATTCATACTGAAGAAAGTGTAATAGTAAATTTTCATTTCGTGATGGTAATTCTTGATGTCAAAACTTTTCGATTAGCATTCTGATGGAGTTAGCAATTTGGGGGCCCTAGGTGAACTTGAATTTCGGATCCTCACTATAATGCGCTGTTTTTTGTTTTGTTTAGTGTTAATATATACATTGTCTGTTTTTCCTCATTGTTCTTGAGACATGCACATCTGTATTTATTTGAATTATGGTGGATTAGAAACATGTCTTTTTAGTTAGGTCACCTACTAGATAACCAGAACTGAAAGTAGTTTTATTTTATTGCTAGTAAAATTACATGTTTGTTTACATCCATTACATATGATTATTAATATTTTTCTTGTGATTATTATTTAAAAGTAAAATTCTCTCATTTAATGTCATATTGAGAGAATTGCTCTGAGCCCTGGGCCATTAGTGGCACTGAGGGCAATTGGTTGGGGGCCCCTCCAGGTTTGGTGGCCCTAGGCAGCCACCTACTTTGCCTAATGGTAGCGCCACCTCTGCTGATGGATAAAATACACATAATACATTTTATGTACAACTGGACTCATTTGAGAGTATATGAATATTTATTTTATGGTCAACTACAGCCGAATGTGCACGGATTTCTATTCTATCCACATGAATATTTCTGAAAGCTTTCGTACTTCATACGTTATTATTAGTCTGTCTACATCTCCAAAGCTCAAAATGCTCTGTTCCTCCTTGTGATGTCATGAAGCTGTAGTTTTACCTTTTACCTGTTCAGTAGAGATTCACAATTCCTGGACAAAAATTTTCTAAATGATTCTAATGAAGGTTTGTTGAGTTTAAAAACACTAAAAGCACATCCTGTATTACCACATGACATCACAAGGATTGTGTTTTTCCACTGGGAGAAAAAAAAACAACAAAAACAAACAAAAAACTCCAGATATGTTTTTGATGAGGAAACCACATTGAAGGGATATAGATTAATATGCCCAAATTTTGTGTGGTGTGGTTAGATAAATAAATATCACACTTATCCTGGTTTTAGTTTAGTTTAGTTCTGAAAAAAATGCAATCCAATCCAGTCCAATCCATCTTTATTTGAATAGCATATTTTACCAACCTAAAGTCTCCAAAGTGCTGTACAGAGTAGGCACAATATAAATTAACACTTTAAACAGAATGAAGCATAAAACAAATAAATAAGCAAGTCAATCAAAAACATAAAAAACACTAAAATTAGTAAATATAAAAATAACAAATAAAATCAATAAAAGACAGTCAGAGGACCACATAATTCTCATGCTGTGTTAAAAGCCAGTGAGTAAAAGTGTGTTTTTAAACAAGACTTAAAAGAATCAATTGAAGGGGTGCTCTTAATGTGAGGGGGGAGAGCGTTTCACAGTTTGGGGCCAACCACAGAAAAGGCCCAGTCACCCCAGAGTCTTTAGAGTCTTGTTTTTGGGACGTCAAGTTGGAGGTGACCCTCAGACCTCAGAGTGCGCAAAGGAGTGTAGGAACAATGAGATCTGAGATGTAAGTTGGGACCAGTCCATGAAGTGCTTTAAAAACAAACAATAACATTTTAAAATCAACTCAAAAATAAAAGGGGAGCAAAGGTATAACATCATATTTGGTCAAAGTGTTCGCTGCTTTTGCCTCTTGAAGTCCTCCCTCAGTTTGTCATTCTTGACCCTCCACTAAAACAAATGAGGACTGACGCTTAAATGGCTCCACCGCTCCAGGAGGCAGCTGTCAGTCCACATCACCGTCACCCTGGACACATCCAAACTCTGCTCCAGCTCGAAGAGCGATGGACAAAACAGGAGGTTAGGTTTACTTACAGGCTCTGGGGACATTACACAAGGCCAATAAAAATGAGATAACGAGAGCAATCAGATAAACCAATAATTTTGGCATGTGTTTCGAGCACAGTAGAAATCTGATCATCAAAATGCCTGGTGACACGTCGTAGTTAATCAATAGAATTTTTGTAACTGTTTAAATTGGAAGACAAAATACTGTATTTTTCTAGCTATAAGTCGCACTTTTTTCATGGTTTGGGTGTTTCCTGAGACTTATGCTCCAGTGCAACTTACATATTAATATTTTCACACTGACAGCCATGAGAGGGCGCTCTAGGCTTGTGTGTCAGTTTTCTGACCATGTCTCCTGCAGGAGACATGCAACTTGTGAGGGACTGGCGTAAAGTGGGGATGGAGAACACAGCTTCATGGTAACAGGGAGGGTGCGCCATGCAATTTTCCTGGAAGTCACTGGATGGATGAACAAAGCCTGGACTTCAGTGACACCGAAACCATCCTGTCGGGATTCAGAAAGGCCAGAACAGGAACTGATGCTGAGTCTGATGACAGCTACACAGAAGAGGAAGCAGCGCTCTGTTTACCTCTGGAGGTCACAGAGTTGTTCAGAAGTGACACTGAGGATGAAGAATTCAATGGATTTAGTGATTTGGAGTGAGATGGTGAGTTTGGTAAACTTGTTCTGTTGTTTATGCTATAGTTTATCTGAAGAACTGTTCATATGTGACGTTAACAGTCTGTTGTTCTCTGTTCTCAGTGTTGGGAAGGTGACTTTTAAAATGTAATCCCCTACAGATTACAGATTACATATCACAAAATGTAGTTTGTAACGTAATCCATTAAATTACTTAAAGTGAGTAAAGTAATCTGAATACTTTGGATTACTTGATATTGTCATGCTTTTTCACTTGTGTTGTATATTACCATTTGTCATTTAATAAATAAATTTAAAAATATATATATATTGTCATGTTTTTTAAAACTACATGAATGTAACAACCACATCCTGAAAATTACTAATACGTGACCACATAAAAAATATTATTGATAGAGAAATTATTTTTATATGAAATCACAATTATGTCCACCTACTGTTAGTGTCATATTGTATTAGTTTAGTCCGGGTTTAGTCCTTGTTTTAGTCCTGGTTTTAGTCCTAGTTTAGTCCTGGTTTTAGTTCTGGTTTAGCGCAAAATGTGAAAACAGGAAAATACTGCAGAGTAATCCATTTATTTCAACAAAGTAACTGTAATCCAATTACCACTCACTGAAACAGTAACTGTAACTGAATACAGTTACTCATAATTTGTACTCTGATTACATAACTCTGGTACATGTAATCTGTTACTTCCCAACACTGTCTGTTCTATTGTTATTACTATAACTTGCCTTTCAAGATGAAATGTCTGTTCCTGGTCTCTAATTTTATAAAATAAATTTCCCCAAAAAGTGCGACTTATAGTCCAATGAGACTTATGTTTTATCCTTCTTCATTTCGCATTTTTTGGCTGGTGCGACTTATATTCCGAAAATTACAGTACAATGAATTTGAAATAACTCTTTATGTCATTAAATTTTTCGTTTTCATTTAATCTTTAATATATTCATTTGCCTTTTTTTTTTTTTTTTTCAAAACTTTCCTATCAAAACCTGCACATATGTGAACAATCAGAAGGAAATCACTTTACTCATATCAGATGTAACTGTTCACATGACATTTCAGTTATCTGATAACTACAGAAATCTGATATTCCTTCATCAAAAATCACTCTTTTTCAATTTTTTGAATTTTTGTTTTGGATTGTTGTTTCACAGGTAGAAATTCTGCACAGCTTTAAAGCCCAAGTTAAATTTATCCCGACTGCTGTATTTCATCTGTCTTACTCCCTCTTTTGTCCTCTGTTTCTCCTTTCTCTCTTCCCCCTCTCCATCTCTCTCTTCCCTCTCTTCTTTCCCTCTCTCCACTCCCTCCCTCTTTCTTAGATTTTCCCTATTTCTCTGTATTTTGTTTGTTCCATTAATCCTGTTTACAAAGACCCCTCCCTCTGAACCGGAGAGAGCACTGCTGCAATTTTCCAGGATTGTTGCGTCACAGGTAGAAAGTCTGCACAGCTTTGAAGTCCACTGAAGTTCATTACAACTGCTTGCTGTATTTCGTCTGTCTCTCTCCCCCTCTCTCTTTCTAGCTCTACCCACCTCTCTTTGCGTCTCTTTCTCTCCTCTCTCCCTCTGTTTTTCTTTGATCATTATAACATTATAACACCGATACTCCAGCCTTATATCAATCACTTCTTTGTCCACAGACTTCATTACAGCAGCTTCAGGCCAGAATACGAATGTGAAACGCCTTGTGTTTGATTTCTGACATTGATTTGAACCAGATGGGAGGGTCCAGTTTTGAAGCCTCAAACAATCAACTTCAAACCAGCGCCTCCTGTTGAGAGAGAAGAGAAGGTGCGGCAAGAACTTGAGTTATCCCATTATTAAGAAGAATAAACTATTGTCTAGAACTTGCTGTGTTATTTTCACCAAAGTTTCAAGCACAAAGACTGCATTGTTTAAAGTGACAGCTCATTTCACACACAGAAACATAGTTAATGTGATTATTTTTAAGATCTGACAAAACATTTTGTCTAGTCTCTTCTAGCTTTGTCATTTTGGTTTAGGTTATAATTTTACTTCCTGGTTGGATTATTAGCCTGTTTACAGCTCCAAAGCTCAAAAAGCTCTGCTCCACCTTGTGATGTCATGTAGTGGTAGTTTTCAAGTTAACAGCTACATTTTACCTTTAATTCAGTAGAGACTGGAAATTCTAGGGCAGAAATGATTCTAGTGAAGGTGTATGGAGTTAAAGACACAGTGGAGCACTTCCCATCTGTGTATCATTTGTTGATTTATTTTTCAAAATAAAACCAAAAATAAGAAAAAAAACAACAACAACAGTTTCTTTCATTATTTGTCTCCAAAACTAAAATGAAAAAACAGATAATGGTTCGTTTTTTCAGTTTTTGATTTTGTGTTTAAATGAATAACGGAAAAAACAGATAATGTCCTTTTCCCGTTTCCATGACTTAAACTGCAATGCCAGACTTTTGCACCGCATACGGACTAAACCAGGACGGAATCAGGACTAAGACAGGACTAAACCGTTTTCAGTCCTGGTCTGGTCCCAGCCTCAGTCCTGGTCTCAGTCCCGGTCTCGTCCCAGTTTCGGTCCCGATCTAAGTCCTGGTCTCAGTTCCGGTCTGGTCCCGGACCTGGTTTAGTCCTGGTTCAGTCCTGGTTCAATCCTGGTTTAGTCCGGCATCACAGTTTAAGTCACAGAAACAGGACATTTTCCATTATTCATTTAAACATAAAATCAAAAACTGAAAAAAAATGAATTGTTAGAGACAAATAATGAAGAAAATAGTTGTGTTTTTGTTGTCTTATTTTTTATTTTATATTGAAAAACGAATGAACGAATGATACACAAATTACTTCCTGTATCACCATATGACATCACAAAGTGGAACAGATTGTTTGTGTTTGAGAGAAGAACTCAGGGTTTGCAGGGTTTGTGTTTTAAACATGTGTGAATGAAATGAGTATGGGGTCCGGGGCCCTTTGCTAAGGGCTGTCCGGTCCCTGTATGACCGGAGCAGGAGCTGTGTTCATTGCCGGCAGTAAGTCAGACCTGTTCCCGGTGCATGTTGGACTCCGCCAGGGCTGCCCTTTGTCACCGGTTCTGTTCATTGTATTTATGGACAGAATTTCTAGGCGCAGTCAGGGGCCGGAGGGGGTCCGGTTTGGGGACCACAGGATCTCATCTCTGCTGTTTGCGGATGATGTTGTCCTGTTGGCTTCATCGAACCAGGACCTGCAATGTGCACTGGGGCGGTTTGCAGCCGAGTGTGAAGCGGCTGGGATGAGGATCAGCTCTTCTAAGTCTGAGGCCATGGTTCTCGACCGGAAAAAGGTGGCTTGCCCTCTCCGGGTGGGTGGGGAGCCTTTGCCTCAAGTGGAGGAGTTCAAGTATCTCGGGGTCTTGTTCACAAGTGAGGGAAGGACGGAACGTGAGATTGACAGGCGGATCGGTGCAGCTTCGGCAGTGATGCGGTCGCTGTATCGGACCGTTGTGGTGAAGAGGAGCTGAGCCGAAAGGCGAAGCTCTCGATTTACCGGTCAGACTTCGTTCCTACTCTCACCTATGGTCATGAGCTCTGGGTAGTGACCGAAAGGACGAGATCGCGGATACAAGCGCTCGAAATGAGTTTCCTCTGTAGGGTGGCTGGGCGCTCCCTTAGAGATAGGGTGAGGAGCTCAGTCACACGGGAGGAGCTCGGAGTAGAGCCGCTGCTCCTCCACATCGAGAGGAGCCAGTTGAGGTGGCTCGGGCATCTGTTCCGGATGCCTCCTGGGCGCCTCCCTCGGGAGGTGTTCTGGGCATGTCCCACCAGGAGGAGGCCACGGGGAAGACCCAGGACACACTGGAGGGACTATGTCTCTCGGCTGTCCTGGGAACACCATGGGTTCCCCCGGAGGAGCTGGAGGACGTGTCTGGGGTGAAGGAAGTCTGGGAGTCCCTGCTTAGGCTGCTGCCCCCGCGACCCGGCCCCGGATAAGCGGAC
Organism: Boleophthalmus pectinirostris; assembly: GCF_026225935.1. Taxonomy (NCBI): domain Eukaryota; kingdom Metazoa; phylum Chordata; class Actinopteri; order Gobiiformes; family Gobiidae; genus Boleophthalmus; species Boleophthalmus pectinirostris. Next base: position 31,560,360 of record NW_026571036.1, on the reverse strand, counting down.
GAAAATGGATGGATGGATGGATGAATGAAATAAAACACAACTCCAGGTATGTTTATGATGAGGAAACAACATTATAACAGATCAGAAAATAGCATAGGCCCTTTAAGCATGATTTCTGTAGCCTATATTTATTTACTTTCATTCATTTCATTTTGTGGTGGCGTCACAGTCTTTTCACATTATAGCTTTAGATATTGTATGATGAATATGCTCTTTGATTTATTCTGATCACAGTTTCTAATGGAGACGCAGGCAGAGAATCAGTCGTCCTTGTACATCTGAAAAGCGCGTGACATTGCTTTGCTTCTCTTCATTTTTTATTTATCATTTAATTTTTGAGGCCGCTCTTTCACGTGTGCACGCTCTCACCTGCTTCCACAGACACACAGATGTTCTATAACTCAATAAGTTTTTATTTGTTTGGAAATCTCTCTTATATTCTTGCCTCTCTTTCTTCTGATATGAGGGTACGCCGTGTTTCATGACAGTTTCGCTCAGTGGGGGGCCACGCAGAAAAGTGCTTTAAAGTGAGAAATAAGGCTGACGCTGTGTTAGAGCAGCTATAAACCACGATCTGGAGAGTATAATGTCTTCTTTTTGAATGGTTTGATCCTGTTAAAATCCTGGTTCAAGGGCTCCCTGGTGATACCTATTGATACTTTGCAGCTGATGTCATCAACATTCCCTGGGAAAAGTAACATCCTCCATATCAGAGCACTGCAAAAGAAATAACCACATTCTGGATTGGGACGGGGCTCGGGTCATTGGAACGGAAAACAAGTTCAAACACTGGATCAGGGAGGATAGTGAAATCAGGAAACGAGGCACGGACAGCATTAACCGTGAGGACAGAGCGTTCCTACTTTCACACACCTGGGACACCCTCCTCCAGAGACACCGGGCGACGGGAGGCGTGGTCAGTCTGAGCGACCTGCAAGTTCATCAGGCTGACCACGCCTACAGGAAGTAACAACAGCTGATATATGACACGTCACCACCAACACCGGTGACAGTTCTGAAGATGGCTTGCAGCTGGCAGCCGAAACATGTCAACAAGTCAACACTGTATTGTCCCCAAGAACCCAAGATGTTAAAGTTCACTTCAAAAAGCACTTCTCTGTCAGAAGCTCTTTAATCTGAGCTTTGTTTTAACACAATCAGACCAGAAAGAGCTGAAATACAAGAGGTGAGATGATTTGTCTTTTCCTCAAAAAAACATAATTTTGCACATTTTTGGCTTATGGGAGAAAGTGGAGTACTCAGAAGAAACCACCAGACATAAGGAGAAACTCACAAACTCAGCACAGACAGGCCAAGGCAACCTGGGAGTCAAACCCAGAACCTTCTTGCTGTGAGACTGGAGTGTCAGCCAGTACACAACAGTGGGGGGTAGAGGAAAACAGGAATTTTCTGAGTTATGCTGTCCTGATTGCAAGGAAATTCAGATGATTCAAAGTTGCACGAATGACTTTAAATACAACTGTGTGAGGTTAAATAAGAATAGAAAACAATTATAACTTGCATGGTTAGGAAACTCTTAAAAGTCTATTTTGTGTAACACTTCAAATATCCAAATACGTACTTCACTGTACTACTTTTATTGCAATATAATTTTTATTCAATAGTTTATCATTTCAATCAATTTATCTTTTAGCATTAAAGATGCACGGTGTAACTTTTTGGGGTTCCATCATCTTGTTCCTATGGAAATGTCATTGCTCTGCCTGGAATGTTCCCCAGTAAAACATTAAACAGCTCTACCTTACATTTATTCAATTACAGGTGGATTTATAGTTCAAAAATATGTAAAAAATAGTGAGCGGGGTCGCCTCTCCACAGATCTGACCTGTAACGTGGTCTGGTTTGGTCTCCATGGTGATAAAAAGGTTTAATGCCACACTGTGAAACACTCCAGACAAAGTAATAACATCTCACTGGAGAAAAGCATTTCATAAACCCTCCACCGAAAAAGTTATACAACAGAGCATTGGATTTTTGCGTGACAAAAACATTGTATTATTCACATATAAAATAAATTAGTTTTTCCATTTGAACCTTAAGCACAAACTATAACATAATACTGCCCTCTACATTATCCAGTATTGTCCCTGTCTCTTCTGTGTTATTTTAAGCCTTGTTTTTCAATCAAAGTTCTATCAAAGTTCTCTGTAAACATGTTTTCATCTCACAAAGGTCCGTTTTATGAGTCACCATTATTTCCTGCTATCACATCATTTATCTGTTACCTAATTTTATTTCAAAACATCTCCCCAGACGCGGTGTACAAAAAATATATTTACTTACAATTTCCGCTTTTCAAAACATATTTCTAAAATGAGTACCCTATTGTGTCTATCTCCACTGAGTAATGAATACTGGTACATAGTGTTTTTAGAATCTTTGCAGTTTAAAAAAGGCCCTTATTGTATTTTCTGATCTATGTCCTAATGTTCTTTCCACATTAAAAACACCCGGAGTTGGGTTTTGTTTCATTCACACGTTAGACACACAAACCCTGCATATTTTGGCTGAGTTCTTCTCTCAAATAGAAAACACTCCACCTTGTCATGCCATGTCATGTGGTAATACAGGAAGTTCTCTCTTTTTTTTTAATTGTTTTTTATTGTTTTGTTTTGTTTTGTTTTTAACTCCAAACCTCTTCACTAGATTCATTTGGATGATTTCTGCCCTGGAGTCTCTATTGAACTAATGATAAAAGGTAGCTGCACTGAAAACTACCACTACATGACATCACAAAGTGGAACAGAGCATTTCAAGCTTTGGAGATGTAGACAGACTAATAATAAAAGATAACTCAGACATGTGTGAATGAAACAAAACACACCTCGGTATGTATTTGATGAGGTAACAACATTATAACATGGCTTAAAGCTCACAAGAGTCTATTTTCTGTAATATAGGATCTTTAAAGAAGATATACTATGACATTTTAGGTACATCATTATTTAATATATTGTTTATTGTGGACTGCAATATTAATCTAAAATGTCTAAATCACGGAACAGGTCCAGTGACTTCCTGGTCAAAGCTGCCCCACCTCTTCATAAGGGCATTTCACTGCAACAGATTTAAATTCATATGTTTTTATTGTTGAAAAATTGCTATGTGGCATTTTTGAACCCAACCCGATTTAGCTGTGCCTTAGCTGTGGCTGGGGATTAGCCAGGCTGGTGCCACCTAGAGCCTCCGCTAACTTTAATTTCTCTTCAGTGACTAGGTCAGGAATCGGAATTCACTAGACTGCAAGAACCCCGGAAGTTGTAAACCGAGCACTGGTCAATCAGCCGTGAGCTGTGAAGCCATGACGTCAAACTCAAGCAGCTGTCTGGGTCCCTTTTGTGGTACAACACAATAGTAAACAAAGCAGTCAAGATGGATGTAGACGAAGACAGACATTCTGTGTTGGCAACGATTACCAAGATCGAGGATTTAAAGATGGAACAAAGAGAATGTTTGGTGAATTTAATCAAGGGGAAAGACGTTATTGCCCTTCTTCCTACAGGATTTGGTGCATTACATACATCATGACCAAACAGCTGCAACTGGTTAAATAAAAAAGTACCCACCTACTGTCGAGCGAACAAATCCTAATGCTAAGAGGTCAAACAGTTTCCACAAAGTGAAACCGGTTGATGAATCAGGCTAGGTGGGGATAGAGGGTAGGTGCAAACAGACATTTTCTGACCTCTCAAACTCCAAATGCAAGACTACACAGAGTTACTCAAACATGCATGAATCAATTGAAATGCAACATTGGGTGAGCTAATGATGAGTGAAGTTAATTTTTAAAGTTGATTTTACACAGCAAGTCCCCTGTTAAATAAATTAAATCCATTTCAGTGTTCCTTTCACAGAGGGGGTCTTGTGGAAGAGGTTTTACATGTCATCTTTGCATGTTTGAGTATTTTAGTGATCTCTCCTGGTTCCTGTGCAGCGAGTACTTTTTTCACCACTAAAAACAATACACTACAACTTGACAAACCTGATGTGATGTGCAGTAGTTTCATTAGTGGAATACTTGCTGATTGTATTGTGATAGCTCTCTGAAGGGGGAGTAACTTAGTGCAAAGAGGAGAGAAAGGGGAGACTCAAAAACAAAGGCGAAACTTTCAAAACATTATTAGTTCGTATTTGACGCCAAATATGAAAAAAAGTTGTTTAATTGTTGCATGTGTCAAATTCCAAGCAAAGCAGCAACTATAAACACATCTTAATCCATATTTTACGATATGTCAACACGTTGTTTTCAGCAAATTTAGCATTTTCAAAACAATGAAAGGTAACATGATGATCTAAATGTGCAGTTAATACATCTTAGAAATAAATTACCCCCTCTTCAAATGCAATATAATAAAATAAAATCATTTGATTCTAATAATTTAATATTTTACTGATTATGGTGCACATTTTTCATCACACTGAAACTCATGGACCTTTTCTTGTTCTTTTAGTGATGCCATAATAGACCCTGCAGTGTCCCTGGAGCCTTTAGCTGAACATTTAACACCAGGTAAGTGTAGTTTTTAATCCTGGTTCAGTCTGGTGGTATTTTTAAAGAGCCTTGTTAGTACTCCATGAATTATTCACCAGTGCTGCGTTTGTCAGAGGCTCTTATTTATAATCAAGAACATAATGACAGCTCCTGCTCATGAGCTATGATTCGGGAGTCCATTGTCACTCTGCACTGAAACACAGACACCATACACGAGCTTCAATTTACAATATTTATTATATTTAAAGGGCCCATATGACACTATTTTCTGATCTATGTTCTAATGTTGTTTCCTCATCACAAACAGACCTGGAGTTGTGTGCACTTAGGTTTATCAAAACTCCATACACATTCATTACAAGAAGAACTGGATGATTTTAGCCCTGAAATTTTTACTGAACTAAAGGTAAAGATAAACAATAGTTGCCAACTTCTACAGTAGGGATTGGAAATTACCAGATTTGACATGATCTAAATGATTCTAGTGAAAGTGTATGGAGTTTAAAAACACAGCTGAGCACTTCCTGTATTACCACATCACAAGGTAAAACTGAGGCTACGTTCAGACTGCAGCCTGAAGTGACTCAAATCCGATTTTTTTCACCCCTATACGACCTGTATCTGATCTTTTAATGACAGTCTGAACCACACAGGTCCGTTTTTTTTCAAATGTGACACAGGACACTTGGATATGTGCTCCTAAAACCCATACATATCTGATCTTTTGACATGTGACGTCAGTCTGAACAGCCAGGTCACATTCATCCAACCTACACATCACAAATGTACACAAATGTTCTTCTCCTTATACAAAAACTGTATTTGAACTCTGTGTCAGTGAGGCATTGAAGCACATATCAATCCCACCTCTCTTGGCTAAGACTTCGTACCACAAGTTCCTTTCTATGACCGTTGCTGCCACTGCCCCACAAAACACCACGGCCAAAAATCTCGTCCTTCTTCTTCTCAATCTCCTCCTTAAAGCAAATTGCTGTACAAGTTCTGGATCTGGTACGACAGCAACTTTAAAATGGCCAGGTACTCAATGCGGCGTCCATGTCATCGTGTCCTCCAGTGCACACGCGGAACACTTCTGGGGCGTTTGAAGTTCACACAGGAGATCACATACAAGTCGCATTTAACTGGAAATGTGAACAACCTCGCAAAAAAATTGGATGTCACAAAATAATCCAAGCTGAGCATTAAGCCCTGTAGTCCGAATGTTTTCAGCCTAAATATACAGGATTTGTGTGTCAAATGTGTGAATGAAATAAACATTATAACATATATCTGAAAATAGAGTAATATGGGACCTGTTCTTATTTTTGACACCACTGCCAAATAACTGTCAAGTAAACAGTAAAAGTGTTCAATTTATTTCTTTATTTAGTATTTATTTTTGCAGTGTACAGGCTAACTGTGACAGCTATACGACTATAGGGAGGTCGCAATTCCATTAGTCTCGAGATCTCAAACACGCTAAGGCTGTTAATTTAGATTAATTTAACCACAAACCACCTATTCCCCTCTCTCCTCCCTCTCCCCCCCTTCACCACCCACTCCCATCTCTCCCCCATTACCCCCGTCCTCTCCCTTTCTCCCCCTTACCCCATGTCCCCTCCATCTCTCCCCCCGTCCCCTCTTCATCTCAGAGCATCTGCTGAAGATCGGTGAAACGATGATGTACGAGGGCTAATTTACTGCAGAGACAGAGCGCAATCTGCAGCGACGCACAAGGCGGAAAATGAGATTCAGACGGACTAAAAGGTAAAAGGACTGTACAAGAGAGACATGCAGGAAGGAGGATTGTCAAAAGAATCGAAAATCAGATACTAATCAATACTAACATCAGTATCAAAACTGTTTAGCATCATGACAGTAGCAAGACATCCAACTTGATATGATATTTAGAACAGAATAGAATATCTTTATTGTCTACACAGATTGGCTCACCATCACATAAAATGCAGAAGTAGTAGCTCTAACTAAATTATAAAGCACCAATTCATTTCTGTGGCTCAGGTGTTTGAACAGAGCTGCATTCTGACAGTCCACAGCACTGACAAATTATTTTTTAAAACATATTTTATTGCCAGTGGGACCTGGAGTGTAGAAGATCAAACTGTGAATTTGAAGAGTGGGAAGAGCTTGACACTGTTTTTTTTTCTTTTTCTTTTCTTTTTTTTTTTGCCTCTATGACCAAACCTCCTTGTCAAAGCCTAACCTTGTCAGATCTCAGAAGCTTGCATGTGAGACCGTTGGGAATACCAGGTGCCACAGTGGGGCATCCGTAGAAAAAAAATGTTGTGTCCTTAGGCAAGATACTAGATACTACTAGACCTACATTGCCTAGTATGAATGTAATGTGTGGGTGTGTTGGAACTGGTAAGCTTAAATCTATCAGAAAATGACTGAATAGTAGTGAAATTATCTGTCCATGCAGCAAGATCATTTTACTTTACAAGTTATCTTAAGGAAAAAAAAAAAAAAAAAACTACCTCTGAACTAGAATTAAGCAGTTTCAGAACTAGGTAGATAATAAATTTGAAAGCAAGATCAATAGCCTGATATAAGTTTTAAAATCTTGGCCAGATCAGAGAAATTTGCACTGGGGAGCAATGGTGTCTTGACTACAAGAAAATAAATATTACTTAAATACGCATTAATGACTCTAAATACAACTTCGAGAGGGTAAATGAGAAGGGAAAGCAACTATAACAAGCATGGTTAAGGTTCTTAAAAGTAAATTTTCTGAACCTGGAACTGTCTTGCTGTGAGGTGGGAGGGCTAGCCACTACACAACAGTGAGCATGTTTGGGGATTTGTATCTCTTTACATTTAAATTTAGATTGTTGTGAGGTTTGATGCCATGGAAGATTATAGGCCCCGTCCACACTAGTACCTATTCAAGTCGTTTTCATTGTGGATGCAGTGTTTGTATACACTAATCTGATGGAAAACGGCTCCAGAGACACAACAATCTGTTGCCGCCAGCTCCCATGAATTCATCTGGTCCGGCACTGTGTGGACGCCTAAAAACGTTGATTTGCTGACGTAGGAGCTCTAGTTGCATCCTTATTGGACCACGTCACTGTGACTTGCACCTTCCTGATTCGCTGGGTTCGTGACGTCGGTCATGTGACGCTATTACAGAAAACATTTTAAACAAACCATAGACATAGTTCTCCTTTGTGCATAGTCCTTTTTCCACTTGCACAGGCGTCCTCGGGTACAGGGTAGTTTTCCAAAAAACGGCCCATATTGCACAGATTCCCAGTCCACACTCTAAGTCACCATGCTTGTCTTAAAATCCAGTGTTACGTCCAGTAACAAGTGCACCTCATCGTTGGTCCACGAAAAGACTGTTTTCATGCTTGCCATCTTCCTTGGCTCGAAATCAGCTGCTGCAACTTCAGACACGGTGCTCCGCTTCCTTGTTTTTACCGCCCACGTGACGTTGTGATGACGTGAAGCCAGCCTAGTCATGTGAGTAGAGTTTCAGGCGGTTTTGCATTACTGTGTGGACAGTGAAGGCTTTGATTGTGGACACAGAAACAACGTGTCTGGGCGCAAATTATTTTCAATACAGTGATGTAAGTTTAACCATAGTCTAGAACATCATGCCCATGGAAACAATCAGGCTACTCCAGGTCAAATAAGAATCATGTTTGTGAAGATGCAAGTTCGCTCACAGAAGTGCAATTAAAACAGGCTAGAAAGTTACACAATAGGGCTTCAACAACACTATCAGATAATGCATTGAAGACATTTCTACAGTGGACACAGCTTAATCTTGTAATAGCAGAGGGTGGGAGTTCAAACAGTAAGACGGTGCATACAGACGAACTGCTTGAATTATCACAATCACAATCTCATAGCAATGCAAAACACGGCACTAGCAAACGTCATTATTACTTACAAATTACACCAGTGCTGCTTTTGGCCCGTGATACAAGCTTAAATGAGGTTATGAAAGCGCCATCAGCACCGCGACTCACAGGGCTGGTCCCAGTAATGGATTTAAATGGGAACTGCAGCTAGCACTAATGAAGCGAGGAGAGAAATCCCAGTTTACACGCGCGCAAAGTGGAAGGTAATGATAACAAATGACCAGAGGGGGGGCTGTTGTCATATGAGTGTGTATTGGGAGGTGGAGGGGGGTGTGTTTGAGGTAGGGTCACTTTATGTTAATGAATATCACAAGGAGCAACGAGGCGAGGCAACTATATTTCACTTATATGTTCAGGTATAAGAAGGATTGTGGATTTTTTTTTGCTGTCTTCAAATATGAAATGTTGGTTCCATTTAAAACAATTAAAGTATTAATTAAGATGAATATAATTATATGTTTTGACTAATTCACTGCAGGTTTAATTGCTTGTAATGGCCCATATTAATTCATACAGTTTCAGACCATTTCAGAATGTTCTTTTGATAAATTGACTTGATATGACAGCAATACAAATGAGATAAGAAGTGCAATTTTCTACTCCAAATAATTAAAGATGCACTGAAAAACGGTTGTCTCCATGGAGATGTTATTGCAATGTCTAGAATGTTGCACAGCACGGCATTAAACATGTCTGTCTAACATGTATTTAGTGTTTTTCTTTCGCAAAACAATGGATTCTTACTGTGAGTGTGGTTGCCTCTCCACAGATCTGATTTGTAAATTGTCCTGGTGGTGTCATTGGCTTGTCTCCATAGATTGGTTTAATGCCATACTCTGGAACATTTCTGGTAAACCAAGATCTCCATGGAGACAAGCAGCTGGCAGACCCTTTACCAGAAACGTTACGGCATGCACCTTTAAAGAAGCCTGATTCATCAGCCGGTTTCACATTGTGGAAACCATCTGACCAAGCAGTGTTAGAATTTGTTCACTCAATGGTAGGCAGGTACTTTTTTTAATTTAACCAGTTGCTGCTATTTAGGTCATGACATATGTAATGCGCCTGTAATGGGGCTAACTGGTAAAATAAGCTTTTCCCAAATCCCGTAGGAAGAAGGGCAATATTGTCTTTCCCCTTGATAAAATTCACCAAACATCCTCTTTGTTCCGGCTTTAAATCCTTGATCTCGGAAATCGTGGCTGTTCACTGATTGGCTGGTGCCTGGACTTGCACTTCCGGGGTTCTTGCAAACCATCTAGTGTATTCCGATTCCTGACCTAATCGCTGGAGAGAAATGAAATTGAGTGGAGGCACTAGATGGTACCAACCTGGCTACATTTAAAGGTCCACAAATGAACTTTTTAAGCCATCATTAAGCTTTGAGCCATGTTATAATGTTGTTACTAGTGCTGTCATGCTATTAAAAAAATTGAGAGATTAATTAATTATGATCTGTAATTAATTAATCTAATTAATCTCATTTTAATCTCACCTAAAAATTGCTGAGAAAAGCCTTCAATTTGAGGTATTTTCATTTAAATTCATTATTACATTATTGTGGCAGATCAAAAGACTGATATAGAACAAAAAAAGTGACTTTATAAAGTCATTTATTGTTTAACAAATCTCTCCAAATTGGTCTGTTGAGCCCAAGTCTCCATGGATAAGAAACTGTTTGCTGTAAAGCAGCAAAGACGAGGAAATCTGAACATAATAACTTTTGTCTACTTAAAGACAATAAAAAGTCCAGTCTTTCCTTAACCATATTAAAAATATTATTGATAGAGAAATGCTTTATATATGAGATCACTGGTTTCAGTCCTTGTTTTAGTCCTGGTTTAGACCTGCTTTAGTCCTAGTTTAGTCCTGGAATGGATTAATCCTGTTTTAGTCCTGGTGTTAGTTCTGGTTTAGTCCTGGTTTAGTCCTGGTTTAGACCTGGTTTAGTTCTGGTTTTAGTTCTGGTTTTAGTTCTGGTTTTAGTTCTGGTTTAGTCCTGGTTTATTCCTGGTTTAGACCTGGTTTTAGTTCCGGTTTTAGTTCTGGTTTAGTCCTGGTTTAGTCCTGGTTTAGACCTGGTTTTAGTCCTGGTTTAGTCCTGGACTGGATTAGTCCTGGTTTTAGTCTCGGTGTTAGTTCTGGATTAGAGGCGCACAGGTGGAAGCTCGGTTTACGCAGCGTACGGGAGAAAACAAGATCCACACGCGGTGCACGGGAGCACGTCGGTGTCCACGCAGTAACTACGGAAGGAAATGTGGTCCGCGCGTTCTCAGGTTAATGACGATGATGAAGGTGTGTGTGTTTGTGTGTGTGTGTGTTTGTGTGTGTGTGTGTGTTTGTGTGTGTTTGTGTGTGTGTGTGTGTTTGTGTGCGTGTCCCCTCATGTGGCAGGTCACTATAGGACAGTAGTGCAGACATCATGAGTCTATGCAGTTTGTTTTCACCAGTGACATTTAAGTTGTAGGCGATTTTATATTTGTTATTTTCTATTATATATAGAATAATTTCCAAGACACGAATGTGTTTTTCCCTGTGCACTGCTGCCTCTGTTCTACTGGCTCTTCGACTTCGTCCATTGTGTGACTGACGCCGCCAAGCGTTAACATGACGTTTACATCGCTCTTACTGCGTGCGTTTTGTGTGGGTTTCCGGCAATGAGTGGAATTACTGAAATAAAAAAAAATTATAAATGTGTTTTTTTTGTGTGTGTGTTGTTGTCCCAACAACACATAAAAACAGGTTTTATAATAAAGCAACTCGCATACAGAAACAGTAAAGTTAGAGATTAAAAATTAGATTAACGCGATTAAAAAACATAACGCGCTAAATATGACTGTAATTAATTAATCGCAATTAATGCGATAATTTGACACCCCTAGTTGTTACCTCCTCAAAAACATGCCTACAGTTTTGTTTTACATGTTTGAGTAACCCTTTATTATTAGTCTGTCAATATCTCCAAAGCGCAAAATGTTCTGTCTCACCTTGTGATGTCATGTAGTGATAGTTTTCAAGTAAACAGCTATGACCCTTTTAACTTAAATTCAGTAGGGTTTGGCAGTTCCAGGGTTGAATTTATCCAAATGATTCTAGTGAGGGTTTGTGGAGTTTAAAAACACAGTGCAGCACTTCCTGTACTACCTTGTGACATCACAAGGTAGAAGTGTTTTCTGTTTGAGAGAAGAACCCAGACTAAACAGAGTATACTGAAACAGAGTGTTTTGAGCTTTGGAGATGTAGACAGACTAATAATAAAGGATTACTTGAACATGTGTGAGTGAAACAAAACACAACTCTGGGTATGTTTGTGATGAGGAAACATGATTATAACACAGATCAGAAAATATGACCTTTATTTAAAAAGAAAAAAAGAAATATAACATTTTGTATGATATCTAAAACCTAGTAATAGACTTGGTGTGTATCTCATTTAAATCTACATTCAAACATATCGTCTCTCTTCTGTATGTTCTCTAAGGGAAGGCGTCAAAAGCCCAGCAGGGGGAGTATGTTTCTTTGAGCGTTCAGGAGCAGAGGCTGATCAAACAGCATGCTTTATCACATTTACTCCTGTGCACCCAAGCAGAGATCTCAACCATTTTTGAACATTTCAGGTGAGACGACATGGGGCTTTTAGTTAAAATAATAACAATAATACCTTCAAAAGAAACTGTTGTGTTAGAAATGGATTTCTTTTAGATAGTTTCCACTTCATAAACGCATCAGCAAGTGTGAGCATGTTTTAAAATCACATGCTTAGTTACACCTTCATCTGAACAGCCGTGCTTATCTTCTATTATCATCAAATTTTATTCATGGGAAGTTGAAGACATACAGTATTTTTATTTTCCTCGGTATGTTGATTATTAAAGGTCCTGTATGAGCCAAAATTGACTCTTGTGAGCTTTAAGCCATGTTATAATGTCGTTACCTCCTCAAAAACAGACTTGGAGTTGTGTTTTGTTTGAGTAATCCTTTCTTATTAATCTATCTACATCTCCAAAGCTCAAAATGCTCGGTTCAATCTTTTGATGATACAATTTTCAAGTTTACAGCTACATTCTATCTTTAGTTCAGTAAAGATTGACAGTTCCGTGGCTGAAATTATCCAAATGATTCTAGTGCAGGTGTATGGAGTTTAAAAACACAGTGTAGCCCTTCCTGTATTAGCACATGGTAATACAACAGAGTCCTGCACGAGGTACGGGCAAATAGTTGAAACGAGTGGGTTTTAACAATCTGGAATTTTACGGGCTGGTATATGGGCGGGTAGTGATTACACACGGGCAGGTCAGGACTAAATCAGGACTACACCAGGACTAATCTTGTACTTAAGAGAGAGGAAGAATCCCAAGCCCATGGAGCAGGGTGTCCGCAAAGTGCGATCAGGTGACAGCTGCACTTACCGGGCGCAAAGCTCTGAACCAGTCCTTTCGCCTACGGTCACCCGATGGTTTACGAGGGCGCACCTCTGGCCCCATCCTGATAATGAGTCCTGGTTCAGTTCTGGTTTAGTTCTGATTTAGTTCTGATTTAGTCCTGGTTTACTCCTGGTTTAGCCCTCCTGGTTCAGTCCTAGAATCAGTCCAAGGTTAGTCCTAAGTTAGTCCTGGTTAGTCCTGGGTTAGTCCGTGGCGTGTGTGGTGCAAAAGTCCGGCATCTCGATGTTTCTTCTGCTCAGTAAATAATGCCTGTGAAGTGATGACAGTCGAGTCGTGTCTGTGAATTTGTATTCATAATAAAGAAAGTGTAACCGTTTCATTTCATTTCATTTCGTGATTGTAATTCTTGAAGTCACACATTTTCAGTTTGTATTCTGATGAATGCTTCAGTTAGAATGCTTTTAATTTATGTGTGATTTATCACGGGCACGGGCGGGTAACAGGTGGAATGTTAACCGGTCTGGGTTTTAACCCTCATGCTCTCCTCAGGGTCACGTTGACCCGAAGACATTTTTTTTCCTTCCTGCTCTCTTGGGGCGGGTCAATCAGACCCAAAAATTTATTTTATCGCCTGACGAGAATTTGTTTTAAAATGAATCTTTGGGTCTGTTTGACCCTCCCCAAGAGAGCGGGAAGGAAAAAAATTTTCTTCAGGTCAATGTGACCCCGATTAGAGCGTGAGTTAACTTTGATATAATCACAGGATAACAGGCTGGTGTGGGGCTGTACTGCACAGGTGTGGGCGGGTGCGGGTCTCCAAAAATAAACCTGTGCAGGACTGTGGATCACAACAGAATGTTTTTTGTTTAAGAGAAGAACTCAGCCAAAATGTCAAAAGCGTTAAACATGGGTGAATTAAACTAAACACAACTGCAGCTTTGTTTGTGATGAGAAACAACATTATAACATAAATCAGAAAATAGTGTAATATGGACCCTTTAAATATCACCTACAACATGAACCTGAAACGAATACAAAAGGACCTTCAAGTACAATTCTACCTCCCACTTTTACCTTTGAGTGAACATTTTATAGCATTTTAAAGGCATTTTAGTTCTATCTGACCTGCGCTCTCCATTGGGCCTGTCTTATTTGCTTTACATTATCCCACCTGGAGATTCAGGCTGCTGCTTGGAACACATTTACAGTCATTGCCAGAAAAGTGTCACCTCTCGTGGATATATGGGCCATAAAAGGGATGTGTTTGGGCACAGAAGCAGGGTGTAAAATTAGCTGCATGCCACATTTCACACGTAGATAATATCGCTAGACGTTATCCGCACGATCTGCTGCAAGTCAGGTCTCGGCTCATCCTCCTACACTGTAAAAAAAAGAAAGAGGAAATCTATTGGAGATAAATGACTTGAGTTCTGGATAGCAATCTTAAAAGGGCCTATTTTACGCTATTTTCAGATCTGTTATAATGTTTCCTCATGAAAAACATACTTGTGTTTTGTTTCATTCACACATGTTTAACCCTGGATATTTTGCCTGTGTTTTTCTCTCCAACAGAAAACACGATGTTTCCCCCTGTGATGTCATGTGGTGACACAGGAAGTGCTCCAATGTGTTTTTAAAATCCATGCCACTTTACTAGAATCATTTTGATGATTTCAGCCTCAGAATTTCCAATCTCTACTGAACTAAAATGTAACTGTTAACTTGACAACTACTGCTTCTTGACATCACAAGGTGGAACAGAGCATTTTGAACTTGAGATGTTGACAGACTGATAATAAAGTTATTCAGTTGAGACAAGCAGTTGGCATCATAGCAGACCCTCTGACAGAAAAGTTGCATAGTGTAGTTTTAACATCAGATGCAGTTCTTCTGATATCAACTCATTTTTTTTCCAGTGATGTCAGAAAATTGCACTTATCCAATATACAGATTATTGCTGTTTTTTTCTCGTTAAATTATCTTGGAATCAGTCAAAAATGTAATGTTACAAGTTCAATATTCTATGTATTAAAGGTGCGATACATAGAGTTTCTGGTGGAGGGTCCCTCCTTGTCTGTTGCTTTATCTACAAATAGGGTGACCATACGTCCCAAAAAAATTCAGGACAGCCCCACAATCTAAGCTGTTATCCTGAACCCTGAATCCGGCCCTAAATGTCCTGAAAATTACACTCAAACAGAACAGTGAGTAGTTATTTTCTGACAAAAATTAAAAACTGTTTTTAGAGAGGTTGAGTCGGCTGCGTGCAGCCCTGACTGCTGCTGACAGGCTGCACGCAGCCACTTAGAAGCCGTCAGGGGCTCCAGCTACAATGGATCTATTTTGTTTATTTTTTGACATTCTTCAATTAGGCGCAAATAAGCACTGACGATAAGCTAATTTTCATTCATTTGACATGATTGGTACCAGAACCCCAACATGCCGGTGACATTTTGAGTTCATGATTTTTATGTTGTTTTCTTGTGGCAGAAATATTAATGAAAGACTTGAAAAAAGTAAAATAAAAACAGCGTCCTGAATTTTAGCCGATCTCATCTGGTCACCCTACCTACAAAACATTCCCTGTATGTAGAAGGTGACGGCACTAAGCTAAGTTACAGGTCAGGTCTGTGAAGAAGCAATCCAGCTCAGACTAAGAATATTTTCGAGTTGTTTTTTAATTAATTTTTTTTCTCTATTTGCAGCCAACACATGCAAGTAAACAATGCAAGATAGAGCGTTTAATACCATACTGTGAAGCACTGAAGGCAAAGCAATAACATTTCCTTGGAGACCTGCAGGTGGCAAACCCCCAACTCAAAAAGCTGCATATTGAACCTTTAAATCTTACCCAGTCAAAATACTTATCTAGGATTCATGCTATTTTAATTCAATAGATGAAACATTTTTACAGTGTTTCTCCTTCCTTTTGTAAATGTTCCTCTTCACATAATGTGCAGACAGAGGGACAAACAGGGACGTGGTAACCTCCATGCAAATAACAGGGACACTGACATATCATTCGGAACAAGCTGCTATTCAAGCTGTAATGGTGGCCGTGGCGATAATGAAATTTCAAGCCAGGGTTCCCACAGCAGATCTGGTCCAGAGAGAGACAGAGGGAGGGAGGGAGAAAGGGAGAGAGGGAGGGAGGGGGAGTGAGAAGGAGAGGTGAAATTAATATCAATCCGAAGCAGCCGACTCAGTTTTGTGGTTGGGTCTGTGTCATTCTCTGAGGCAATCAGGCACACAGCAAAAATGACATTTCACTTTACTGCGGTTTGGGAGGTTTGTGTGAATGAACCAAGAATTGAGCACTTTTTAAATAGTGTGTGTGGGTGTGGGTGTGTGTCACAGCTAGTTAGAGACTTTCACATCTAAACTACATGCCAAAAAGATTATTCAAGCGTCTGTTAACAGGTCGGACACCTTTGCACTTGTATTTCAAATGTTATAACTGTGAATAATATTTAGAAACGCGTCAGTGTGATGGTGTCAAACCTCCATTCTGGACAGTGCTTTATATTCTTATTAGTGAATAATATACTTTATTATGAGGCTAACAAGTAGATGCTTCTCTCTGTAAAAGCAACTGAGTAGTGGTCACCGATTGGAAAAAAACATAATTTTTTCAGGAAACAGTGGAGGGCGACCAGGTTAATAACAACACAAAATGTTAACTAATAACTAATGTAATATGAAAAATTGTCTTAAAAATAATCATGTTTGCTGTTGCGGTTAACTTGCACTAGATTTTCAGAGTAAATATGGTGGTAGACTAAAAAGAGTTTTACTTCTTTTTTGTAAAGATATATACCATTTTTCTTTGGGGTTCAGTACCAGATGGGTTTTGGTGGTCGGGGAGCCCTGCTTTACAGACTCATCAAATCACTGTAGTCATGTATTCACTCACACTGATGGTGGTAAGATACTATTGTAGCCACAGCTGCCCTGGAGCAGACTGACAGATCAAAGACTGCCAATCTGCACCATCACCAACAAATGTTTTATTTTTTTATTTTATGCATTTATTTTGGGCAAGTAAAGATTTACATTCATATACAATGGAACATAAAACATAAGTGAATTCATAATAGAAATGAAAATAACAACAACAAATTACTATTATTATTATTACAATCACACAAAGCGCATTCATACAGGGCAAAATAAGTCAAGTTTTTTGCCTAAACAAACAACAACAGAGCTTGGTCTGGGAATCAGACCTTTAACCAGTGTTGGGGAGTAACAGATTACATGTACCAGAGTTACGTAATCAGAGTACAAATTATGAGTAACTGTATTCAGTTACAGTTACTGTTTCCATGAGTGGTAACTGGATTACAGTTACTTTGTTGAAATAAATGGATTACATGGTGGTATTTTCCTGTTTTCACATTTTGGACTATATCCCTTTTTTTTTATTATTTTTTACCAAGTCTAAACCAGGACTAAAACCAGGTCTAAACTAGATCTAAACCAGGTCTAAACCAGGACTAAACCAGGTCTAAACCAAGTCTAAACTAGATCTAAACCAGGTCTAAACCAGGTCTAAACTAGATCTAAACCAGGACTAAAACCAGGTCTAAATTAGATCTAAACCAGGACTAAAACCAGGTCTAAGCTAGATCTAAACCAGGGCTAAAACAGGACTAAAACAGGATTTAACAGGACTAAACCATGACGCGCGGACTGTGTCTCCTCCTCTTCTATCAATAATATTTTTAATACTGTTAAGTAAAGTCTGGGCTTTTTATTTTCTTTTAGCAGACAAAACATCTTAGGTGAAAATATCCTCGTCTTTGCTTCTCTAGAGAAAATCAAGTAATCAAAAGTATTCAGATTACATTACTCACTTTAAATAATTTAATGGATTATGTTACAAACTACATTTTAGGGTATGTAATCTGTAATCTTTAGGGGAATCCATTTTAAAAGTAACCTTCTCAACACTGCCTTTAACCTTGGGGCTGTTGGTTGAGTGCTCTAAGATGAGGTTTCAGGTTTTCCTTCATTTCATCTTCTCATGGAGGAATTTGGTTTAGAGCGGCGTCAGTAGCATTAACATAACACACAGACATGATATAACAAAAGACAAAAGAAAAACATGTCAAACTGGACAATATGCAATCACTCCGGCTCCACACATCTGCACAATAGTTATAATAGCTATTTTTGCATAAAGGAACCTTACATGAGTTACAATGAATGGCTGTCGTTTGCAAATATAGCCTTCGGTACTCATCAAAGCTCAAAGAATTTGTTTTGTTCACTGTATCTGAATTTGAATGTATTTATTTGATCAGGGGCAATGCACAAAGGACATGAACTATATAAAAAATAAAAAATCTGAAATGTAATGTGCCAGGTTTTAGGTTTTAGTTTCACTTGTAATGCCTGGATAGACTGGTGCCACAATTACAATAAATTAACACTCTGTATTGATTAAGCAGTTCATCAGTATTACGTCTGCTTGGTTAGGCGTGTAAACATGTTTTTGTTTATGCATGAAAACATAATAATTACAGTATGCCCTAAATTAAAAGTTACTTATAAACTCAAATGAAGTACAGGCAGATATTAATGAAGTTGTTTATGTAGTGTTCACTTGTTCCGCTCATTGGAAATTAAACTCCATAGTGATAATGAATAGAAATAATGAAATAAATACATCATGATGGGCTGGATGTTTGAGACACATGTGGCATTTGACATTTTGTATTCACGCGTCTCAGAACTCTGCATCTGTTCTCACATTCACTTTGATGGACAGATCTGCACAGCCTCGTCTCGTACACGCACTATCTGTGAAGCACTCTTTATAAATATTTCTATGAGAGGGCTATGATGAGGTTAGTTTGAGGCTTAATCACTGAAGGGCCATGAATACTTTATTGGATGAATAAACTTTGGAGCTAATATCCCGGCAGGTAAAGACAGTGTGAAACAACATCAGGCTCTCTTTTTTTTACAGTTTCTTTGTCATTTAATAAAACTGTAAACAATTATTTATCTTATACGGGGCTTTTTATGCGAAATCAGCTTTTCATTCAGAGCTTTTGACAATGTTACAGTTGTTTTCCATAATCATTTACGCACTCGAAGTTGGATTTGGAGTGATTCATGCTTGAGTTATCTCTAATCGCTTATTTTCAAGACACCATTTTGCAGATTAACCTCTATTTTCACCGCTATGGAACATGCCCACTGCTCTCTACAAACTTCCAATTTAATTTTCTTGATCTGTGATACATGTAGGACTCTAGCATTGTGTTTTGGTTCACATGAAAGAAAAATCTGCTTCTCGGAGGTGCTGACAGTTACGCTGACTTTTACGGCGACATCAGCTCCCATTGGGCACCACAGTTTTCTAACGCGGACTTATTTCTTTAATTAAATCGATTTAGATCAATATTGTGATTTAAAATGTGAAAATTATAACATAATGATCCACGGTTAGCAGACACAAGGACAATATGTATTTGTTATTTTATTTATTGTTATTTTAAAGTGTGTAGAGTGTACATCACCCTAAATCTGTAATATCTGGACATCTGGTTTACTTTCCACCGTCGTATATCATCAGAATGAGTCCCTGGAGATGTTTGTGAGAAATATAAAGCACTGTACCTATAACATATACTGATATACTGTATGGCTGCGGCTCCAGGGGAGAAGAGGCAGAGGGGATTTGAGAATGAGAAGAAAAAGTGAATGCCTTGAGAGGTGAGATAGTGAGCTGTGATTGGTTGAAAGTGGCGAGAAAATTAGGTCAAATTGTGGCCAAACCTCCTTGTCAAAACCTGATCTCCTCAGATCTCAAAAACCAAATCTGGGTGTGGGTAGTACTTGAACTGGAGATCGCTGGGAATACAAGGTGCCACAGTGGGAAGCAAGACACTTTACCCACATTGTCCCATATGAATATGGTGTGTGTGAGTATTAGTTAGCATGACCAGATGTCTCTATTTACCCAGGACAGTCCCAGTTTTGAGCCCCGTGTGCCCTGTCCCAGCAGATTTATCCAAAACCAGTGATTTGTCCCAGTTTTGTACAAGAAATGTCCTCGGTGTCCCTATTTTTGACCAATTTGATACCAGCCAGCAGTAAAGAGAGGCATAAATTATCTTTTGTTTAGGTAGAAATTATAGACTGTATAAAAAAGTGGAGTAAGTGAGTGTGACGTCACCCATAGCCTTCAGCTCCACTCAAATGAAACTCCCCATGCTCATGGTTACAGGAGCGAATCTGGAGCCAGGCTCCATATTTGGAAGTCTGACCATGAGTATCACGGCAACAAGAGCCAATCATGATTGAGGTCGTTAAATGTGCTCACCGGAAATCGGGAAGGGGGCTTACTTAGCAACAAAACGCACTAGCTGTCAATCAATCGTGTTACTAACACTAGAGAGAGCTACCTCAGGGAATGAAGGCATCTGATTGGTCTGTTCTTTATGTTCATATTTTGATTTAGAGACAATATTGCGAAATGAAAAATTCAGGATCACGAAGAGCTGGTTAACACGAATATTTTGATGAGATGATGAGGCTCACAACAGCAGGTACAGAGAGAGGAGCCACAAGATCCTAATGTAAGTCAGTTGGAGCCAGGGTCAGAAGGAGCCGGAAAAGCCTCCAGGAGCACTTCCTGTTTGGAATGCGAAGGCTAGTGCAACTGCATTGTCCATTCATATATACAGTCTATAAAACAAAAAAACTCTGCTTAAAAATGACCAAAGCACAAACAAAATGTGATTATTGACTCACATGTTAGTCATGAACGGTCCCTGCAGAACAATTTTCCTTAACTACCCACTCGTTTCACAGTTTTATTATTACCAACCATCAAAAAAGCGGGGATGTCCCAGTTTTTTATTTTAAAATTCTGGTCACCCCAGTGTTGATGGTCAGGGGGATTTTGGCACAGATTGGTAAAGAGATTCCATTTTAGAACTCACTGCTACTTCTCTTTTCCAACTTTTTGTTTACTGCATTTACTTCACAAACTGCCACTTAACTGATGTAAAACTATGATTCATATTTACCTCGGTTACAGTCATCTGTCAAACGCACTTTAAATATCCAACATTTCATTTCATTTTTCTGTTTTGTGTCTGTCCTATCACCTGTCACTGTTGTTTCCCTTATAGAAAATGTGCAGGGCTGTGATATCCATATGCATGTTTGTCTTCTCTCTGAATCTGATCACCTGCCTCCCGCTCACTGTTACAAAATAAGCAAACTATAAATCTGGCTTCATGATTGAGCTAGCTTGTCCGCTGGTGCCGTGCCGAGTCAGTTATCATCGGCTCTGCGCAAATGCAAATACGGGGCTTATCTGTTTCTCTTGTCGCCTGTTTAATAATGATCCCAATTAGGCATTCAGGTCAGGTGGGTGATTGAGCTGTTGTTATCAGTGTAGAGTAAACAAGCTCGCTTTTCCTCTCATCCTCGCGCCTTCATTAGCATTAGCAACACCACGTCCTGACAGGGATCTATAGCACAGACTGGACGCTAAGCTAAACAAAGGTAAAGACAAGGTGTTAGTGAAGGAGGAGTTAGTTTAGTTTGCTCAAGCTTTTGTTTAGACAAGTTTGTTTGTAAGTCAGAATTTATACACAAAGTAATTCAATGTGATTTACAGAAATGAAGGAGGCCATACGGGAAAAACAAAACAAAACATGATGACGCAACGTCAGCCATTTTGGTAGGCAAAAAGCATCCGTATCAACAAGTCAGCATCAACACTGTCAACAGTTATCAGCAGTTTTCAGAGTTTTCAAAGTAACCTTTTTGATCCTCAACATTCAGTAACTTAGAGTAAGATGAAGTTATGTCAAAACAATTAAATGCAAAACCTACTTCAAAATAAGACGAGTATCTCATGACAGATATACACAACACAACTGTCATCACAAAATATCTGTTGGTCTCAGGCAGGAAAGATTTAGGCCTCATTTACATGTACACAGGTATTTTTAAAAAAATTCCCTTCGTTTGTACTCATTTTTTACACTCAAACGGCAAATTTGCCTCTGAAAACGAATCTTTCTAAAAACTCCAACTAGAGTGAAGATTCTGGAAAACTACAGTTTTGCTTTTGGATGTAAAAGTGAGATAAAGAGTTTTAGAAGCTGATGCGCCAAAAGTGCGATCAGTGTTTACCTTTTGCTCTGATGATGAGTTGCAGTCGCATTTCTTCTGATGCAAACACTTTTCATGCGTTTGCATTTGCAGACACATACATGCTACAGGTTTGAATCTAATCCAGGTGCCTCTCAGAGGCTTGGTGTTTTTATGCGAGTTAATGTAAATGAAAACTTTTTTTTGAAAACGGTGCTATGTGCGTGATGGTATTTTGGAAAACAGAAGGAGAAATATTTGTTTCTCAACATACCCGGGTATATGTAAATGTAGCCTGAGACTCTTCATTAACTTATCATTATTGTAACATACTGAACAGATACAACCTGTGTCAATATGATTTTTTTATTCTGAGATGTGGCTGCTCCAGAGATTTCTCCACAGAGCTGCTCCCTCATTTATAAGGCTTCTTCCATTTAAGATCAGAGCAGATGACTAAAACATCTCGCTCATCTGTAAATTCTGATCTGACCATTCCCTTTAAACATCCTGTGATGGGACACACAGAAGCAAAAGACTGAAACATGCTTTCAGCTGAACTTAAAACTTGTACTAACTCCCACACGCTTTTTTCTCATGGGCTAAAACAATGTCTTCTGAACAGCAGTGTGTCAACATCAGGCTTCTTCAAACATTTTGACTGATTGTACTACAGATGTATTGTGTAGACATAAATATATTATTGTGTTTGACTCATGACATTTGTCTTGATGATCACGTTTCTGAAGAATTGTATTTTAGAGGATAATAATACTGATGAATTTGGTAAGTGTACATTTTAGATTTTACATTTTATTTTAATGATGAATTGGATCGTGGTTATTTTAAGGAGACACTGTTACTGTGAAATGTTGTTGTTAGAGTTGGTCTAATGTAAATAGTTTCTTTAATGTGTTTTGTATCCGCTCAAGGACTGCAGATGGAAAGGAGCTTGTAGCTAAATCTGGCACAAAACATCTTTTCCATGAGATTAATGTTTTCTGTGCACTGTCCTTGTTTTAAATAAATAAATAAACTGGCATTGTATTTTGTTTCATTTGTACATGTTTAACACAAACCTTGCAGATTTAGACTGAATTCTTCTCTCAACACTCGACAGGAAGTGCTCCACGCCATAATCTCTCTCTACTGAACAAAAGGTAAAAGGCAGCTGCTCATTTGGAAAACTAGTGCTTCATGATGTTACAAGGTGGAAGAGATCATTTTGAGCTTTGGAAATGTAGACAGACTAATAATAAAGAGGAACTCAAAACGTGTGAATGAAGCACCACACAACTCTAGGTATGTTTTTGATGAGGTAACAACATTTTAACATGGCTCAAAGGTCGCAAGAATCAATTTGTCTAATATAGGGCCTTTAAAATACATGCACTTACAATTACAACACAAAAAAACATTGTAATGTTTTTGTGCTGGCCAAAGTGGTCAGAGTAGGAGGCAGATGCAACAAAAAAAAGTCCTTACCCATACAACATTTATTTTAAAACAAACTTCTGGATTTAACCCCAACAAAAGTACAAATATACAGAAAATAAGTAACTCAAATCAAACAAAACCTGCACAGTAGTGATGTGACGTTTCGTATCGAGGCTTCGAGGCGTGTGTCGAGTAGGGAGGGGGCGTTTCCGCGATGCGCGTATCGAGGCTTGCTTCATTTAGGGGAGGAGCTGAAAATGATGACGTCCGAAGCCTCGCTGCCCGGCTGTACCACGTGACTGCTTCAGGAAGTGGTTCGGATTTTGCTGCGATTTCCGTTTTCATAATTTTCAAATAATAATTTTTCCATACTGCCAGTATATAGATACACAGTTCACTGCATCACTACAATATACATGTTTTGCATACTTCTTTATTTTGCTGACAGTTCTATTCACAGGCTTTCTGCAAAATGTCACACAATTCAAATTCATGTCAACTGATATTTTTGTGTCCAGTAGATGTCCTGCTAGAGCAAATGAAGCTTCAAGAAGCTTTGCGCTAGAGTGAACCAATTGAATGAAAGGCTTCAATGTGTCATGAAGCTTCATTTGCCCATCACTACTGCACAGAAGTCTTCCTTAATTGATGACACTTGCTTGCCTTTAGACTCCGCCCAGCAGGAAGTACCTCCCCCAGGTGAGTATTGGTTCCAGGTCACTTTTCAAAGCAAATATATCTTTTTCTGGGCCCAAGTCGCCTTTTAAAATCAAAATGTTTAACATAAACTAAACTGTGCTGAAAATAACTATAAAACTAAATACACAAAAAATAATTAAACAGAATTTAAACCAGTTTTCCCCTGCATGGTCCAACCTAAGGCCTCCTCCAAGGTTTCAAAATGGTCGACATGAGGCAGGTCGACATGAGGCACACCCCTTTTGTCTGGACTGTGTGGAGCTGCAGGTAAGTATGAGGAATGAAAACTGAAATATATTCACAAATATATAATAAATGAGCAATGCCTAATGTGATAATTAACAAAAATAACCAGGAATTATTGTAACTATTGGGTATTGAGAATGACAAAATGTTAAATGAAACAAATGTGGGTTTAGAATGG
Source organism: Boleophthalmus pectinirostris (assembly GCF_026225935.1). Taxonomy (NCBI): domain Eukaryota; kingdom Metazoa; phylum Chordata; class Actinopteri; order Gobiiformes; family Gobiidae; genus Boleophthalmus; species Boleophthalmus pectinirostris. The sequence goes on along the minus strand of NW_026571036.1, from coordinate 31,535,889 downwards.
GGCCACTTCATCACAGTTTTTAACACTTTAGTTTTGTTCATGCTTAAAGCTCACCTGTTCTGCAAAATCAACTTTTCAGAGCTTTTAAACACGTTATAGTTGCTTCCCTTCATCGTTTACCCTCTCAAAGTTGTATTTGGAGTGATTTGTGCATGTTTGAGTAATCTTTAACCACTTATTTTTAAGATTCCATTTTACTGATCAATCCCCATTTTCACCACCACCAGTACACACCCACTCGTCTGTACTTTTTTTTTTTTCCAATTTTATCTTCTTAATCAGTGATGCACGAAGGATTTGGTAGTGCTGCATAGCCATTTTGGTACAAATGAAAAAAAATAAAAAATCTGCTACTCACTTGTGCGATGTGCAGTTAGATGTGGCGTCAGCTGTTGTCTAAAATTAAGCTTTTAAAATGATCATTTGGGTAGAAAAATCGAGTTTGACATTTTAGTTTCATGACAACACTACTGCTTACTACCATTATTTTATTATACCTACTCAACCACTTCATTTATGTGCGTTCCTTTCTATTGTAGTCTCCACTGTCGGTTTCTGCCATATTTACTCTCCTCCCTAATCTCTTCGAATCCTAAACCCTAAACCGCTCCTCCATTTTAAATCATTTAGACTGTAGCGCATTAGTATTACTCCAACATGTCACTGGCCTGTACACATTTATTCCTTTTATCCGTGCATCCTCTCAGCGTTATTGCCAGAGCGGGAAAAGCTGTATAATGGCTATGAATGGGGCAGATGTGATTGCCTTGGGAGCGTTCGATTCGTCAGTGAGGGACAGGACAGCTGAGCGGGCACATCCTGGAGTCTTATTGATGCGCCAATTACTGTCACTTCTACACTGTAAAAATGTAATCTGGAACTGTTTCAGATTAAAAACAGGTGAGAGAAAGGAAATTACAAGTGTTCATTGGCAGAGTGCATTGTGGGTAGTGGTTGGATAAATATTACTGGAGCTTGCGCATTTACAAAAAATATATACATTGCAATCACAACTAAATCTGATTTGCCAGTGCTCTCATTTGTATATATATGTTTAGAGATTTTCATTGTCAGTACATGGGCAGGCCTCATGTGAAAACTCAGATACGTCCCTTTGATTGACTCTAACCGATCCGTTTAGGATCATTTGGAATTCCAAAATAAACATATTTTATAATTTTACCTCATGGATGGACTAAAGCTGCATTGATTTTATTTTAGAGGTAATTTTTGTATGACATTTTTTGTAAGGCAACCTCATTTTTCATTGCTTAGTCATGACATAAACTCATACCAGCTTGTCTAAACAATGCTATTTACTGCTTTTGATAAAGAAAAACTATTAATATTATGCAGAAAGCATGTTGTCCCGGCCCTCCATAATATTTTCTGTTTCTCATGTGGCCCCATGGAAAAAAATATTGCGGACCCCTATGCTTGCTGGGGTTTAAGTAGTCAGGACTCAGATCAGAGAGCCATTTTAGGTTTAAGCCAACTGGATTTGAGCACTGAAATTGCCAACCGAAAATGAGAAACTTATGTGAGGCTCATTCTGCTTTCTGATTGAATAACCATCTTTTTTTTTTTTTTTTTTTTTTTTTTGTAATGAAATTAACAAGAAATCAGCATTATAAATTATAATTGTTATGAGTAAAAGCTGTATTTGATTTGAACAAGTGTAACACCTGGAGAATCCACAGGTAACTTTAATAACAAAACAAGCCAGTCAGTGTGTGGGTCTAACAGCCATACAACAACTTTTATTTACAAAACAAAGCGTTAAGGTTGATTTATATGGAACAGGTGAGGAGGCCACTGCAGGGGTGAGGCTCCACCCTAAAGCTGGGGTGAAGGAGACATGCTATAATAATAATAATAATAATAATAATGCATCAGCTTTATATAGCGCAGTTTTTGGACACTCAGAGACACTTTACAGAGGATTATTCATTCATAAGTGAAAAACAAACAAGATTAATGCAAAGAAAACCATTACCACAACTGAAAACACCCAATTACAAGTGCCCCACCACGGATAACTATAAATAAGGTCACCCTCTAACGTGAGCCTCCTCCACACTCAGCTACATCCCGCCTACACCCACTGCAAAACTATGATGGATTGACAATAGTAACTCAAACTAAAAGCTAAAAAAAAAAAAAAAAAAAAAAAAAAAAAAAAAAAATTGGCAACCAGCACTGAGCCTGTAAATACTGTGCAGTTAATATAAAATAAAAATCATACATACGGTACAGTTTGCCAGTGTAAACAGGGACACAGAACAACAACAACATACAAGCACATCACTTCTTATTAAAATAAATACTTTTACACTTCATAAAATCTAGAGAGAAATTTGAATAATATAATAAGACAGTAGCAATTGTAGTAGGAGGAGCAGCATAAGTAATAATATTAACAATAGAAGTAGTAGTAGTTTACTTTTGCCATTCATTACAACCTTTTCTCATACACTTCAGTTTTCTGGCTTGTGTGGTCCTCTGTCTTTAATTTATTTGTTTGTAATTTATTTTATTTATTTATTGCTATTCTATGGTTTTGCTCTTTTATTTTTTACTTGTTTTATTGTTTTAGGACTAGTATGACTAAATCTGAGCGTTTATTTTATCATTATATTACTTTTGTTGTTATTATTATGTATTTGTGCAGCACTTTGGAAACTATTTGTTTGGATTTGGATCAGACTGGATAAAACATGACATACACCTAAAAGGGTTTCAACAATTCTAATTAAATTACAGTTAAAATAAGGTAATATTGGTCAAATTCAAACACCATTTTGTTTAAGTGTGTAGTTCTGCCTAGTCAGGTAAGGCTTCTGTCTCATCATAATTCACACTGTTCTTTCTTTTTTTCTTTTTTTTTTCAGTGCACCTAGCTCATGCCTGAACAGCCCAGTCTCCGTATCACCAAATTGGCACGTGTGAAACCAAATTGATTTCTTCCATTATCTTGCAGCCTTCTCCTTGTGTTGTTTTGCATGTCATTTCCACTATAGCAGCTATCAGGAGCTATTACAACATTGAGTGGGTGGATAACATATACTCTCAAACTCTATCTTTCCATGAAGTCATTAGTATCCGAGGTGCCGGGAGTGGAGTCGGTGCGGAATATTGAAACGCGAGTGTAATTTTTCTGAATACAAATGTAGTGTTATAGGTGGAGGGGCTGATGCATGGTTTGGTACGTGCTGTTCTCGCAGCTTAACAGGGACATTATAACAGCTACTATAGGGCTGCTGAGAGTGACACCGCCGCTCCAACTTCTGTCTGTTGACACTAGACTGGGGATAGACCACGATAAGACCAGGACTAAACCAGGAACTAAACCAGGAGTAGGCCAGGACCAGGACTAAACATGTAATGGTGACTATGGGGCTGTTAAGAATGACATGACCTTTCCAACTGCTTTCACTTCTGTTCACATTAAATTGGGGCTCAGACCAGGACTAAACCAGGAACTAAACCAGGACTAGACCATGACTAAACCAGGACTAGACCAGGAACTAAACCAGGACTAGACCAGGATTTAAAATATGATGGCTGCTATGGGGCTGCCAGAGTGACATCAACGATTCATCCGCTCCCACTTCTTTCTGTTCACACTAAACTAGGGATAGACCAGTATTAGACTAGAACTAAAACAGGACTAAACCAGGACTAGACCAGGAACTAAACCAGGACTAAACCAGGAACTAAACTAGGATTAAACACATAACGGCTGCTATGGGGTTGTGACATCACTGGTCCAACTGCTTTCACTTCTGTCTGTTCACATTAAACTGGGGCTTAGACCAGGACTAGACCAGGACTAGACCAGGACTAGACCAGGACTAGACCAGGACTAGACCAGGACTACACCAGGACTACACCAGGACTAGACCAGGACTAGACCATGATTAAAAATATGACGGGGCTGCAAGAGTGACATAAACAGTTCAACTGCTCTTGCGTCTGTCTGTTCACACTAAACTCTGGATAAACTAGGACTAAACCAGGACTAGACCAGGAACTAATCTAGGACTAGACCAGGACTAGGTATATAACGGCTATGGGGCTGTTAAGAGTGACATCACTGGTGCAACTGCTCTCACACTAAACTGGGGCTAAACCAAGACTAAACCCGGACTAAACCCCAGACTAGACCAGATTAGACCAGGACTAGACCAGGACTAGACCAGGGCTAAACCAAAACTAAACCAGGACTAGACCAGGACTAGACCAGGACTAAACCAAGACTAAACCAAGACTAGACCAGGACTAGACCAGGACTAGACCAGGGCTAAACCAAAACTAAACCAAGACTAGACCAGGACTAGACCAGGACTAGACCAGGACTAGACCAGGACTAGACCAGGACTAGACCAGGCTAAACCAAGACTAAACCAGGACTAAACCAGGACTAAGACCAGGACTTAGACCAGGACTAGACCAGGACTAGACCAGGACAAAACCAAGACTAGACCAGGACTAGACCAGGACTAGACCAGGACTAAACCAGGACTAGACCAGGACTAGACCAAGACTAGACCAGGACTAGACCAGGACTAGACCAGGACTAAACCAGGACTAAACCAGGACTAGACCAGGACTAGACCAGGACTAGACCAGGACTAGACCAGGACTAGACCAGGACTAGACCAGGACTAGACCAGGACTAGACCAGGACTAGACCAGGACTAGACCAGGACTAGACCAGGACTAGGCTAATATGGGACTGAGCAACAAGAGCAACATCAGCTTTGGGAGTGTGATATCACCCATAGAGTTCGGCTCCAGTCAAATGAAGCTCAACGAGACGGCAGTTAATGACTAATTTGGAGCCGAGTTCCATATTAGGAAAAGGAATTGATTTATGGACAAAATAGCAAAATATCCAGGATCACATAGAGCGGGTTAATATAAACATTTAAAGAATATGCAAGCTTTGTGTGTTAAATGTTGAATGGAACAAACACAACTTGCATGTTATAACGAGGACAAAATAACATCGACCAAAAATACTGCAGTATAGGCTCTTTAAATTACTTCCATATAGTACACTGTAACTTACCCAACAACTTCTCACATTCAAACTCACATAAATTGTTTCAAAATGTAAAAGTGACTTACCCGTGATAAGGTTAAACTCGCCATAAGCTCTCAAGCCAAAAATGATAAACAAAATAATATACGATTTGTAGCTCGTCATAAATTCTGGGCATATTGTCTTTGCGCGTTTGACTTACAGTGACACGTGAACGCTGCCAAACTGTTTATCCAGAGCCTGTCAGGGAGAGGGGGTATCGCGTCTCCGTCTGCCCGCTTCAGGCTTCATTGTTTGGGGTTATTTACGGAGCGTCTCTCCTCTACAGCTGGAGGGACGACCACGAGAGCAGGATTTGTATTCATCTGGACCAATGCAACGTGCAGGGGAAGAGAATATACAAGGCTACACTGTAAAAATATAAGCGCATGTTCAAATGTCAATATAATTTTCACTGTTTTCTGGATCTGTGTTATAATGTTGGTTCCTCATCAAAAACATGGACCTGGAGTTGTGTTGTTGTTTCATTCACACATGTTTAACACACAAACTCTGCAGATTTTGTTCTTCTCTCACTTTTCTCACTTTGTTCCACCTTGTGATGTCATGTGGTAATACAGGAAGTGCTCCACTGTGTTTTGAAACTCCATACAACTTCACTAGAATCATTTGGATGATTTCAGCCCATAATTGTGTCATATCTACTGAACAAAATGTAAAACTTGACTTGAAACTTGAATAGAAAACTACCACTACATGACATCACAAGGTGGAGTGTTTTAAGTATCGTCTGAAGATCCACTTTTATTCTCTGGCTTTTAATACCGCGTGAGTTGTGTGTTCCGCTGTCTTTTATTTTATTTATTTATTTATTGTTTTTATCTGTTTTTTATGTATTGATTTGATTATTTTTGTTCATTGATTTTATTATTATTATTATTATTTTATTTATTTATTCTTTTAGTTTCCTTATGGTTGAAACATAATTCTGCTGATTTTTTTTTTTTTTTTTGTAAAATGTTTTGCACTGCTATGTGAAGCACTTTGAAAAGCTGTTTTGTTTATAAAATGTTCATTGATTTTATTATTATTATTATTATTATTATTATTATTATTATTATTATTTTATTAATTTATTCTATTAGTTTCCTTATGGTTGAAACACAATTCTGCAGATTTTTTTTTTTTAAGTTAAATGTTTTGCACTGCTATGTGAAGCACTTTGATTTTGTTTATAAAATGTGCTATACAAAAGTTGGATTGGATTGGAACAGAACATTTTGAGGTGTAGACAGATTAATAATAAAGAATGACTCAAATATGTGAATGAAACAAAACACAACTCCAGGTCTGTTTTTGATGAGATAACAACATTATGACAATTTCGTGTAATATAGAACCTTTAACTGAATAATAATATTTTCTTAATTTGAGTAATTTCATATTCTGTATTTCCCCCCCAAACTCACTAGATAAATTATTTTAAGATGACAGTTTACTACTTAAAGGTGTACTATGTATCTTCTACCTGCTTGTCTCTATGGAGATTCTATCCTTCATCTTGAATGTTCCACAATATTTCTTTAAACATATCTCGATGGAGACAAGCATATGACTCCACTCATAAAGTTACTGGTCAAATCTGAGGAAAGGCGAGCTCACACTCACAGTAAGAAAGCATGATTTATAAGATATGTGCTAGTTATTGAAAAAATACTAGATGGGTAAGTTTAATGCCATACTGTGGAACATTCTGAGCAAAGCAAAAACAACTTCATGCAGCCTGGGAGGTGGCAGTGTCTCAACAAAAGTTTCATAGTGCATCTTTAACAGCAAGGTAAATAATTTAGAATCAAAATTTTTACTAAGTCCAATCCAATCCACTTTATTTATGTAGCATATTTCATTAACAAAACCTTTTCCAAAGTGCTGAACAATATGAATAAAACCAACAGAAATATAAAATAAAGCTCTACTTGACTCCACTGGTCCTTGTGAAGACAATCAAACTAGTGAAATCAAATAAGAGAAAGAATATCAATAAATAATAAAAACAAAACATAAGAATAAATAAAAGACACAGAGTACCACACAACTCACGCGGCGTTAAAAGCTAGAGAATAAAAGTGGCAAAACGAGACTTAAAACACTCCACTGCGGGGGCTGTTTGGACGTGGGGTGCAGGGCGTTCCAGAGATTGGGGTCGACCACAGGGTTACCAAACTTAATGATTTGGTAACCCTGTATAATAACTACACTTTAATTAAATAAAGCAAAAGCAAAGTCTTAAAGGGCCAATATTATGCAATTTTCTGAACAACTGTATGCTGTAATGTTTCTTCATCACAAACTGGAGTTGTGTTTTGTTTCATTTACACGTGTTTAACACACAAATCCTTCATATTTAAGTTCTTCTCTCAAACCCAAAACACTCAGTTCCACCTTGTGATGTCATGTGGCAGAGGTGGGACCAAGTTGTTGTTTTGCAAGTCTCAAGTAAGTCTCAAGTCTTTGACCGCAAGTCCGAGTCAAGTCCCAAGTCGAGTCTCGAGTCACTGGCCTGTAAGTCCAAGTCAGGCCCAAGTCGTCTGTTTTGAGCTTCAAGTGATTTCAAGTCTTTAAACCAAAATACCAAATATATGTTACATTTTTGCAATTTATATGATTTAAACTAAACTGTACTTAAAAAGTCATGGTATATTTTATATATGAGTATTTATAAAGTATATAAGAGCTGTAGAATTTCATTTAGTACATTTTTCCTTTTTAAATGTCTTGACAAGATCTTAGTGTGAATCATTATGGTCAGATTAGAAATAATTCAAGTCTTCTCAAGTCACAGGCCTCAAGTCCAAGTCAAGTCCCACGTCTTAGTCCATTTTATCATATCAAGTCTGAAGTCGTAATAATAGTGACTCAAGTCTGACCTGAGTCCAAGTCATGATTGCAAGTCCCCACCTCTGTCATGTGGTAATACAGGAAGTGCTCCACTATGTTTTTAAACTCCATACACCTTCACTAGAATCATTTGGATGAATTTAGACCTGGAATTGCCAATTTCTACTAACAAGGTAAAAGGAGCTGAGCTGTTAACTGAAAACTACCGGTTCATGACATCACAAGGTGGAACAGAGCATTTTGAGCTTTGGAGATGTAGACAGACTAATAATGCAGTCTTACTCAAACATGTGTGAATGAAACAAAACCTTTAATTCACAAGAAACTACTTAATTAATATCATAACCCCATAATGAAGTAGTTATAACCCTGAATTATTCTTAACCAACCATAGACTATTTGTTCATTATAAATTAAGTCAAAGGCTAATGAAGTTGTAGTCCTTATTAAGTGGTAAAGTGTTTTTCTTTTTTTTTGTAGTTTACTAGCCTGAGCGAGTGTATCTCTTAGAGTTTACTGCTGTGTGGATAAATGCGCCGCACGGCTAACAGGGGCTAGCTCCCTTTAGCGCCACCAGGCCAGCGCGCGGTTAATTAGCTTATTTATGAGGGGAGGCGTGCGACGGCGAGAGCCAAATGAAGACTTAGCTTTGGTACTGACAGAGCTAGCACAGATTAACTATGTGTGTGCAGTGGATTGATGACTCCTAAGCTAACGGGAGACAGGCGCTAGCAGTCTCAACGCTAACCCAGTCCCCTCCAGGCTAGTGACTTCCTCAAGTGTCCCCCTCTCTATAAAAGACACTTTAAATGTCAATCGTTTAACAAGTCCACTGCTTACTTTGGCTTTTACTTCCAGCGTTAAGTATGGAGAGAGGAACACCGAGTCAAGAAAGGTAGAATAGCCTCGAGACAATTTAGCTAGACTTTGTAAATTATCTTACACTTTAATTAGAATTAATAAAGCATGAATTAAGACTTCATTGATAATGAGCAAATACTTTATTAAAGGTCCTCCACAAAATGAATTCTTGTGAGTTTTAAGCCACATTATAATGTTGTTTTCTCCTCAAAAAACATACCCTTTATTATTAGTCTGTCTACATGTCCAAAACTCAACATGCAACTTTTTACCTTTTGTTGAGTAGAGAATATCAATTCCAGGGATGAAATTTTCCAGATAATTCTAGTGAAGGTGTTGTAGAGTTTAAAAACACAGTGAAGCACTTTCTGTATTATCACATGACATTAAAAGATGTAAAATAAAATCCACTTTGGAATGATCAAGTCCTCAAAATGGACATGGACATGGGGACGCTCCTGGCTCCATCAACTCTGGCTCCATTTGACTTTACATTGAAAAACTGCCTCTCCTGTTTGTAACTGCTGCAGTGAGCCTTGTCATTTTGATCTTACAATGTTTGTATTAACCCTCTACATGATCCTGGTGTTTTTATTGTGCTATTTTGTCCATAAATAAATTCCTATTCCTAATGTTATATGTAAGTTTTTTTCAGACCATCTTTATGGACTGGGATGGAGCATACATCATTGAGATCATTGAGAGGACAGCAAACATTGTCATTGGATTAAGCGCCCACAGGACTATAAACTAGGACAAGGGGACAATTTTACTCTCACACACCTGGGATACTGTCCTGAGGAAGTTGGACTATAGATGGCGCTGTCATCCTGCCTCCACCAATAGGAAAACAGTGCCAAAACCTGTTTAAATCATCTGATGAAGACTGCAGGGAGCAGTTGAAACTGTCAGGTATGAAATCAAACCTAATAACATAAATTACCAGAAGACCAAATGAACCTCATTGGATTATTCTCCCTACAAAGGCAAAAGGCGTCAACTCGCCAGAGAAAATTTACTTCAAAGTTTTTGTTTTGTTCAGACAAAAGTATAATAGGTAGGGCTCCCAAAATTTGACAATTAGTTGCTATAATGAAGAAATATTGAGCGAAAAATATTGAGCTCAAAATGGACCTTTGACCCTTATTTGTTAGTTGCTGTACTCTGCCTTTGTATCATAAGGAGTCATCCAAAGGCAAAAGGCAGTAACTGACATGATCATTATTTGTTTGATTTTCCATCCATTATAAGAACACCTCACCAAGGTCTAGTCGTCATGGTGTTTGTATGAAATGATATAGAAGAGCCTTCATATTTAGTGCTGATCAGGATCGTACGGCGACACTTTCACAGTTAAACAGTTTGACACACAAGTTCCTTTGCAGTATGGTATGTACAGTATGAAGAAATACACAAAATACTTTCACATTAACGACCATTTAAGTAAAAATTAATACAAAGGTATAGATATTTAATGTGTTTACACCCTGTGCCAAGGCCGCAACAAAAAGAAGGAGGTGAGAAGTTGGATTTTAAAATAAAATATATTTATGAACTAAATCACAAACAAAACATTCACTGTTGCTGCCTTTTGCCTTTGCACGACTCCTTATTTTTAACTCATGATACAAAGGCAGAGTACTGGAACTGACAAATAAGGGTCAAAGGTCAATTTTGAGCTCAAAAAACCCCTAAATGACATTAAGTCATTTTTAACCAAACATGTTGTTATGGCGTTCTGCAGGAACGTTGCTCTCTCTTCTCTAAGTCCACTTCTTTCTACAATCTGTGGTACAAACAGATGCAGTCTGTTACCTTCATACCAACTTCTTTGTCTCGGCTTCATCTTTAAAGGGAAATCTACCCCTCCTCCTCCTCTTTATGTAGTTCTAGCCAGCTCCTGTCCTTAGTTGCCTGACAGATGTCTTGACTCTTTGTAAACGCACCACAAATCAACAGTGTTCTTCAGCTCCATCAGCCCTGACACGGGGACTCTGCAGCAGAAGTTGTCCATAAAACGAATTAATGTCGTGACGTTCTGTTCTTTTCTTCATAGTTTATCACCTCATTTCAAAAGAAGTTAATTGTCTCAGACCAGGTAATATACATTTCAGACTGCTGCCTTATTTATAGCAGAGAACAGCTATAATTTCATACTTCTTTTTGAGACAATAGAGTCGTTGAAAAAATAAAATAAAATGATTTAGAATGTTCCAGACTTGATGTAGAGATACAGTTTATTTTCATATTAAACAAGAAAAGTGCAAGTTTAGACAAGTGCATTTTCAGTTAAAACTTTAAAGCCCCACTCTGTAAAATTCTTTAATAAAACATAGATTGATAGATGTTATTGCTTAAAAAAAAAAAAAAAAAAAAAAAAAATAAAAAAAATATATATATATATATATATATATATATATATATATAATATATATATATATATATATATATATATATATATATATATATATATATATATATATATATATATATATTGTCCTTAGTGTGAGCTGGCTTGTTTCTCCACAGATGTGACTTGTACTGCCTACTCCTTGGCTCCATGATGATATTATTTCTTGGTATGTACTGGAAATTTTTTCCTGTGTCCAAAGAATGGTTTTAACTTTCTATTCCAATGGAGTCATGCAGTAGTCTGATTCATCAGCCGGTGTCATGCAAATATGTGTCCACCAATGGAGAGAAAAGATTGTTGCATGAAAATAAAAAATAATAATAAAATAAACAAAACAAATTAATTAAACCAACAGTTAATTCATAAATGCATTTAAAGGTGCTGTACTTGATTCATCTTAAAACATGAAAGACACAACTAGTGTTTTTTTTTTTCCTTTTGTGAAGGTTTAAGACACCATGTAGTGACAAATACAAGACACACACACAAACAATGTGCATCACTGCTGAAGAATAATTGGAGAGATGGAGCAGAACTGTCCCCGACCAAATAACCTTGGAACCATCCCCGTCCACACCAGAACTAGCACGACACCCCACTGCAAAGCCCAAGGGAGACCACCGCCATCCTGCATCAAAAACCTAACTATTTGATTTTAAACAATTTGCAGTGGTCCAAAGTTTATCCTCACTTGAGAACATATAAGCACATTTCACAAAAACTGGGGACAGGCCCTTTAAAAACAAAGCGAAGACAAAGAAGTTGGCATTAAGGTGGATATAACCATATATATAAATCACTAAGATTCATTTCCAGAGCAGATTACCTGTCTCCCGGTGAAAGTATAGACCCTCAAGTGTGCTCCGACATCACATGGGTGTAACCTATTGATCGGTGAGCCTGGACCTCTGACCTTTGACCTCATATTGAACTACATTGATTGGCTGTGAGCTGAGTCTGATAAATTCTTGGGATAATCCTTTATTAACGACTTATGTCAAGGCTCAGACATAACTCAGTTTAAAGTGGCATTTTAGTGTCTGTCAGAGCACATGTTCATTTGGTTTGATCCCAAAGGTGCAGGTCAAACTGACTCTGGAGAAAAGCAGCCAAAAGCACAATGCCTAATATCAGTTTTAATCCTAATGTATGCAAAGTGAATATTATTATTCTGCTTAAAGGGCAAATATTACAGTATTTTCTGATCTATGTTACAGTCTTGTTTCCTCATCACAAACAGACCTGGAGTTGTGTTTTGTTTCATTCACAGATGTTTAACACACAAACCCTGCAGATATAGTCTTACTCTCAAACAGAAAACACTTTGTTCCACCTTGTGATGTCATGTGGTGATACAGGAAAGGTTCTATTGTGTTTTTAAACTTCGCACACCTTTACTAGAATCATTTGGATGATTTCCCCTCTGGAATTTGCCACGTTTACATGAGAACTTTAATTCCAAATAAAAATAATTTAATTCTGAATAAAAATTAATTCTGTTTCTTAACTTAATTCACTTAATTCCTAATGAAAATTATTATTTGGAATTTATTGTGGTTTATTCACATTTTAAAGCTGAATTAATTTATTCCTTGATCATGTAAACGATTATTCTTCTTAAAAATAATTCTGGTCATTTAGCTCTTTGGGTCACCTTTTTCACGTGATCCAGATGATCTGGTTCCACCAGTTCTCGCTTCTGAGTTTCATCCACTGCTCTTTGGATTTGCGAGCGGGATGGGGGAGAGCAGCCATTGACTCAGTTTGTCTTCTTCCTCTCTTCTCCGACACTCTTCCTTTCTCCTCCTCAGCCGAGAAGATGATGACAGAATTCTCCAGCTGCTGCATCAGAATGGCAGCGAAAAAAGTTTGGATCATGTTTGTGTCCAGTGTTTGCGTGCTGATCAAACAGAATTATGAGCGGAATTAAATAAAGGTGATTTAATGTGTTTTCCATTTAAATCTCAATTCAGAATGATTATTTCCATGAAAACTCGAAGGAGAATATTTTAATTCAGAACAATTAATTCAGAATTCAAAAACATCATGTAAATGTTGCCATTGCCAATCTCTACTGGACAGGTAGGTAAACAGTAGCTGTTAACTTGAAAACAATAGCTTCATGACATCACAAGTTGCATTTAACAGCTTTTCTGGTTGGTGCTTGCTTGTCTCCATGAAGATGTTGTCCTTCCCAGGAATGTTCCACAGTATGACATTAAACTTATCACAAATCAGTATTATTAAGTACAGGTGTTCGTATAGCTAATGACATACCTTGAAAAACATCTTTTAAACCTTGACTCACAGATCTGTCTTATAACTTGATCTGGTTTTCACCGTGTGTCCATGGACGTTTTAATGCCATACTGTGGAACACTACAGGAAAAGCAATGTCATCTTTATCGAGACAAGCTTTTGGCAGACCCTCAAACAAAAAAGTTCCACAGCACGCCTTTAACTTCAACTTTTTTAATCTCAACGTCTCAGCTTTTCTTATTTTTAAACAAATGTGCTGGAGCTTTGAGAACACTGGTCCCAAAGCAAACTGTCACTCAAAAAGCCACTGTTTCTGATGTGCACGATAATACCATTCTGTTTGGACTGACTCAGCAAATGCTTTTTCTCTGGGCTTCAAAATAACTTCTTCAAGCTCCTCGGGGGAAACAGATATTTACAAAGAGCCAATCTATCGCCAGGGCATGACAGGAATCGTCTATATAACATTTTTAGGGTTACTGTGCACAGACAGAGGAGAAGAGGAGGGAGAGGTAATCCATTTTAACACAGCTGTCTTGGGCCATTGGTGAATCTACCTTTGTACAGAAACAGTGACTGTGGACTGAGTCTTGTTTAATTCCAAAGGTGCACTATGTAACTTTTTGGTTTGGGGTCCATTACCTGCTTGTTTCTCTGGAGATGTCACTGCTCTGCCTGGAATGTTGCACAGTATGACATCAAACAGCTCTACCTTACTTTTATTCAATTACTAGTGGTTTTACAGCCCATTTATTTGTGTTATAATTTGGTGTTTTGGTTCTCAAGACGATTATCCAGTCACAAAGCAGAACGAGTTTCACGTGAGTCTCTCGTTTGAGTTGCCAGTTTTAGTGATGAAATCCACTTGGTTTAATATGAATCTGATCAGAACGGTCGCTACCTAAACCCCAGAACCTGCAGCTCAGAAAGAAAAGTCTGTTCATATACTGAGGGCCTGTTTACAGGAGAAGGCTTGCGGGTAAAAACGACAAAATATTTTATCGGAAGAGCCTTTCGTTTAGACAGTGACAGCATTTTTGGGGCTTAAAAACGCACAAATCTGACATCACCCTCTAGAGTGGAAAAGTTGAATACACTCCGCCGTAGCGTTTCCATCTACACTGCCCAAGACGCAAAACTCTGTTCAGATCTGTTCATGTCGCGTAGGCATTTACGTCACTGTTACAGCCCCAGGCCTTCAGTTGTAATTTATTTTGTGTTTTAAATTATTTTGCTGAGCTCTCCTGATTCCTGCTGTGGGAGTCCTGGCCCGTGATTGGTGGGGCATGTCTACGCCCACCTCACCTGCACCTAAGGAGACTGCAAGCACCTGTTTGGGGCTGCTGGTCTTGGGTTAGGGTTAGTATGCCATTTTGTGTTTGTGTTCGTGGGTGTGTCTAGTTCTGTAGTTTGTGCCTTAGTTAGTTCTGTTTTGTGCCTTTTTAAATTTGTCACTCGATTCTGTTTGTGGATTTATGTGGTTTTACTTTGGGGCACTTGTGTGTTAGTTTTGTTTGCACTCGTTTTTGTGTAAGCCTGTTTCTTAATTTAGGTTATATTCTGTATATATTTTAGTTTGTTTTGTTAATTTACCTGTTACATCCTGTTACTTTTAATTTACCTGTTACATCCAACAGTCACATACATATAGTACACACAATCAAACATGTCAGATGATTTCCATGCTTCGGACCTTCAAGCTAATAAATTTACAAGAGGCATCCCAACAAATGTACAGAATATCCACAGATACTATTAATGAACAGAGAAGGATCTGCAGACGGTGAGCCAGACTGTTATGGACGAGACCTGGAGAACCTGGTCGATGGTGGGACAACTTTGTGGAAGGAGTAGCTGATGAAAATGCGTGGTGTCAAAACGTCACCGTACACATGCAGATTTCCTCCCAAAAACGCTTGACGATGCCACTTTTGCGTCAGACCTGTTCAGACCGTCATCATATAAACTAAGAATGAGAGTCTTCTATGTTTCCTCTGCAGGTTAAGAGACTGGCAGGTTCAGTTGTGATTGTGAACCTTTTCTAAAACTGTAAGAGCACAGGCTACATACAGTTTCTTTTTAATTTGGTCGGGGGGATCGTGTAATATTGTGAGGCGCTTCAATGTGCACAACAGGGGAAAAGAGGAGGGAGAGGTAATCCATTTTAACAGAGCTGTCTTGGGCATACTGGCGAGTCTACCTTTGTATAAAACAGTGTATATATGCTTGTGTGTGTGTGTGTGTGTGTGTGTGTGTGTTTATGTCAGCAGTACAGTGTAAACAGACACACAGGAGCCACTGTAGCGATGGCTCGGTCCTGAAACGGCTCTGAGCATCACAATATTTATTCACTTTAATGATCATGGCCTTTATTGACTTCTGGGAGAATCCAATATTCTGCCCACAGGATCTGAGCTCTCACCTCTCTCTGCCTCTCTCATCCTCTCCATCACTCATCCCTCTCTCCCCAACTCTCTTACCTATTTCTCTCCATCTCTCTCTTTTCTTTCTTCCTCTCTCTATCGTTAATGTAACCCTCTCTCTTATGCCTCTCGCCCTTCTCTGTCCCCTGTTAATCAGTCTTCTCGCTTCCCTCTTTCTTTTATTTCCTCCCTTTCTCTTCTTTTCCCTTTTCTGACTCTCACTCCTCTCACTCCCTTTCACGCTCTCTCTCCTCTTTCTCTTCTCGCTTTTCCTCTCTCTCTCTTTCTCCTTCTCTTGTCCCTCCTATATGTCTCTTCACTCTGTCCCTTTAAACAAAACCACCCTTCTTCTCTCTGTCTGGCTCTCTTTTGCTCTCACCTGTCTCTTTCTCTCTCTCCATCTCTCTCTCTCTCTCTCTCTCTTCCTCTCACCTGTCTCTTTCTCTCACCTGCCTCTCTCTCTCTCTTCTTTCTCTTACCTGTCACTCTCTCTTCCCATCACCTGTTTCTCTTTTCTCTCTCTCACTTCTCTCTCTCTTCCTTTCACCTGTCTCTTTCTCTCTCTCTCATCTCTCTCCTCTCTCTCTCCTCTCACCAGTCTCTCTCTCTCTTCTTCTTCTCACCTGTCACTCTCTCTTTCTTTCTCTCTTTCATTCATCCGTCTCTCTCTCTTTTGCTCTCACCTGTCTCTTTCTCTCTCTCCATCTCTCTCCCTCTCACTCTCTTCCTCTCACCTGTCTCTTTCTCTCACTCTCTTCCTCTCACCTGCCTCTCTCTCTCTCTTCCTATCACCTGTTTCTCTCTCTCTCTTTCTCTCTCTCATCTCTCTCCCTCTCTCTTCCTCTCACCAGTCTCTCTCTCTCTCTCTCTTCTTTCTCACCTGTCACTCTCTCTTTCTTTCTCTCTTCCTCTCATTCGTCTCTCTCTCTCTCTCTTTCTCTCTTCTTCTCACCTGCCTCTCTCTCTCTCTCTCTTCTTCTCACCTGTCACTCTCTCTTTCTTTCTGTCTTCCTCTCATCTGTCTCTCTCTCTCTCTTCTCTCTCTTCCTCTCACCTGCCTCTCTCTTGCTCTTCTTCTCACCTGTCACTCGCTCTCTCTCTTCCTGTCAGCTGTTTCTTCCTCTCACTTTTTTCTCTCTCTCATCCTTACACCTGTCTCTCTCTCTCTCTTTCTCTCTCTCTTCCTTTCACCTGTCTCTCTCTCTTTTCCTCTCATCTCAGAGAGAACAGACGAGATTACATAGATGAGACAGGGAGGAGGGAAAAGGAGGGAGAGAGGGAAAGGAGAGTGGAGGAGAGCGAGATGAGATGAGAGAGAGGGAGGTGGGAGAGGAGGAGAGAGAAGAGGAAATAAGGAGGAGAGAGAAGAGGAGGGGGAGGAGAGAGGACAGAGAAACAAGAAAGAGGAAGAGGAGAAGGGGAGAGAAAGGAAGAGAGAGGAACAGACAGAAAGCAGTGACACTTGGAGATTTTACTCTTATGATGTGAAGATGACCTTCAGCACAAACATTGATTTTATTACTTTCAGGATTTTTTGGAACGTAAGCTGCCTTTTTAACATATGGTACTCACCAGCCCAGGACTCATCCGGCCTCTCTGTTTAGTCCAGTTTTAGTTCTGGTTCAGTCCTGCTTTAGTCCTGCTTTAGTCCTGGTTTAGTTCTGGTTCAGTCCTGCTTTAGTCCTGCTTTAGTCCTGCTTTAGTCCTGGTTTAGTCCTGGTTTAGTCCTGGTTCAGTTCTGGTTTAGTTCTGGTTCAGTTTGGAACAGATTAATACTATATCTTTTTTTTGGTTCCTGGTTTACTCTTGGTTTAGTTCTTGTTCAGTCCTGGTTCAGTTTGGGACAGATTAATACTATATCTTTTTTTTTTTTTTTGTTTTGTTTTGTTTTATCTTGGTTTAGTTTAGTCCTGGTCCAGACCTGTTTTAGCAGTTCAGCATTTTTGTAAAGCTCTACAAATATTGGATTCATACAAAATAACAGATTTAAATTTGCCAAATTGTCCTTGAAACATCAACTGTACAGAATGATCGTTCAAATGCCGTAAATGTGTATTATAACAGCTTTAATTAATTAGTTTTGGTGAGTTTTGAATCGCTAACAGCTCAATGCAAAATAACCCGCTGCACCTCTACATATAACTACCTAGAAATATAAATAGAAAAGCTCTTGTATGACCTGTATATGTAACATGTATATTAATGCTGGACGCCCCGCTGTGAGGACTAGATTGTGTTTGAGATGAGGTCTTTCTGAGGGGGGCTGATGAGCGGCCATTTTCACCGAACACGCCCGTAAAGTGTGTCTGCGCATAAATACATTCAAATTGTCATTACCGCCGTCGCTGCATGAGTCTGTCCAATGAGCTGCATGAAAACAACCGGGACTGGGTTTGGGTGACGTCATTTCTGTTGTGTCCTTAGGCAAACACTTCAGACACACCGCCTAGTAAGAAAGCAGTGTGTGTGTGAATGTCGGTGGTGGTTGGATGGGCCGATACCACCCCTGAGTATGGAGTGAATGAATAATGCACTATGAAGCGTTTGGGGTATCTGGAAAGGTGCTGTTGATACTCTGCAGTGACATCACGCTGGGGGTGTTCTACATGAATCTCTATTGGCTCTGTTCACGCTTACGTCACAAACCTTGCGTGACAACTTCTGGCGGCCTGGCAAAATCTCGGAAAACTGAGAAAATGTCCCAGTTTTCTTCATCTACATGTCATTGTAGTGTTCCGTTATGTTTGGGTAATCAACTATTACAACCTTACCTCAATTTTCATCATTTCCCAACTGACACAACTCCGAGTGCACTTTGCACATGTGTAGTAGTGAGCGCACGCCTGCTAATAAATCTCACATTTTGTAAGTAAGACGATGTGCGTGATTTTTGTCTGTCTACATAAACAAATGACAATTTATGCTTCTGTTGTCAGGTATTAGATTGGTCCAAAATAGGGACATCTAGGACATTTCTTGTATAAAACTAGGAAAAAAAAAGGCCTTTGAACAAGCCTAGATGTTCCTTTTTTGCAGCGTAGCGTCCTCTTGACTTCCACTAAACCTAAACCCTCCCCTCACCTGGCCCCTGCTCTCATCTAGACATTTCTTGTATAAAACTGGGACAAATCACTCGTTTTGGATAAATCTGCTGGGACAGGGGGCACAGAGCTCAAAATTGGGACTGTCCTGGGTAAATAGGGACATCTGGTCACCCTAGTAGTGCAGCAAGAAGAATTGTGCTCAAATACATGGGAAATAATCAGATACAGGCCTTTGAACAAGCCTAGATGTTGCTTTTTTTTGCTACATAGCATCCTCTTGACTTCCACTAAACCTAAACCTAAACCCTCCCCTCACCTGGCCCCTCCCCTCACCTGGCCCCTGCCCTCATCTGTCCCCTCACCTGGACATTTCTTGTATAAGACTTGGACAAATCACTGGTTTTGGATAAATCTGCTGGGACAGGGGACACAGGGCTCAAAATTGGGACTGTCCCGGGTAAATAGGGACATCTGGTCACTCTAGTAGTGCAGCAAGAAAAATTGTGCTCAAATATATGGGAAAAAATCAGATACAGGCCTTTGAACAAGCCTAGACGTTCTTTTTTTGCAACGTAGCGTCCTCTTGACTTCCACTAAACCTCTGACGGCCGCGTATAAGCTTTCATTTGTCTGCGGAGAGAAGGAGCTGTATTGATCACATGTCCGAGCCTGGTTATTGATGACGTATTGATTTTGCACTAAGGTGTTGGGCCCGGTTTGATTGTCTGCTCAAAGAATCTCGATAAGTAATCCAGAACAATTAATATCTCAGTTTTATGACTCAATTCCCCCTCTCCACATAAGAGCTCTGACGCTACCGCATATGCACACTACACTACAGAAAGGATTAAAAATGTAAACATGGATGAACTAACTGTCAATTACAATCTTGAGAGAATCAGAGAAACAAGAGAAGGAGGCAAGAGAAGATGAGAGGAGAGAGACAGAAAGAGACTACTCATTTCACTAAAACACAATTAACATACTTATTATATTTATGTTTTTATTTTTTTGGTGATGTTATATAAGCAGATCGTAGATAATAATTCAATAATTGTTACCTAGCAACGATAAAGTCAGCAAGGGTGAAGACTTCATTAGACTAATACAAATGAATTATAACTGCTTGCACCGCGGGCTTCATTTGAGTGGACGTCACACTCGCTTAGTCCACTTTTTTATACAGTCTATGATTATAGCTCCTGAATTTTGTTTAATGAATGTGCGCAAACTGTCCCTGCATTTAGGATGGAGTTTTCAGTGTTATTTTCAGGGATTTTAGGTTTTAAAACTTTAGCGTTACTTCCTGTATTTTTGCATTTTTCAACATTTTTTCCAACATTTTTTTCTATAACAATGAGAAAAAACTGAAAACCTGTCATATGCACTTTAAAGCTACCATCTGTAAGGTCATTTGATTATTTTTTCACCAGTAGAAGGCAGATGGCACCTGACCCCTCCCCCCACCCCGCCCATCCCTGAGCCACCCCCTAGCCCCTCCCCTTGATCCTCTCCCCTTCCCTGGCCCCACCATCTCTCCTAGCTCCTCGCCAATAGAACTATGATAACATTTGGAAGGTGAATCCGAGATGGCGTCGTATTGTTTTCAGTGGTCTGTGCTCATTGGCGCATGGGCCCAAAAATGATTTTTTCTTCCACATTTACTTTCTCAATACAGGCGAGCTCCTCCCACCCATATGACGTCTGGAACATGCATGGCGTGGCTAAGTTAACTTTTAGGAGCTCTGAAGATTTAAAAATGTTCAAAAATGTTTATGTTGTGAAAATAGAAAATAATCCCTACAAAATCCAATGTTTGTGAAAGTTTGAATTCCCCCAAAATGCATTGCGCTCTCTGGAAAAATTCTTTCTGGGCTGCAGTACCTGGAGCAGTCACTAGTCTCGAGCCAGGACAGAAGGGGAACGCCTTGTCCAGTTTTTATTATAGATCCTTGCCTTTACCTGGCAACTGTCCCCTCTCCTGACCCCTCACTTGGCAATTCCCCCTCCCATTACCTGACTCTTCCCCTAGCCCCTCCCCTTGATCCTCCCCTCTCCTCACCTGGTCCCTCCCCTCACCTGGCCCCTCCCCTCACTTGACCCCTCCCCCTCACCTGGCCCTTGCCCTCACCTGGTCCCTCACCTCATCTGGCCCTCCTCTGACCTGGTCCTTGCCCTCACCTGGTCCTTGCCCTCTCCTGGAACTTGCCCTCACCTGGCCCCTCCCCTCCCTTGGCCTCTCCCCTCACCTGGCCCCCCTCACCTGGCTCCTCTCCTCTCCTGGCCCTTGCCCTCACCTGGTCCCTCCTCTCACCTGGACCCTTGCCCTCACCTGGTCCCTCCTCTCACCTCCTCTCACCTGGTCCCTCCTCTCACCTGGTCCCTCCTCTCACCTGGTCCCTCCTCTCACCTGGCCCCTTCCCTCACCTGGTCCCTCCCCTCACTGGCCCCTCCCTCACCTGGCCCCTCCCCTCACCTGGCCCCTCCCCTTCACCTGGCCTTTGTTCAGACTCACCTGTGCTCTCAGCTCTGCTTCTGTTAGACCAAAGCTGTACTAACTCAGACAGCATGTCTAGTGGTGACATGCGAGACTACAAGCTAATCACATATGGTAGCTTTAAGTCTGTCTAGATAATAATAAAACATAACTCATTTTCAATCCAATCAATTATTACAATGTGAGTATCATATTTTACACTATAGAACAAAACAGTGAGCATCTTTTTCCAGTGGCTGCTTCAGTTGTATTGTAATAAGATAGTACAAAAACGTCCTTAATGACTATTTAAAATGCATCTTCTGCTTCCATTTCGTCCCAGTCTAATTCTGTTGCCTAATGAAACACTGTTATATGATTTGCTGTTTAAATAACTGTCTCTAAATCCAAATAAATACACCACACTCAGATCCGTCATGGTGCCTCTGTCCCAACAGTTTCTCTAATCGTCCTTGTGTTCTTACTTCCCCATCTCTTTTCACAAATCATTGTAATTTAATATTTACTTATAATGGGTTTTCTTCAATTAAAAAAGTTATTATGTGAAATTAAACAGCTCCAGTGGTTCATTTGAATTGGATATGTGGAGGGCGGACTGCTTGGTGTAATCATGCTGGAGGAAAGTCATAATTTTAAGTTTTGTTTTGTAATTAAATTTCCAATCTGCAATTTATTTTGTGCTTTTGAATCTGTTTGAAAATATTTTGGTTCATTTTCTATTGTTTTGTTCAGAGTTCTGTTCAAAGTGGGGGCTCAAAAAATAGAGTGGCACATCTGGTTGTGTGTTAACCCTCAAACCAGGAGATCACAGGTTCAAATTTCATCCTAGACATTATTGTAAGTGAAGTGATATATATCTGCTTACTATAAGTGGGAGGGCATCTGATATAAATCATGAGACATTAGGGTGGTCCAAAAAATCTAAGTTCTAGATAGTTTACCTCCCAAGCTCTTAAGTGAGTCTACCTATGGAAAAAAAATAATAAAAAAATTACTTGTGCAAAAGTTTAGCTTAACTGGTAAGTGTTTAGGGGTAACTCAAGCTTGGTATTTTGGCAACTTCACTTTGGCTATTGGTTACATATGATTTTACTTGATTTTTAGTATTATAATTTTTTTTCAAAGGAAACTTTTAAATCTGAAACTCTTCGAAGTTACCTTTACAAAAAGCCATGGTCATTCTTAAGTTTTTTTTTTTTCTTTTTTGTATCCACTCACCCATTCACACACACATTCATACACCAGTGTATGCAGACACTAGTAGTGAGGTGGGTTAAGGATACAACATTTCTGCATTTCTGCATTCCTCTGTGGGAGCTGGAATCACACCATCAACCTGTGGGTCAGTGGATCTGACACACCAATGATGTTTATGTGGAGTGGGATTTGAACCACCAACCTTCAGATCAGTGGACAAACACTCTACCAGCTGAGCGACTGCCACTAAGAGACTAAGACAAGTGCCAGCATCATTTGGAAAGAAGTCATAAGCTGCTGGCAGAAGGGCAGAATCCCAACAATCAGAAAGGATCATGGGACTGAAAAGATTCTTTCACTCTTCTCTAAGTGGAAGTCACTGAAGAAAAACAGCAATAAAAGCATAAAGCACTTATACAAATCAAAGCTTATATATTATTAAAATTTTCATTTAAATGCACTGTATTTACCTTTTAAAAGAATTTGTCATCCTTTAATACTGTTTGTACGGCAAACACTATGAACACCAAATGACGACTTAGAAGCAAAACTTTGGTGTGCTTGTGCTACCTCTAAATATTAACCAATCAGGCTTGCATTTTACACTGAATATTTTTCCTGGGTTAGACTCAAATAAAACATTGGGAGGAAAGAAATTTGAAACTTTTTTTAAACCTTTATTTTGTGGCCCACCCTAATGAGACATTCTCTAAGCACTAAACATTACTGTGTGGTTTTCTCTTTTTCATTAAAGCTGTGAAACTTTTCTAGTGAAGGTTCTGCCACCTGCTTGTCATGGCGATGTTATTGTTTTGCCTAGGAAGTTCCACAGTCAGTATGGAATTAAAATGATCTATCACCATGGAGACTAGCAGTGAGTCACACCGGCAGACCAAGTTATAGGTCAGATCTGCGTAGAGGCGAGCCCACTCACAGTAAAAACACATGTTGCATTTTTATAGGTATTTTTTTGCAATAAAACTAACTCTAGTGGAATATAAACAACCTCTCACTAGAAAAGTTACACAATGCACCTTTAAACACCTTTAGCTATTGATTTTAATGTCAGTTGTTGTGTTTTTGTGTTCATTTTCCTGTTTTAATTATAATAATTTCAAACCAAAAACAACTGAATACTTTCATTTGAAGATAAATAAAGTATTCTGAAAATCTTTAATACATGAATGAATCTTATAATTTATTGGTTTTATTTTGGTATTATTATTAATCCTGTTGTTTAGTATTCATTCTTTCATTCATCAAAAGTCTATGATCCAATTTACCACAATTTCATTTATGATACATTGGCCAGTGTTGACTTCCTGGATCAGTCCATGTTTGTGAAGATTTGAAAGTTTTCTGCCAAAGATGGAATAAACAAGCCCCAGGAAGTAGTCAGTGACAGATTAACAATTTAAAAGCGTGAAAGAAACAGCACCCAAAGATAAAACGAACAGATAAGTTCAAAGTTGCACTGCCAAAAAGGAATATATAAGAGTGAAATATGCATATGTTACTGGGCTTGTCTAAATGGAGATGTTATTGCATTGTGCCTGCAATGTTCCACAATATGGCATTAAACCTTTTCTTTTTTCCAATTACAATCTTATTACTTTTTGCTAAACATACACTGAAAAACATTAAACCAAAACTGCATTATTGGTAAGCCACTTTTCTCAACAGTGATAAGTTTAATGCCATTACATGGAACATTCTAAGCAAAACTATAGCATCTCATAGGCATAGGGGTGTAGCAATAGGGATATAACAATAATCGAAATATCGTGATATCGTATCGTCAAAATTCTCACAACAATCAAATTACAATTCTCTTTGCTTAAATTAAGAATTATGGTCCAGGAATAGCTCAAAAAAACAGAGAGAACTACATAGACCATGATCCTTTGCTCCATTTCAGTGTCAAATACATGAAGAAATAACAGTTCTAAGCACTTTTAAGTCTTTGTTTTTTGGATTAAATCTTGTCATGATATTTTAAGAGGACAAAGTAGCATAATCACACTTTTATATCGTACCATGAGATGTATATCGTGAAAATATCGTACTGAGAGTTTTGGCTTTTGTTACATCCCTAATCGTGAGCCTCCACACCATATCATGAGCTTTCCCACGATATCGCAATAAATATCGTGCCATGAGGTTCATACTGTGACGATATCATATCGTGAGACGGATATCGTTACACCCCTAATCTCCATGGAAACAAGCAGGCAGTAGACCTACACAGGAAAAGTTATATAAAGCACTTTGAATTTTATCTTGTTTTGAGTCATTTTGGCTAGTAACATTTGCCTACATTAAGTTGCATTTTTTCATATATATATATATATATTTGAAGGTTTCTAAAGCTTTCTGGAATGTAGAGATACTGCTTTGAAGGACATTTTCCGCATTGTGGCATTAAACTTGACTGCAAGAGCAGCTCGGAGTAAGAATGCATGTTTTTCAAAGTATTTTCTTAGCAGATTGAAAACCATCTGGTAAAATAGACCGTTTTAAAACAAGCAGCTCCTCGACAATCAACCAGAACAGCTCCATAATGCACATTTGTTGTTGGTTTTTTTTTTTTTTTTTTTTTAACTTTCTTGCTTTTTTAAATACATGAATACAAAGTAATCAAAACTATAACATGATATATTCAGAATTTAAGTAATTTTACTCAAGTAGAGGTTCATTTGTTGCAGTGTATTGTGTGCGTCCTGTAGGGGGCAGTGTGGAGTTGTGCAGTCACATACATACATTGGAGTGAGTGGAGAGCCTATATACTTGAACTGTAGTGTATAGAATATAATGGGGTCTGGGTCGGTCTTCATCATTATGCAGGGGACACAGGGCAGCACCGTCACACTGAATAGAGATTTCCCACACATTTGACGAGAATGTTAAAAGTTATAGAAGTGCCAAGCTGCATTTTAGATCCAAATCTCAATACTTTTAAGAATAAGTGGAGTGTAAAGGTCTGCAGTGTTAAAGGTGCACTGCGGAACTACCAGCATTTCTCAATATTAAACAGTAATACTTGACAATAACTATACGTTTAAAAGTGTCTAATTAATACCCTAACCAAGTCATTACTACTACTTTTAAATACCTCGACAAGATTTTGGTGTGAATTATTTCTGTCATAATCCCAAGAATTCAAGTAAAAAACATATTTTTTCATGTTTTCTGCACTGAAATGAATCATGGGATATGTAGTTCCCTATGTTCAAAAGCTGTTACTACTATAAAACCTGCATTTAAGCAAAGAAACTTGTGATTCGATATATTGTGACAGCCCATGATATTATTGTGAGACTTCTGATTATATGATGTACAGGTACAGTTTAGACCTCTACAAACATGTTCTGAAATATATGAGGTGGTTTGCTACTACTACTACTACTTTTAAACATATATATATATACATCACAAGACCAATACCACTATACGATATAACAATATTTCATTTATTGTTACATCCCGAATAATCAGCTCTCGAAGTCAAAATAAATCTGTTGCATTTTGTCTGCATCTAGTTATTAAGCATTTTGTTGTATGGTAATCAGGAAGGGATTATGAGCATGCTAGTTGTTGTTAGCTTTACTGTCACTGCAAAACTCCACTGTGTTAAATTTCTTATAAACTCATCATCCTGGTGAGTAATTTCGGTAAGTGAGGAATCATTTTGGACCACTGCAAACTTTAAAATAAACTAGTTCTGCTTTTAGTATTATCCATTAAACTGATCTATCTCCATGGAAACAGATATTCACCAGGGCAAGTCACAGGTCAGATCTGTGGAGAGGCGACCCCGCTAAGAATAAATGCTTTTTGATGTATTTTTGAACAAAAACACCTGAAATCGTGTTGCCGTGATACAAATATTTCATACCCGATTTCAATACTATATAGACTCAATACAATTTTACAAGCTCTTTTATAGACAATATTGTAACACAAAACTATAGTATTTGTTTATTACTCATAAGAAACTGTTCAGGAAATGTCAAATTATATCCAGTTATGTGATTTTGTCCCCCAGTGTCGATTAGCATCTGATTTTCAATACTTTCAACAACCTGTAATGAACTAAATTCTACATAAACTGTACGTGTTGAAGTTATTGTATTGCCCAAGGACACAACAACGCAACAGCACGCACAGCCAGTGACTGGACCAACGACCTCCATTCAAACTTTAAAGGTGCACTGTGTAGCTCTCCATGTCCAGGTTCTTCCACCGTGGAGATGTTATTGCTTTGCCTGGAATTTTTCACGGTAATGTAATAAACATACCTAGTTCCATGGAGACAAGCACCAAGCCAATTTACAGATCCTATTTGTGGAGAGGTGAGCCTGCTTATTTTTCAAGGTAAACTGCAAATTAAATAAATAACAAGCAAATTTAATGTCATACTTTGATGCATTCCAGAGAAAGCAATCTTCATAGACACAACCAGGTCCTGGACTCTTTTAATCTTAGGCTACGTTTATATGATGACGGTCTAAACAGAAGACACAAAAGTGGAGTCGCGTCTTCACCTTATTTTTTTTGCATTTAGATGAGCATTTTCAGGAGGACATCTGCGTGCATACGGTGACGCAAAAGTGTGTGGAATTTGATTGGGTATGCATGCCAGGTGGTGACGCTGGTGATGTATGTGACATAAACGAGTACGCAACGTGAGCAGATCTGACCAGAGTTTTGCGTCTTGGGCAGTGTAGACAGAATTCAACTTTTCCATTCTGGAGGGCGGTTTCAGATTTTTGCGTTTTTAAGCCCCAAAACACAGTCACCATCTAAACCAGTGGTGCTCAATACGTCGATCGCGATCTACCAGTCAACCGCCAAGGTCGTGTGGGTAGATCGCCATGTCTCGTCTCGGACTCTTGTTTGGACTCGGTCTTGTCTCTCACTCAAGGTCTGACACTCAACAAGTGTGATCATATTTCATTACGGCCGCTGCTGTTGGTAATAAACTTGTAGCAGGGTGCAGGAGCGTGTGGGGCGTCTCAGTGCAGCCTGTGCGCTCATTTGAAACCCGCGGAGACTCTACGGCGCATCACAAACACACACGCTCCCTATGCACGGCTCGTCTGCAACAGCGTGTGCCCTCGTGTACCAGCGTGCATCACAGGGCAGGTTCAACTTCCTAAACATCCTACCTGTCCATCTGCCTCACGTCAGCACGCCGCCCCTCGCCTTTTCACGCTCTCGCTCCTTCCTGCGTACAGCCAACACAAGCCCCTCCCACAGTGCGGCTGATTAGAAGAGCAAGACCAAACGTGAAGCAAAAACCAGTCTAAATTTGTGTTCCAGGGTTGGCACAAAGCAGGTCTACAGCATAGAGCGGATCTACAGAACAGAACAGACCTACTGCCACATTTGGCTGAAGTTTGTCTAACAAAAGTGCACAAATGCATCTGTGTTTGTCACGATGTGCGTTTGGTTTGGTAAACGTGCAGAGGCTGGTAAATATCACTGCAAAACCAGAAAAGAATGCAACTCCAGTTTGGAACTTTAAAAAACAGGTTTAAAAATCTTCCTTCACTTTTTTCACAGTTTTGTGTAAAGTGCCAGAGGAAGTTCTCTTAAAGAAGAGGTTCTCAAACTGTTGGGGAGGGTCCAAACAAGGGGCACAGAGTGTTTCAGTGCAGTTTGCTTGGCTTTGTATTAGGTAGATCATTTTGACTTGGTCATTTTGTAAGTAGCTCACATGATGAAAAAGTGTGGTCTAAACAAAAGGCACTTCTGACAAAATATGTTGTTGTTTTTACCCGTACCCCTATGAAACCGCTCACTGTCATTTGATTTCGCAACGTGTAATTTAAATTCGCAGAAAACTTTGGAAAAACAAGGCTGTACATGTTGCAGAATTATATATATTAAAAAAAAATAATAATAATAATAATTTTCCATCAGACACAGCCCAAGGACGGTATTGCTACTGTATGCTCTCTGCTAGCTTATCTCCTTTGAGTCACTTAATAATTAATCAATGCCACACTCAATTGGTTGCAATAAGCACGAGGCTGTTTACCTACAAAATGAGTTTCTGAGAGCTCCATCTATTGACTGGTTGTCTCTGTATTCAGTGGGTGCCATTCAAAGACATAGGCCTCTAATGCTCGTAGTGGTCAGCAGAGCATTAGCTAACAACATGGTTAAAGGCAAGTCTAATTATTACTGAATATAATACTTGTGAAGGATATAACTTGTATAGATATAATATAGATAGGACTGGTAGTTTTCTTGAAAGGGCCTGTCTTACACTATTTTCTGATCTTTGTTTTCTCATTAAAAACAAAAACAGACCTGGAGTTGTGTTTTGTTTCGTTCATATGTTTTTAAAGCAAAAACCCAACATTTTTAGGCTGAATTCTTCTCTCAAACTGAAATTTTTTGCCCCATAAACCTTCACTAGAATCATTTGGGTCATTTCAGCCAGTGACACCCTGAACTACAGACAAAAGGAAACTGTAAAATTACTTACGTCATGACATCACAAGGTGGAACAGAGCGTTTTGAGCCTTTGAGATGTAGACAGACTTATAATAAAGAATTACTTAAACATGTCTGAATGAAACAAAACATAACTCCGGATATGTTTTAGACAGGATTTTTAGTCAAATCATTACCTGGACCTGGATCTTCACCAAAAAAGTTACAAAGTACACCTTTAACTTGAATTATTAGGGTGCCATTACCTCATCGAAACTCATTAAATATCCAGTCTTGTTAGAAGTCAAAAAGTGGACAGGGACAGACTTTAGGAGGGGAAGTGTCTTTGAGGAGGTGATTCCGTATGAATCAAACTGAAACATGAGTTCAGATCTTTGCTCCGTTTGACCCGCGGGAGTCGGGAGTGGTTGACGGTCTTTTCCTGTCATTTCTGAAGTAGATCTCTCTTTTTGAAAAGGCCTGGACCCACCTGGGGACATAACACAGCCTCATTACAGACAGACACTTCCACCGGATTTACAGAATATCAAGCGAGGCTCTCAGGCCGGGAATCCAATTAGGACACACCTTCACACAAAGAGGAAGTCCGTAGCGAAAAGGTATGAAGTATTAAGGACTTTTCCACTTTCCCCATTTTATGCCTGCACTGAGACCAGTTTGCTTCATCTTTATTTATTTTATTTTTGCTTCATCTAGGGTTGCACAATATATTGCAATCAAAACTGAAATTGGAATTCTTCTGCTAAGAAGAATTCCAAATTTTGACGTGAAGAAAGCCTTAAGGCAAAGCTCTCTATTTACCGGTCAGTCTTTGTTCCTCTCCTCACCTATGGTCATGAGCTTTGGGTAAAGACTGAAAGGATGAGATATAAGTGGTCGAAATGAGTTTCCTCTGCAGGGTGGCTGGGTGCTCCCTAGTGATAAGGTGAGCAGCTTGGTCACACGGGAGGAGCTCGGAGTAGAGTTGCTGCTCCTCCACATTGAGAGAAGCCAGCTCAGGTGGCTCGGGCATCTTTTCTGGATGCCTCCTACGCGCCTGTTCCGGACATATCCCACTAGGAGGAGGCCCCAGGGAAGACTCAGGACACACTGATGGGACTATGTCTCTGGACTGGCCTAAGAACACCTTGGGGTCCCCCCGGAAGAGCAGGAGGAAGTGTCCTGGGTGAAGGAAGTCTGGGAGTCTCTGCTTAGACTGCTGCCCCCGCAACCCGACTCTGGATAAATGGAAGAATATGGATGGAATGGATGGATGCTAAGAACAAAGTAACCTGTTGTTTTTATAGAAAGATCTTAATGTACCTGCAGTTTAGACCTATACAAACATGTTCTGAAATTTGTGAGGTGGTTTGCAACTACTACCACTTTTTAAACATAAATATGGACAGTTCTGAAGATGGCTTGCAGTTAGCAACCAAAACATGTTAACAAGGTAAATACACTTTACTGTATTGTCTTTAAAAAAAAAAAAAAAAAACAAGAAGAAAGACAGTACAAGACAAAAGGAACATCTTTGGCTTTACATATCACAAGATCAAGTATGTGCGTATTGATCACAGGCTTCTGAAAATCAGTTGTTTAAATCCATTTTGAAAATTTTCTAGAGTTTTCAGACACTTTCAAAAAGTTTTTTGTTTGCTAATGTGTGCATTGTGTCACCACTGTAACCGCTGAACATTCTGACTATAGAGATCCATGTAGAACAACCCCAGCATGAAATCACTGCCAAGTATCAAAACATGTTTTTCAAGGTATTTTTTAAACAATAAGGACCCATGTAATTGAGAAAATGCAATATAGACACTTTTAACGTAATACTTAAAAATCCCATACAACATCTCCATGGAGACAAGCATGTAGAAATGTTATTTATTTAGTGTAAACGTTTAATCATTTCTTTAGTATAACACCACCCCCGTCACTTCCACATCAGCTGCATTAGCATCTGTCCCTCTCTTACTTTTTAAACATGGGCCTGTCTCAAAAATCGACTCACAATCCCAAATCATGCCGCCCTATTTCAATTACTCTCACACTCCACTTTCATATTTATACCAAGTGTCCGGGGTGTCTTGCCCAAGGACACAACAACAGTGTGCACTACAGTGAGAGTCTGCTGACAACAACAACTCCAGGGACACCAGCATGTAGAAATCTTATTTACTTACAACATTTCATTATTTTTTTTGTATCACACCACCCCCCATCACTCGCACATCGGCTGCATTAGTATCTGTCCCTCTGCACCGTGGGGCACATGCATAAACATATAAGTCTTTTGTTGTTAGCGCTCGATGCTAAAGCTGCAGAAATTGTCCTGGGCTTTGGAGTCACAGCGGCACTTCCCATTGATTCTTCTGTTTGTCCACCGGCTCCACTCTCTCTGCATCTCAATGAGCTCTGAGCATGAAGGCTTATTAAAGACTGTGTATTAAGAGTGCTTATATGTGTGGGCATTCTTGCTTTTGTATTTCATGTTTTATAAATTAAATAGCCCCTATTCCATTATTTTGTGATTTATGTTAAAATCTTGTTTACTCATCAAAAACATACCTGGAGTTGTGTTTTGTTTTCTTTCATTCACAAATGTTTAACACACAAACCTACATATTTAGGCTATGTTCTCTCAGACCCCGTCCACACTAATATGTATTTGAGTCATTTCCTTTGTGGATGCAGTGTTTGTCCAAATTAATCCGATTGAAAACGGCTCCAGAGACGGAACAATCTGGTGCTGCCAGCTCCCACAAATTCATTTGAGTACAGATCTGATCCAGCACTGTGTGGACACCTGAACCCGCTGATACGCTGATGTAGGTCTATGTGCCGCGAAGTAGCTAATTCACTGCCAAAACGCTCAGAGGCAAGAATATATTCATATATACGGTCTATGTGCATGACCTGCAGACGTATAACCTCTGAAAAATTTCACACGAACCATCTCCAACAGAATCACAGAACAGACTCACCATCAGCAGAACACCCCTCTGTCACAGAAAGAACACTCATATTCCACTGAGTCGTGTCCTTTAGTCCAACAGAAGCTGAACCACATCAGAACACAATAGCGAGCTGTTTGTTTGAGCGCTTAGTTTATGCAAATTAGCCATGCATTTTAAGTTTCATTTCTGTAAAATGTAAACAAACATGCTCAAAACTGTGTGGATAGGGAAGGCTTGCGGACACAGAAACGACATGTGTGGACGCAGATTGTTTCCGATAAGCTGATGCGCGGATTCATGTCAGTGTAAACAGGGTCTCAAATGGAAAACACTGTTCTTGCAATGTCATGTGTTAATACAAGAAGTCCTCCACTGTGTTTTCAAACTCCATACACCTTTACTAAAATCATCTGGATAATTTCAGCCCTGAAATTGCCTATCTCTACTGACAAAAAGGTAAAAGGTTGCTGTTAATTACCACTACATGACATCACAAGGTGTAACGGAACATTTTGAGCTTTGAGATATAGACAGACTAATAATAAATGATTACTCAAAGACGTGTGAAGGAAACAGAGGGTATAGTCCAATGAGGTTCATTTGGTCTTCCGATAATTTATGTTATTAGGTTCTTTTTTCAGACCAAGACATGTTTTCATACCTGACAGTTTCGACGGCTCCCTGCGGTCTTCCTCAGAGTGGTCATGTGATGTTGCTTTGACGTGTCCGGTCAGATGATTTATACAGGTTTTGCCGCTGTCTTCCTACGAGTGGAGGCAGGATGAGAGCGCCAAAACTCTGCATACAAACTGAATGAGAAAGACCCAACGGAAGAAAAGAAAAAGACCCTAAAAACGCCCCTAAAGCCCAAGTTAGATGAAGGAAAAATTGACAAAGAAAACCTACAAATATCACACTGTAAATATATGGCCAAAATCCACAAAAAGGACACCCCACTTAAACCCATAGTAGACAGCATGGGCTCAGTACCCTAGAATTTATCAAAAGCATTAGTAGAACTTATCAAACCATTATTAGGCCATACCCAACAACACTGCAAGAATTCAAAACAACTGGCCCAGGAACTGAAAATCATCAAAGTAGAAACTGATGAAATATTAATATCCCATGATGTGGTATCCCTGTTTACCAAAACTCCCATAAACGTCACTTTGCACATAGTCAGGAACTGCCTCTGGACAGATAAAACACTACAGAAACTTACCAATCTGACGGTCGAAGACATAATCCAGCTCCTTCATTTTGTATCCACATCCACATACTTTAAATATAAAGGAAAAATATACAGACAGAAGTAGGTGAGTGATCTTATCGGCCATCATGAGAGGGTTCTTCATGGACAAGCTGGAGGAGAAGGCCATAAACACAGCACCAACAAAATGTGGACTCACAGTGTGGAAAAGAGTGAACAGCTCAAATCCAGAAGTTTAAGCCTAACTATAGCAACTATCTGTGATGCATTTGTATTGGGGGAAAAAATGCACCATCGCTTTTGTCAACATAATTACAGATACGGATGGTTTGAAATTGGAGAGTTATTACCAAATTTTCAGACTGCAAAGGGATGACGTGCTTAAATCTATTCCAAGCGCTCACAAACCCTTTATAGCATTAGAAATAGGACAGCTTTTTCATACAGAGAAGTGAAGAAGAGTGGACTCCAGTGGTCAGTGGTCAATCTGTGCATGCAGCTACATTCAGAGTTGTAGTTCAAAAAGTATGTTTTCCACTTTAAAAAATATGAAATACTTACCCCAGAGTCACCAAAAAGTGTTTAAAAAATGAATTAAAGCCAAATGTGTTCATGAATTAAAGCCAAAAGCAATATCTAAGTAAGTTCAAATGACTTAAATGAGTAGATTTAGTTTGAGTAGATTTAGTCTGACAAGTAAAATTATCTACCAGTGAAACTAAGTCTGCATTTTTAATTCAAGCAACATTCGATTTTGTTTCTTATCTTTTCAATTTTCAATTTTATTTCTAATCTTATTCTTAATGTTACTTTTGTAAAACATGTACTCAAATCATGGAAAACTTTCTTAATACAAGTCATCTTAACTTGGCTAGATTTTAGTTTTTGCCATGTAATTTATTCTGTCATGGCAGTTGATTCTATTTGAGGATTTCTATTTTTTTTTTAGAACTGGAAAAATTATATTCATATATCTATATTTCAGCTCATTTCTCTTGTCATTGCTGTCTAACCCAGCCTCCTGAATTCCCCTCACATGGCCCGTGAAATGAAAAATGACACTTTTGCTTGTGAGTCTCACACTAAAAATGTTCTGGAAATTCTAAAAGGGCAAAACTGACAAAACCCGTGTCTCTCTGAGCATTTTAAATCAAGATGTTTCCTTTAAGTACGGTTATACACTGCGCGTCCACTGGGGGGCCTGACGTATGATTGACAAGCTATTCTGCGCCTTCAGTGCACTTCAATGGCAAAACTCTGACAGTTTCACAGTTGTAATCGATGGAGACAGTTGGAATACCCATAGCTGGTAAAGTATACACTAGAATGTATTTTTGAGAGAGAGACAGAGAGAGAAAGACAGAGAAAGAGAGAGAGATGATGCCGAGGGACATTCAAGTTTTGCTGCAGCAACATTTACACTGTGCTTCTCAGTTTCCTTTGTTCCTTTGTGTCTCAGTCAAAGCTCTCAGTGCAGTTTAACAGGAGGACTGGTCAAGAGGGTCAGGGCAGTCTGAGGAGAGAAAGAGTCAAAAGTATCCCTTCTAAGTGTCCTACAGTAGAACAGCTTCTCCAGGGGGTGTCTCCAGGGGGCGCCAGGTGAACACAACAGAAAAAACCTCACTCTTCTTAGACTACATTTACACCGAAACGAATCACTGTATCACCATATCATCTTGTTGGAAACAATCTGCATCCAAACATGTTGTTTCTGTGTCCACAAGCCTTCCCTATCTACACAGCTTTGAGCATATTTGTTTACGATTTACAGAAATGGAACTTAAAACTGCATGGCTAATTTGCATAAACAGTCATGCAAAAAAAAGCTTACTCCTTGTGTGCTGATGCGGTTCAGCTTCTGTTGGACTAAAGGACATGACTCAGTAGATTATCAGTGTTCTTTCTGTGACAGAGGGGTGTTCTGCTGATGGTGAGTCTGTTCTGTGCTTTTATCACGTTGGAGATGGTTCATATTAAACTTTTCAGACATTATACGTCTGCAGGTCACACACATAGACCGTATATATATGAATGGACATATATCTTATATTCTAGCCTCGTAGCATTTTGGCAGTGAATTTCTTCGCGGTGCATAGACCTACATGAGCATATCAGCGTTTTCAGGCGTCCACACAGTGCCGGTATCAGATCCATACTCAAATGAATTCGTGGGAGCTGGTGGCACCAGATTGTTCCATTTCTGGAGCTGTTTTCCATTGGATTAGTGTGGACGAACACTGCATCCACAATGAAAACCACTCGAATATGTACTAGTGTGGACAGGGTCTAAGATGCTGTGCTTGCAATTCTGGCTTTATTCACACATGACTCTTCTCATGCATATTCCTGGTAATTTACCCGTGCAATTGTCAGATAAAAATGCATGGAAATCAGTTCTGGTTTCATTGATACATGACCTTCTGGGTAGGTACATTCCCACGTCAGACATATGTTAGAATGGGGCTTTATATTAACACTTTCAAATCTTCTGTCATCATATTAGTCAAAATTTCAAAATAGAGGTCAAGTAAAGGCACGTAATACATTTTCATTAAAACACAATAGACTCCAGGCACTCCAAAGAAGTTTAGAAGAAGCTTAGTTCTGAACTAAGCCCTGATGAAGACCAGTTAAGGTCGAAACATGTTGGCTTTGGCCATTCAAATAAAGGCCTTTTAACTTTATTTTTCCTTGTGCGATTTTTAACTTTTTCTACTTCTTTGGAGTGCCTGGAGTCTGTTGTGTTTTAGTTTTGATCTGATTGGAACCCTTGCAGCAAACAGCCACATTTTTGTTCTTTCAATACATTTTCATTGGTTAACTGATAGGCTTTATAATAAGGCTTTATAATAACAGCCACTTTGAATTCCCAGGGTACAATAGTTAGTTTGAATCTCTATTAAGAAGGATGGAAAACACAGTTCTGTTTTTTAGCTTCACAAAAAGTTGAATTTATGATGAAATGTGTAATATATCTGTAGATAAAGTGAAAAATAAATTTCACTTTAAAACAATTTGTCCAGTAAAAAATAAAAATTTGTCCTTCTCCTTCATCATAAATAATGCAAAACACAATGATGTCTTTAAACCAGGCTCTGATATCACTCACCTGTGTTGGAGTGGTTTTCATTTCCCAAACCTCCTCATATTTTTGTGATATTCTGTGATTAATCCCAATTTTCCCATTGAAATCTCATTATGTTCCACTTCACTTTTGCCTCCAGCTGCCTCCATTCCGGAATTTAGTACGTTTTTGTTTAGACATTTGTAAAGGGTCTCTGCCAGAGCTGTCCAAACTTTACTCATTAAGATTCATCTCTGTGGAAACAAGCAAGTGTCGGACCTTCCACCAGAAAATTTACAAGGAACTTTTAAAACAGGTTAGAATGCATCTACACTTTTATCAATGTTTAGATCCTCAAAAAGACACACTAAAGATTTGATATTGGCCTTAGGTAGATTTTCTTGCTTTGCTTAAAGATATAAAAGATACATCTTTGGAAATAAAAACTTCAAACCATACTTCAGTACATTATCCATGGACAGTGTTGGGGAGTAACAGATTACATGTATCGGAGTTATGTAATCAGAGTACAAATTATGAGTAATTCGGTTACAGTTACTGTTTCAATGAGTGGTAATTGGATTACAGTTACTTTGTTTAAATAAATGGATTACATGGCTGTATTTTCCTCTTTTCACATTTCGGGGTATTCCCTTTTTTTTTTCTTTTTTCTCAGTAATTCCACTCATTGCCGGACATGGACACTAAACCATTTCTAAAACCAGGTCTAAATCAAGTCTAAACCCGGTCTAAAAGTAGGTCTAAACTAGGTCTAAACCAGGACTAAACCAGGACTAAACCAGGACTAAACCAGGACTAAAGCAGGACTAAACCAGGTGTAAACCAGGACTAAACCAGGTCTAAAACAGGATTTAACAGGACTAAACCATGCCGTGCAGACCATGTCTCCTCCTCTTCTATCAATATTTTTAATACAGTTAAGTAAAAACTGGGCTTTTTTATTTTCTTTTAGCAGACTTATGTGAAGATCCTGGTTTTTGCTTCTCTACAGCAAATCAAGTAATCCAAAGTATTCAGATTACATTACTCACTTTAAGTAATTTAATGGATTATATTACAAACTACATTCTGGGGTATGTAATCTGTAATCTGTAGGGGAGTACACTTTAAAAGTAACCTTCCCAACATTGTCCATGGAGAAAGATAAGTTTTATGCCATACTGTGGAATATTATTGCCAAAAGAGATGTGGAGATGCAAGCCCACTCACAATAAGGAGACTTGCTTTCTACATTTTTCACTGCAATAAACACAACCAAATTGAAAACACACACACCCACACACACACATAATAAACACACATGTCTCAGTGGAAATCATAAGCTGAACAATATAAGCCTTAGAGCACTGACAGTTTTGCATATAGATAACGGGCTCCCAGGTTGAACAAATGACGATAAAACAGTGAACATAGCATATATAGCGTAATGGTACAACGTGTTAATGTATATTTATGTGACGGTGTATGTGGCATGTTCATGTTTCTCCTCATTTTCTTCTTTGTCACTATCAGGTGGATTCTATGGCTGCATAATAACATTGAAAATAAAAAGTGTTTTTTGATTTATTTGTTATTATTTTTATTTGTTTATAGGTAATAGCCTGTTAGTGAAAGTGCAATTTTCTTATTTTAGAAGATAAAATAATAAAGAAATGGCTATAACTGTAAATTACATGTACTAGCTAATTGTAAAAAATAAAATAAAATATCAATTATTAAAATGATTAAGACATTTAATGTACAGTATTGCTATTTCGAATTTATGTGTTATATTTTCATATTTTTTTTTAGAAACCATCTCTTTACTCCTCATTCATTGGTTCCATCTTGTTACCTGTTGGTTGGGGGACGTTAATTAGTGCGACACACCCTGTTTACAAAACACAAGATTAGTTTTGGGGAAGTTTTTTCCATAATTAAAGCAATGTTAATCATTAAATAAATACTAAAACAAGATCATAAACACCAAATTTAAGTGTGGTTTATGTCTCTTTTGGTTATTTTAGCTTGAGAAAAACAAATCTAACCTAAGCTAACTTTGTGTCTCCTTCACCCAACATGCATCGTTTGTCGTTGTCTTTAGTTGTTCATTACTAATCAGTGGCTTTGTAAACTGAATATATTTGATTTTGTTATTTGGGTACAGAATATTAGTTTTCTTCCTGGTTACTCACACCAGTCACCAAAATAAAGGTTTTATTCTCTATTATTTATACCTGTTTTACTTCCTTAACATACTTCTATTTAAGTGAAAATACATGATGAACAAATTCAATATTTTATGCCTTTAATCTTATCATATACCCAAAGGTTTCCCAGATGTGCAAAGATAATGATAAATACTGACCCCAAAAATACTGTTCCAGCTTTCATATATTGAACGATAAGTTGATATTTTAATTATCATGTCAAGCCTCGTCTAGGGGACTGGGAAGCTGCTGGTTTGTGGTGGTTGGTAATAATAGTGAAACAACTGCGTAATTAAGGAAAACTGTTCTGCATTCAGCCCATTCATGACTAAAATTTACCAGTATAGTCACATTTTATTTATGTTTTGGTCATTTTTAAGCAGATTCTCTATATTTTACCTGAACAAATGTCTTTGTGCCGTAACGGTAACTATGGCGATAACACTTCTCTCACATCAATGACTCTGCAGACATGTTTGTCTTTAAGCAGGTTTAATGATGCTTAAGAAGGTGAAACTGCAGAGCAGAAAAAATACAACATTACAACACGTCTACAACAGTCACAAAAACATAAGGCAAACAACGGCAAGTACAAGTTGCAAATCCACACACCGGAGGCTAACTGACGCCATCTCGAGAGCTGCGTGGTTCACGTACAACCACCACATTATAAGGCTAGCATCAAAAACACTACAAAGCTGGACCTACAAATACCATAACCAAAGTTGCCGAACATTGGTAGAAAATACGTACCGGCGATGCAACCTTAAAACAAAGAAACTGCGGACTCAAAAAAAGGCAACAGCGGGCTGCCATGTCTGATGTTTACAACTGTTACTTGCGTTCAATAAAGTTTTGATCAAACAATACTTCATGCATAACAGAACAGTCTTTAACTTCTTGGGTTCTTTTTAAAGATCGGAAAACAACAGGTTCAAACACTGGATCAGGGAGGCCATTGACATCAGGAAACGAGGCACAGACAGCATTAACCGTGATGACGGAGCGTTCCTCCTTTCACACACCTGGGACACCCTCCTCCAGAGAACGTCGGGTGATGGGAGGCGTGGTCAGTCTGAGCCACCTGCCGGGTCAATCAAGCTGACCACGCCTACGTAACAGCTGATATACGATACATCACCCCCAACACCGGTGACAGTTCTGAAGATGGCTTGCAGCTAGCAGCCAAAATATGTCAGCAAGGTAAATACACTTTAAAAACAACCCAAGAAGTTAGAGTATGTAAGAGGACAAAATGAACATATTTGGCCTAAACAAATGTCAATTAATGCCTCTCTTTATTGTTAGTAGGAAACAAATTGGTCAAAAAGAAGGACACAGGAAGGATTTCTTGTATAAAACTGGGACAAATCACTGGTTTTGTATAAATCTGCTGGGACAGGGGACACAGTGCTCAAAATGGGACTGTCCCGGGTAAATAGGGACATCTGGTCACCCTGTCCTAGACACAACAATAGAATGTAATATACACTGGTTGGAGTGAGACTCAAACAGCTTTCAGAAAACTAGTATTTCAAAGAATGAGAACTTTGCACATCAATTACTTGGGATGGGTGCACTGAATGAGAAAGAAATAGTTTGTCCTAATAAATCTCACAATTTCCAAGTAAGACGGTGTGTGGGATTTTTCTCTATGTTCTTAGAAAACTAGTATTTGGCTTCTCTAAATGACCATAAATGGCTTTATTCTATATCCAGGTGCTCACCCATCTTCAGCAATGCCACAGTGTTTTCTCTGCTTTAATTCTTCCTGAAGGAGCTTCCTGGAATTGTCTAGTTCCAGTGTAACGCTAAAGCTAATCCGCGCACGGTTGTCACGGTGGCACATTGTAATGCTGTTCTTCTGCTTGGAGAGCTGCCATCTTAATTTAGTCTCACCTTTTTGCTGCGAATGTATTAACAGTCCCCAATGTCCCTCATCCTTTTGTGTCACGCTCCAGTGGAAATGGCAAACGTAAATAGAAAAGGAGAAAATAGCCCAAACACTTAGCTCTGCGCAGTCCCATTGACAGGATAATGTGCAGACTGTTGTGTGTCTGTGGAGATGTGGACACTTTGGACAATAGGGTCACTCACACTTTGTTATTACACTCCTGCTCTTTACTAAGGCTGTGCACAAGAGGGCTGTCAAAAGTAGAGGACATCAGAAACTAACTGGCACTAAAACTAGTAGTAACAATTTCCACAAGACGAGACGAGACACTAGATTGGATCTACGAGAATGAGCCAAGAGGAGATTTTGACATTATTTAGGTCAGGGGTCTTCAACCTTTTATCCCTGGCGAGCTACTTCTATAAACCGTAAGTGGCAGAGAGTTGACTCCTTTTAGCTGTTGCACGAAATTGAGCTGATATAACTACATTTTGATGGGTTGTATTTATATGTCTATAAATATAAACCATAAATCAATATATCAGTATATATATATATATATATATATATATATATATATATATATATATGTGATTGATTTACTTTGAGGTGGCTCGGGCATCTGTTCCGGATGCCTCCTGGGCGCCTCCCTCGGGAGGTGTTCCGGGCATGTCCCGCCGGGAGGAGACCCCGGGGAAGACCCAGGACACGCTGGAGGGACTATGTCTCTCGGCTGGCCTGGGAACGCCTCGGGGTCCCCCTGGAGGAGCTGGAGGACGTGTCTGGGGTGAAGGAAGTCTGGGAGTCCCTGCTTAGGCTGCTCCCCCTGCGACCCGGCCCCGGATAAGCGGACGAAAATGGATGGATGGATGGATGATTTACTTTATTTAATATTCCTGCTGTCATAGTAGCTCTTTTTTTCAATCCAAAGGTAAAAACAGGAGGAAAAAAAAATACATGCGCATTAACTTGTGGCAATTTTGTCTCGCAAGATCTTGTGGCTCGAGATCTTGTCCCTAAAAATTTGTATTGAAACTAGACTAAACTAAAAAACACACTTAAATGGATCAAATTTGACCTTTTGCCTTGGGTTTGATCAGAATTAGTCCATGGTATAATAAACAAATATTTCTCAAATTTGGTCCAGTTATGTGTGATTTTTAGTTTAGTCTAGTTACAATATTAGTTTTTAGGGACAGGGATTAGTTTTTTCCTCATGTTTTTACCTTTGGATTGAAAAATTGGAGTACTTGCGAGTTACATTTTTGAGTGTAGTTCCAAAAAGCAGAGCTATAATGACAGCAGAAATATCAAATAAAGTAAATCAAAAATGGTGAGGCTAAAATTGGGAACTGAAATGCACAAAAGATTTATTATAGCCCAAATGATGTCAAAATGTCAGCTTGGCTCATTCTCATAGATCCAATCTCCTATCTCGTCTTGTGGACATTGTATGTCGTTCCAACACTGCTAGTTTATTTAGTTAATATTTTAATTTTCCACATAAAATGAGCTTTTAAAATGACCAGCCACAGGAAACGTTTAGAAGGATTTTCTGTTTTGTTTCAGCTTTACAGGTTTTATTAATTTCACTTGAGATTATTGACATTCATCACTCAATTTCCTCATGTAGATTCTTCTTTTGACTGGAGTATTTAACACTGTATGGAATTATTATCTATCTCCATGGAGACAAGCAGGTCAGATCTATGGAGAGCTGACCCTGCTCACTGTCAGGTTTCACATTTTTTACGTATTTTTGAACAATTAAAACACCTGGAATTAAATAAATTTAAGTCAGAAATGCAATGCAATTCTTAAAGTCCACAAAAATCCACAAAATCCACTTTTAAAAACACCTGTTACTGAATGTGCTTTTGAAATAACGCTACTACTTGAGTAAACTGTCTCCTCCTGTAATTCACTTTTATGTTCTCAAAGTTTAAACCTCCCCGTTTTTAATTTACACAGTGAACATTGGCGTAGATGAGCTGACGCTTCATATTTCCTCATCTTGTTACTCCTACGACTGATGCTTATGAAAACCTGCTCTCTAACACAGACTCTTTAATTTGAGCCGGAGTAGTTTGCGTCTACGCCGAGCAGAGGGAGCGCTGCGTTAAAGACCTGTGTAATTGCCGACGTTGCTCGCTCACTTATTCATAAAGATTATTTGTTGCAGCTGGATGGACGTGACTGCTTCAATCTGGACCCGCGGACGGAGCAATGAACTGGTGATCAATCTGCCCGTGTGAGGAGAAGGAAAGAGAGGAGATATGTGCTGGTGAGTAATGGTGCCTAGATTGAGGTGTTTACAAAGTCGATACAAACCATCACAGTTAAAGGTGCATTGTGTAACTTGTGTAACTTTATGGAGATGTTGTTGCTTTGGCTAGAATGTTTCACAGTGTGCTATTAAATCTTACTATCTTCATGGAGACCATGAAGGTTTTTTTTTTTTGTATTTTTGAGCTATAAAACCACCTGTAATTGAATAAATGTAAGATAGAGCTGTTTAAAGTAATACTGTGGAACATTCCAGGCAGACAGTGACATATTCATAGAAACAAGCAGGTGACAGACCCTCCACCAGAAAAGTTACACAATGCACCTCTAAGCTTAAGGTTCTAGATCCTCCTGGGACCCGAAGACAAAAGTGTATTGTACTATATATTTATATATATTTTTTGTGTGATTTTCTATCTATTTGGAGGTAAATGATGACCTTAGCATTTAGATTTTGTTCATTTTATAACATGTCATCTGTAATGGATGCCGGGGACATTTTGCTGTTAAATCCATGTGAAGTTAACAACCTGACAAAAACAACTTTTTTGATGACCAACATCTCTGACATGCTTCAACAGTTGCCTCAGAAAGTTTTTAGACTCCCTTTTAATATCTTCTTTTTTTTTTTTTCAGTAGTAGAAATAGTAGTAGTAGTATTAGTAGCAGCAGCAGTAGAAATAGTAGTAGTAGTAATAAATAATAGTAGTAGTAGTAGTAGTAGTAGCAGCAACAATAACAGCAACAGCAGCAGAAAGTTTTTTTTTTTTTTTTTTTTTAATCATAGTGCAACCACAGACTAACGCGTACTTAGTTTTTTATTTTTATATTTTTTTTTAAATCCTGGACATGATAGTGCCCTATAATCTCCCAGCCCTATTTAGGCAGAAAAAACCTAGTCCAACCCCTAAGAGTCTATCTCAAAACATTTAAAAGATGAAGTGGTTAATTCTGTTTTATTTCATTAGCAGATGTTTGAGTAATCCTTTATTATTAGTCCGTCTATAAACTCAAGTTAACAGCTACTTTTTACATTTAGTTCAGCAGAGCTTGGCAATCGCTGGGCTGAACGTATCCGAATGATTCTAGTGAAAGTGTTTGGACTTTAAAAACACAGTAGAGCACTTCCTGTATTACCACATGACACCACATGATACCATAAGGCAGAA
The DNA here is from genome assembly GCF_026225935.1 of Boleophthalmus pectinirostris. NCBI lineage: Eukaryota > Metazoa > Chordata > Actinopteri > Gobiiformes > Gobiidae > Boleophthalmus > Boleophthalmus pectinirostris. The sequence goes on along the minus strand of NW_026571036.1, from coordinate 31,492,007 downwards.
CGGAGTGCTTTCAGTTTGAGAGAAGAACTCAGCATCGCTTCAATAATGCAGGATTTGTGTATTAAACATGAAACAAAACACAACTCCATGTATGTTTTTGATGATGAAACAGCATTAACAGATCAGAAAATAACGTAATGAAGCCCTTTAATGTTTTGATACATCACAGACAGAATCAAATCTTCACTATCTAACTTTTCTGTTGAAGGAAAAAAAAGGGTAAAGGTTAAGGTTAAGGTATATTTTGTTGATCTCTAGTGAAGGAAGTGCATTCTCTGTATTTGGCCCAAGCTCCAACTAGTGCAACTGGAGTTAATGCTGTCCCCTGAGCTGCTACGGCACTGTGCTTAGGGACCCATCTCCAGAGCTAATCTTGGTCAGGACGATATTAGCTGGAAGATTTGGCCTATTGTGCATCATGTTTTGGGTTGATAGAAGAAACATGTAAACTCCACACTCCATAAATTGACTTTTGTGAGCTTTAAGTTGTGTTAGAATGTTGTTACTCCCTCAAAAACATACTTGGAGTTGTGTTTTGTTTCATTCACACATATTAGGCTGTCACCATCTCCCAGGCTCAAAATGCTCTGTTCCACCTTGTGATGTCATGAAGCAGTAGTGTTCAAGTTTGGAGCTACCTTTTATTTTTGTTTAGCAGACACAGAAAATTCCAGGGCCGAAGTGATCCAAATGATTCTGGTAAATGTGTATGGAGGTTTAAAACACATTGGAACACCCCCTGTATTACCACATGACATCACAAGGTGGAACAGAGTGTTTTCTGTTAGAAGGAAGAACTAACTAGCCTAAAAATATTCAAGATTTTTACATTAAACATGTGTGAGTGAAACAAAATACAAGTGCTTGCCACTCAGTTTGACATCAGTCTCCTTGTTGACGCCACCAGGCCAAGTCACAGGTCAGACCTTTGGAGAGACTAACCTGCTCACAGTCAAAACACACGTCTTTTAAAGTATGTTTTTGCAATAGAACCATATATTAATGAATAAATGCAAGATGTATTAGGTTGACCCCCATGCAGTGGAACATCCATACATTTATATCCATACATGTTTGACCACACACGTTGTCATTATCCTATATGTTGTAATCTAAAATGAGCTGAATAAATGTTCTCGGGTTTCAGAATGGATGCTCTGAATGAAAGGTAAGTAAAGAATAACTTTGGACCACTACAAACTGTTAAACACAAACCCAGCTTTTCAGGTTTTTTAAAAGACAGATTAAATTTATTATTTATAAATTTTTTAATTAATTATTGAACTTATATAGCGCCTTTCAAGATACCCAAAGCACTTTACAGTTCATTATTCATTCACTCAGTACTCAGTGGTGGTAAGCTACTATTGTAGCCACAGCTGCCCTGGGGCAGACTGACAGAAGTGAGGCTGCCAATCTGCGCAATCAGCCCTGCCAACTACCACCATTACTCACGCACACACCACTTTCATACTAGGCAATGTGGATGAAGTGTCTTGCGTAAGGATACAACGACAGTTTTTGCTACTAGTGCCCCCCTGTGGCACCTGGAATTCCCAGTGGTCTCCCACTCAAGTACTAACCAGGTTTGCTGAGTTCTGACGGGATCAGGCTTAGACAAGCCTTTAATATTCTATTATTTTTGTATGGTATTTACACTGAAAGCAGTGGCTAAAGAAAAAAGTTGTTTCTAACCAGCAAATGCTAATAATATAATGTAAAAGCTTTTTGGTTGGGGGGGTCATGTAATTGCTCTGCCTGGAATGTTCCACAGTATGACATTAAGCAGATCTACATTATGGTTACTAAATTACTGGTGGTTTTATAGCCCCAAAATACCTAGAAAAACAGACATTTTGACTGTGAGTGGGGTCGCCTCTCCACAGATCTGACCTTTTAACTTGGTCTGATTTGGTCTCCATAAAGATAGAAAGGTTTAATACCACACTGTGAAACATTCCAGTTACACAATGCACCTTAATTGTTTAATATTAGAATCCCTCCACGTTGTCGTATATTGAGCACTGAAGCTGCAGTGCCCCAGTCCAGTCAGGTGTACTTAAAACCTGACCACTAAAGAGGGGAAGAGGTTGGCATTCATTTTAGGTTAGGCCTAATGGGCGATTCTTCCGTCCTCAGAGCTTCCCTCCTCCATCTGCTTCAGGGACCCCTCCAAGCACCGCAGCCCCACTCACTGCATCTGACGGCGGGCAAATGACATCCGCAGAGCCCCCTGAACAGCTGAGACCCCCATCCCACGCACCACGGCCCGGGGTGTGGTAGGTCTATGTCAGAGTACCATGTTTTTTGATACAGTTTGTCCTTAAAAATCCAGGTAAAAACTACGTAAATGTCAAGATTAATCAGTTTTACAATTAAGCGTGATTGTAGATTCTAGGCCACTATAATTTGACAGAGAAAAAATAGGTCATTTGCGATGATTGATGAAATTATTTTATTTATCTTTTTTATTTTTCCTTTTTTTTTTTTTAATATCGGCCTGATATGAAACTCATATATCAATCCATCGCTAATATTTTGGGAGTGACCATGCAGTTTGTTCTCCTTTTCGCATTTCTGTATGCATATTTTCATTTTCTTCTTTCATTTTGGCACGAAATCCTTATAATTTGGAGAGATTATGTCTTTATTTGACTACAGCCCTAATCACAATTTATGTTTATCCAGTCCACTTTATTTCTATGGCACATTTTTCATAAACAAAGACTGTTTCCAAAGTGCTGTACATAGAGACATTTTATAACATCTACTATTTAATACAGCAAAACAATAATATTAGTGATATTAGATGATAAAATCAGAGAGATGTGTACGTTTGGATCCTGTATTGTATAGTATGAATGCTGTTTGTGTGTTGTGTGAATGTTGTCTTTGTGCTGTGTTTGTCTTTTGTTGTGTTTTTTTGTTAATGTATTTAGGACCACCTCACAAATGAGATACTACATCTCAAGGGGCTTCCCCTTGAGATAAATAAATAAATAAATAAAATAGTATAGTCTTATATAGGCAGTAGTGGTAGTAGTGATAGTAATGGTAGTAGTAGTAGTAGTAGTAGTAGTAGTAGTAGTAGTAGTAGTAGTGTAGTAGTAGTAGTAGTAGTAGTAGTAGTAGTAGTAGTAGTAGTAGTAGTAGTAGTAGTAGTAGTAGTAGTAGTAGTAGTAGTAGTAGTAGTAGTAGTAGTAGTAGTAGTAGTAGTAGTAGTAGTAGTAGTAGTAGTAGTAGTAGTAGTAGTAGTAGTAGTAGTAGTAGTAGTAGCAGTAGTAGTAGTAGTAGTAGTAGTAGTAGTAGTAGTAGTAGTAGTAGTAGCAGTAGTAGTAGTAGTAGTAGTAGTAGTAGTAGTGTAGTAGTAGAGTAGTAGTAGTAGTAGTAGTAGTAGTAGTAGTAGTAGTAGTAGTAGTAGTTAGTAGTAGTAAGTAGTAGTAGTAGTAGTAGTAGTAGTAGTAGTAGTAGTAGTAGTAGCAGCAGTAGTAGTAGCAATAGTATTAGTAGTAGCAACAGCAGTAGAATAGTAGCAGTAAGAGTAGCAGCAGTAGTAGTAGCAGCAGTAGAAGTAGCAGCAGTAGTAGCAGCAGCAGTAAAATAGTAGCAGTAAGAGTAGCAGTAGTAGTTGCAGTAGCAGTAGCAGTAGTAGCAGTAGCAGTAGCAGCAGTAGCAGCAGTAGAAGTAGCAGCAGTAGTAGTAGCAGTAGCAGTAGTAGCAGTAGCAGTAGTAGTAGCAGCAGTAGAAGTAGCAGCAGTAGTAACAGTAGCAGTAGTAACAGTAGCAGTAGCAGTAGTAGTAGCAGTAGCAGTAGCAGTAGTAGCAGTAGCAGTAGTAGTAGCAGCAGTAGAAGTAGCAGCAGTAGTAGCAGTAGTAGCAGTAGTATTAGTAGCAGTAGAAGTAGCAGCAGTAGTAGCAGTAGCAGTAGTAGCAGTAGCAGTAGTAGCAGTAGCAGTAGTAGTAGTAGCAGTAGTATTAGTAGCAGTAGAAAGGACATTCCCTCTCTCTCGTCTGCGGCCCTGTAGTGTGATTGTGTCTCTGCTCTGTGCTTTGGTTCTGTCTCTGAGGCGTTTTGCTGCTAACGCTGATAACACAAACCCAGAGGAGATGCTATCAGACCAGGTTCAACCCAGTGACAACTCCATCAGAGAGCAGCCGCCATCTTTGTGTGGGAGGGTCTTTAGAGGACACTGTCAAGGAGAGCCCCGAGATTCATTCCAACTGAAATTTTAATGATGCAATTAGCACATTGCAAAGGTCTGCTGCTGTGTTTTTGTGGTCTAGTCGTGGTCTAGTCCTGGTTTAGTTTTGGTCAAGTCTTGGTCAAGTCTAGGTTCTGGTTTAGCCCTAGTCTTATCCTATTCTAGTTCTTGTCCAGTTTTGATCTAGTTCTGGTCCAATTCAGGTCTAGTCCTGGTCTAGTGATTTTCAAGTCCTGGTCAAGTTCTGCTTTAGTCCTTATCTAGTCCTCGTCTTGTCCTCATCTAGTTCTGGTCTAGTTCTAGTCTAGTTCTGGTCTCAAGATTTTCTAGTCCTGGTCAAGTTCTTCTTTAGTCTTGATCTAGTCTAGGTCTAGTCCTGATCTAGTCCTCGTCTTGTCCTCATCTAGTTCTGGTCCAATTCAGGTCTAGTCCTGGTCAAGTGATTTTCAAATCCTGGTCAAGTTCTGCTTTAGTCCTTATCTAGTCTAGGTCTAGTCCTGATCTAGCCCTCGTCTTTTCCTCATCTAGTTCTGGTCTAGTTCTATTCTAGTTCTGGTCTCATGATTTTCTAGTCCTGGTCAAGTTCTTCTTTAGTCTTGATCTAGTCTAGGTCTAGTCCTGGTCTAGTTTTGGTCTAGTTCTAGTCTAGTTCTGGTCTAGTGATTTTTTAGTCCTGGTCAAGTTCTTCTTTAGGCTTGATCTAGTCCTGTTCTAGTCTAGGTCTAGCCCTGGTCTAGCCTTGGTCTAGTTCTGGGTCTAGTTCCGGGCTAGTTTTGGTTTGGTTCTGGTCTAGTTCCTGTCCAATTCTGGTCTAATCCCGTTCTAGTGCTGTTCTGGCGCTTATCTAGTCCTGGCAAAGTTCTGGTTTAGTCCTGATCTAGTCTAGGTCTAGTCTAGTCTCTAGGTCTAGGTCTAGTCTAGGTCTAGTTCTGGTCTAGTTCTCGTCCAATCCTGGTCTAGTCCTGTTCTAGTACTGTTCTGGTGCTTATCTCGTCCTGGTCTAGTTTTGGTTTAGACCTGATCTAGTCTAGGTCTAGGTCTAGTCTAGGTCTAGTCTAGTCTAGGTCTAGTTTAGTCTAAGTCTAGTCTAGGTCTATTCTAGGTCTAGTCCTGATCTAGTCTGGGTCTTGTCCTGGTCTAGTCCTGGTTTAGCCCTGGTCTAGTTCTGGTCTAGTTCTAGCCTAGTTCTAGTCTAGTTCTCATCCAATCCTTGTCTAGTCTAGTCCTAGTCTAGTCTAGTCTAGTCTGTCTAGTCTAGTCTAGTCTAGTCTAGTCTAGTCTAGTCTAGTCTAGTCTAGTCTAGTCTAGTCTAGTCTAGTCTAGTCTAGGTCTAGTCTAGTCTAGTCTAGGTCTAGTCTAGTCTAGTCTAGTCTAGTCTAGTCTAGTCTAGTCTAGTCTAGTCTAGTCTAGTCTAGTCTAGTCTAGTCTAGTCTAGTCTAGTCTAGGTCTAGTCTAGTCTAGGTCTAGTCTAGTCTAGTCTAGTCTAGTCTAGTCTAGGTCTAGTCTAGTCTAGTCTAGTCTAGTCTAGTCTAGTCTAGTCTAGTCTAGTCTAGTCTAGTCTAGTCTAGTCTAGTCTAGTCTAGTCTAGTCTAGTCTAGTCTAGTCTAGTCTAGTCTAGTCTAGTCTAGTCTAGTCTAGTCTAGTCTACTCTAGTCTAGTCTAGTCTAGTCTACTCTAGTCTAGTCTAGTCTAGTCTAGTCTAGTCTAGTCTAGTCTAGTCTAGTCTAGGTCTAGTCTAGGTCTAGTCTAGTCTAGTCTAGTCTAGGTCTAGTCTAGGTCTAGTCTAGTCTAGGTCTAGTCTAGGTCTAGTCTAGTCTAGTCTGGTCTAGCCCTGGTCTAGCCCTGGTCTAGCCCTGGTCTTGCCTTTTTCTAGCCCTGGTCCAGTCCCATTCTTTTCACCTACATCACCACCTAATCTCTGGGATGTCATTTTAACTGCCACTCTACATTTTGTGCAGATAAAATATGTCAAAGCATGTCCAGTGTTCAGATCCTTATTTCACCCCAGGGTTCATAAGATGGACAGAACCATGTCTCCAGGCTGAGAGGAGGACAGACTCTGATGAAGGACAAAATCCATCCATCACCTCCAGTTTGTCTCGTGGATTTGGGACGTTTTGACTATTTCTGTCAGACAGGCTGTTCCAGTGGGAATATAAAGTTCTTTTCAAAGCTTTCTCTGACAAATGGCTAAACCGCTCATACCTCACTCAAAGACAGTGTTTTAGGTCAGTCTGATGGACAAACTCTGCAAAGACTTTCATTTTAAAGATGCACGGTGTAACTTTTCAAATTGGTGGGTGTGCCTATTTGTTAAAGAGCCTATACTATGTTATTTTCAGTCCATACACCTTCACTAGAATCATTTGGGTGATTTCAGCGCTGGATTTGCAAATCTCTACTAAGCAAAAGGTAAAAGGAGCTGTTAACTTGAAAACTACAGCTTCATGACATTACAAGGTGGAAGACGTATTTTGAACAAGTATTTTGAGCTTTGGAGATGCACTGTAGATGGAGTAATAATGCAGGATTAGTCAAACACGTGTGAATGAAACAAAACACAACTCCAGGTCTGTTTTTGATGAGAAAGCAACTTAACATGTCTTAAAGCTCACAAGAATCCATTTTGTATAATATAGGAATGAAAAATAAAAAAAAGATATCCAAGAGAGTAGCCCACTTTCTGTTCTGGTGCTGTAAAAGCAAAGTCTCTCTGGTGTAATCTTATAGCTCTAATGCAGTTGGAACAGAATGTGCTTTTCATTTCAGACAGAAACAGGCCGTCCTTGGTTTGAGCCATAAATCTCTTGGTTAAAACATTTCGGATGCTTTCAGACCAGTCAGACGTTTAGGTCTTTGTTGTGCATTTCGTTGTATGGTTTTATTTGTGACTCTTATGCTTCAGTAAAGGTGCATGGTGTAACTTTTCTGGTAGAGGGTCCATCAAATGCTTTTCTTCATAGAAATATCGTTGGTTTGTCAGGAATGTTTCACAGTATGGTATTAAATCTTTCTATCTTCATGGAGACTAAACCAGACCAATTTAGAATGCCTGTGCTGTCTGAGCTATAAACAACACCTGTATGAGCTATTTAATGTCATACTGTGGAACATTCCAGACAGAGCAATGACCCATCCATAGAAACAAGCAGATGACTGAGTCCCCGTCGTAAAGTTACACAGTGCATAGTCCAGGGGGCTCCAACTTGTCACTTGGGAGTTATCAGTAACTCTCCACCCCATTCCAAGTAGCTCACCAACTGACTTCTGAATTTTGATGTCTAAGCACTAAAAATAGATAACGCTTTATGTTTTATAGTCATCTAACTGTTCCCCATCTAAGGCATGCTCTTATGTATACTGAATTTCTTTGCGACTGCTAAAATTAGTACAGTAGCTTTCTGGCATTTTCGTTTTGTAAAAGTGGAGACCCCTGGCATAGTCTTTTAAATTATATGTGATTTGCTTGAGAAATTTCACTGTGGACCTTTTAATGGATACTATAACACATGGTGTATCTAGAAGAGGGCTGTAACTGAGCTAATGCAGTAATTTGCTGCTGTGCTCTGAGAGTATGACTTAACTCCGACACCTGCAGATCACTATGTTATAATTTGGATATTTTTAATCACAATATTTATCTAAAACATCTTAATATAAAAAACAAGTATGCTGACTTCTGTGTTACAAAACTATAGTGCCCAGTGGGAGCTAACATCACCCTAAACATCACCACAACAAAAACTTTGCAGAATGGGTGAACGCTCCATCTGAAAAGTTGGAATCCAAGTAAAAGTTTTTCAGAAATTAGAATTGTTATAACTTTGGTTTTATCACTGTAGCCTATAATCTTCTCCTGATATTTTATGATTCAAAAGTAGGGATGGACCGATCTGGTCTTTTCTCTTCTGATACTGATGCCGATACTTTGGCTTTAAGCACACAATATACGATTTCAACTGATACTGAGGCTGAGACTGACAACATAATTTATTTCTTTTAAACACACAGATGTTTTGGGTCAGTAAATCATCTTATTACACCAGTTTATAGACCAAAATGTGATATTAACTGTACCAGTATCTTGGAAACTGATCCACCAGCATTTTCAAAAATATGGTGCCGATGCCAGTATTGTATCTGTGCTTCACTATTCCAAATCCTGTCTGTTAATTTAAGATGAGGGCTCATATTGTAGGACATGTTAGGAACATTAACTGTGACCTCTGAGCACTGACCTCTGAATGTGCAGAAGGTGAATAAAAGGTGGTTTGACTCAGATTTAGTTCAGAGACACAGAGGAGCTGCAGTCGGGACACATCGCTCATGTCCCTTATGTAGGACAGGGGTCACAGCGCCCTCTACAGACCAAACATCATCACTTTGGGACCAGGGACACGATGTATTTTTATGTTGCCGTTGGTCATGTTTTTCTTTTCATCTCAGTGAAAATGAAATGATTACATCTAGCAGTTGAATCATGAATTGAGTATTGTTGCACAAATCCTTCATTTTTAGTCTGAGTCCTTCTCTCAAACAGAAAACACTCTGTTCTATCTTGTGGTGTCATGTAATAATACAGTAAATGCTCCATTGTGTTTTCAAACTCCATGTGTCTTCAGTAGAATCATTTGACAATTCCAGGGCTGAAAGTATCCAATCTCAACTGAACCAAAGATATAAGGTAGATGTTGACTTGAAAACTATCACTACATGACATCACAAGGTGGGACATAGCATTTTGAGCTTTGTAGATTACTGAAACATGTGTGAATGAAACAGTACTCAACTCTAGGTATGTTTTTGATAAGGTAACAATTCGGAGTCAATTTTGTGTAATATAGAATCTTTTAATGTTTGAATATTTCCAAAAAGTCTATGGTAAAAATGAAATGAAATGAAAAATGTACTTCCAGAACCAGAGTGAGCAGTCAGTATTGAGCTCCGTAGATCTCACACTGAGGTCAGCACCAACCAGCCATACTGCAGTACAAATCGATATCCAGTACGTTTCCAAAATCTATTCTGTCTATAGTGTACCCATGTTTGTGTGTACTTTTCCACACGAGTCGTGAGTCAGACTGAAGCTCAGGCAGCAGGAGAATAATCGCTCCAATTTATGTTTGAGGATTTACGGCAATCTGCTGCATTTGGTTCACAGTGATTTTGTGGTTGTCTCAAATTTGTCTACACTGATGTATACAACGCAACGAGGATTACATACAAAATGGTTGGAATTCTGAATCTTAATCCTGATTTGAGATGTTTTGGTCAGCTTAGATGAAGTTAGGAATCTATTGTGCGAGTGTATGATGTGGAGAAGGTAGATGGTCTTTTATTACGCAGAACTGACAAGCTTTAAGCCTTGTTGTTGAATGAATATTGTCACCTCCTCAAAAAAATACATGGAGTTGTGTTTTGTTTCATTTACAGATTTTTGAGTAACCCTGCATTATTAGTCTGTCTACATCTCCAAAGCTCAAAATGCTGCAAAGCTCAAAATTCCAGGCCTGAAATTATCCAAATGATTCTAAAGAAGGTGTATGGAGTTTAAAAACCCATCTGAGATTTTATTTTCTTGAATCAGTGTTTAAATGTTAAAAATGTCCTTCCTGTATTTTCAAACTTTTTGTTTTTCTACTTTTCTTCACAAACTGCCACTTTAATATTATGATGAATATTTACCTCAGGCGCTATCCCACAAAACAAAAAAATAATTGGGGAAATATATCAAATCAAATCAAATTAAATCAAACTTTATTTATAAAGCGCTTTTCATACAAAACTGTCACACAAAGTGCTTTACAGTAATTAAAAACAATCCCACATTTCCATTCACCCACCCACCAACCCAACCCCCACAGCTGCCCGACCTCACACAACCAAACAACCCAAACACACACACACGCACTCACGCACATGCACAAACACGGTAAAATACATAAAATGACACATAGTAAGATGTGAGGCTGAATACAGGCGAACCAGTTGAGAAAGCACCATCAGAGGAGCCGTCTACACCAGGAGCAGAGAGACGTCCACCACCACCAGGAACCACCACAGGAGCCAGGGGAGAGATGAAGCCCAGACACCTGAGGTCCAAGCACCACCCCTCCACCAGGAGCCCACGAGACAGACCCAGCAGCCACAGCCGACCTCTGCTCCTGATGCAGAGGCTCCTACAGAGGAAACACTGGAAATCCTAAAAATATGCCTAAAATAAATAAATATAATAAAATATATACACTAGAAACAAGTAAAAGTATAAGATTTCAAACAAAAGCTAAGCTAAAAAGGTGGGTCTTGAGCCTGCTCTTAAAAACATGAACATTCTCTTTGGCCCTGAGCTCCTCCGGCTGCAGTTCCATAGACGGGGGCCATAATACTGAAAAGACGCCTCCTCTTTGTGAGTGTGTGTCTTGACTTTGGGAATGACCAGGAGCTGCTGCAGGAGGAGCACAGGGTCCGCGAGGGTTCGTAAGGTAAAAGCAGTTCTGAAAGATAAGAAGGCCCAAGACCATTAAGACATTTAAAAAACAGTAAAATAACTTTAAAATCGATCCTGAAACTCACAGGGAGCCAATGCAGTGATTCTAAAACCGGTGTAATGTGGTCCCGCCCTCTGGTCCTCGTCAGGACACGTGCTGCTGAATTTTGTAATAATTGCAAACCTGAAATACTCTTTTTGGGAAGAGCAGAGAGCAGGGCATTACAGTAGTCTATTCGACTGGTGATAAAAGCATCAGCGTCTCTGTGTTGACTAGAGAGAGAATGGGGCAGACTCTGGCTATGTTTTTTAGGTGATAAAAAAATATTTTTGTGATGTTCTTAATGTGTGGGATAAAAGTCAGCTCAGAGTCAAAAATGACACCCAGGTTTTTTACTTGAGGAGATGGGTTAAAAGACTGTGTTTGTAGTTTGGGTAAAAGCTTCTCTCTCTGGACCTCAGGACCAATGACTAAAACCTCAGTTTTGTCCTGGTTAAGCTGGAGAAAGTTTTCTCCCATCCAGGATTTGATTTGTAGAATGCAGTTAAAAAGAGCATCCATTGGTCTGGTGTCATCAGGAGACATGGAGATGTAAAGCTGCGTATCATCTGCAGAGCTGTGGAAGTTGATTCCATGTCTCCTGATGACACCACCAAGAGGAGCATGTCCAAGTTAAAAAGCACAGGGCCTAAAATGGAGCCCTGGGGCACACCACATGTGATTTTATGGACCCTGGAGGAGCATGTGTCTACACTCACCATAAATGTTCTGTCTGTGAGGTAGGATGTGAACCATCTGTGAACAGCACCTGAGAGGCCAAGGTCTTTTAGGCGAGTTAAAAGAATAGTGTGGTCTACTGTGTCAAAGGCAGCGCTCACATCCAGTAGAACCAACACGGTCACCTTTTGTGAATCATAATTTATTCTAAAATCATTTAAAGTCTCGGTGCTGTGGTTCACCCTAAAACCAGACTGAAATTTTTCCAAAGTGTTGTGATCATCTAAAAAATGATTTAGTTGGATAAAAACAAGTTTTTCTAAAAATTTTGCTTAAAAATGGTAAGTTTGACACTGGTCGGTAGTTGTTAAAATCATTAAAATCTAAATTGCTCTTCTTCAGCAGGGGCCTCACCACCGCTGCTTTGAAGGCAGTGGGAAAGACCCTGTCTGAAGAGAGCAATTCATCATGGATAAAAGCTCATCCCTAAAAGATCCATAAAATGACTTAAAAAATGGAGTGGGAATTGGATCTAAAAGACAATGTGGTGGGCCTCACTGAGGAGAAAACTTTATCAAGCATCTCAGCATTAACCAGGACAAAACTGTCCAGTGTTTCCTCTGGTCCAGACAAACACTCAGATGTACTAAAAACAGAGCTTGGACAAGATAAAATATCACATCTGATAGTGTTTATCTTACCCCGTGAAGTGGTCTGCAAACTGCTCACAGAGAGAGTCAGTGGGTGTTAAGTAAAACATGCTAAAATCAGGGTTTAAAATGTTGTCAATGGTTGAAAAGAGAACTTTTGGATTATTTTTGTGGTTGGTGATTATTGTGGAGAAATAGTGGTTTCTAGCATTTCTTATTGCTTTGTTGTATGTCTGTTGTTGATTTCTGAATAACTGGTGGTTTATTGTAATTGTGTTTTTTCTCCATCTCCGTTCTGTCCTCCTGCACTCCCTCTTGGATTTTGTCAACTCTTCAGTTCTCCATGGAGGATTTACTTTGGTTTTGATGTTTTTAGTTGAGAGTGGAGCAACCAGATCCAGAGCTGACTGTAGTCTACTGTTAAAATTGTCAGTAATAAAATCACAGGGGGCAGGTAAAATCATTGGACTTCAATAAAATTTGCAGCCACTTCAGGGGTCAGACGGCGCTTCCTCACAGTTCTCACAGACGTCTCCCGCTGTATAAAACCAGAGATGTTAAAAAACACACAGTAGTGGTCAGACACAGCCAGGTCAACAACAGAGGACACACTAGTGGTCAGGCCATAGGTGATGACCAGATCCAGAGTGTGTCTCTGTTGTGAGTTGGCTGTGTGACGTGTTGAGTAAAATCCATACAATTAAGAACATTAAAAAAATCATTTGCGACAGGATCTAAAAGATTATCTATGTGCAAGTTAAAATCACCGGTTATAATAATCATATTAAAAGAATTGTGTAAAATAGATAAAAACTCAGAAAACTCACTGATAAAAATATTGCATTTCTTTGGTGGTCTGTACACTGTGACACATAAAATTTGGGGGTTGCTAAAAACAAATGAATGGTGTTCAAAACTTGTAAAATTGTTCAATAAAAAAGGTTTGGTGACCAAAGTGTTTGTGCATATAGAAGCAGTGCCACCTCCCCTTTTACCATTTCTGGTTGAGAAAGAAAAGTTTAAAAGTAAGTGGTGAGGCGTCTGTGAGAACAACTGGTGCATCTGTACCCAGCCAGTCAAGTTTGTGTCTAAAATCAGGTCATTAACAATAAAAGACTTGTTCAGCAGAGAGCGGACATTTAAAAGGGCCATGTTTAGGGTTAATAGTGACTGTGAAACTACAGGAATTTGTGATGGATATGCTTGTGGAAGAGGTCTAAGATTATTGATGTTGGCGATGGTTCTATGAGATGTTTTATGCTTATGCTGCTCTCTGCTGATAATCACTGGAATGAACTGTCCTTGATTATATTGTCATGCTTCTGCTAGTGTGAGTTCGATATTATAAGAGAGGAGACGGGATCCAGGGATGTTGGGATGTAGTCTGTCCTTTTTAAAAAGTTCAGGTCTCTTAAAAAATGTGATAAAATTGTCCACGTAGGGGATTTTATTGTCTCTGCAGTATCTTTTGAGCCATATGTGCAATGCTCTTAAACGGCTAAACTTCTCGTCTCCAAAACGAGGTGGTGAAAAAAGTCCGGAAATGACACACTGTTTGTCTAAACTGTGGATTGTAGTAATGAGGATTTTGAAGTTGTCCTTGAGTAATTCTGACTGCTGCAATTTGAGATCGTTAGTTCCGACATGGATGACTACTGTTGATACTGTGGGGTGATGACGTATGATGGTGGGGGCGGAGTCTATAATGTCCTTTACGAGAGCACCTGGGTGACAGGAGGTGTGGCCTCTGTTTACTCTTCATGGACCATGGAGGAGCCGAGAACCAGCACGGGCGGGTCTGGCCTGAACGCCGGGGCCGAGCTCCGGGAGGCAGCACAGTCAGGAGCGAGACCATCTCCTCGCTCACATCGAGCGAGGAGGGAACGGAGGCCCCTGTCGGCGCACGCGAAGCGGTCGGGATACGCGCACGCGGAGAGGGGGCAGCGGCTCCTCCCCCGTCACACCGAGCCGCCGGACCCGGCGTGCGCGAGGCGGAATCTCCTGCAGAAGCTCCGGGCGGCACCGGGGCCGCAGTTGGTAAAGACCTGGACAGCAGCGGAGAGTCACTCTCGTGCAGGTTACCCAAGGCAGGTGGCGATGCGTTCATGGTCATGCCCCGCGTACCGGGACGATCTGATATTGGAGCCGGGGTGAAGTGGAGCTGGCCCTTGTAGGTTTGGGGCAGCGGGGGAAAGTCCTCATGGTCCAGGACATTGAATTTATTTGCCAGAGAAGTAGAGGAGCAAGACGGCCGGTTTCCTCGCTTGCCTCGGTGTCCGGAGGGATTACGGGCTACGGCAGTCCAGGGACCGGACCGGACTGGAGTGGAGCTGATCGGGGCTTTAGGTCTAGCCCCTCACTGGAGCCAGTAGTGTTCTTCTGTACCTGCAGTTGGTCCGCCGGGATCGGGCGGTGAGGGCTGGTGCTCAGGGGCGTCTCCGGAGTAGTGAAGGGTGTCAGCGAGCTGGGCGCTGTTGGTGAAAGTCCGAGTCTTGCCCAGGACGATGTTGTCGCTCTCCGCTCGGCTTTCGAACACGGACAGGCGCTGTTCCAACTCCGCCATCCTCTGATCCAAGACGTGGCACCTCTCCATCCACCTGTCACAGGTGGATGGAGAGGTGAGTGGGTGCATGGCTCACCTACAGCCACGCCGCCGGTATGTGGCCTACTGATAGGCTTTTGGTGGTTGATTTCAGATTTAGGTAGTAACCAACGTCAATAAGTGCCTCGAGGTTTATTCTCCTCTAAAAGATGCTTTAGTTATAGGTTAAAAAGAATTTGTGTGTTAGCCGATCGAACTAGCAAAAACAGACGCCGACGCATGAATCTTTCATATGCACTTTAATGCCTAAAGTGAATCATCATCTCTGTATGATAATAATAATAATAATAATAATAATAATAACTCAAGTCACTTTACCAGCTCTGTATCTGGACATAAACACAGTCAGTCTACTTATTTATCTTTTTTTGAATTTTTGAGTGCATATTTCTATTCACTCACTATTCTCCATTATGTGACAAAAAAGACTTTCTTTTCTGTTTTTGTTGAACGTTTCCAAAAACAAATATGCTGCACTTTTCAAAAAGCACAAAAAATAACAATGGGAAATACAAAAGGATACAACAGTGCTGCACAATTTATTGTTGTATCACTGGCTGTTATATGCAAGTTCATTTTTGTTTATTTAAACCATCTATTTTTGTCTGTTTTTGGTACAGTTACCATATTTTTCGGACTATAAGTTGCACTTTTTTCATGGTTTGGGTGGTTCTGTGACTTTTACTCTGGTGCGACTTATATATTAAATTTTCAGACTGACAGCCGCCAGAGGGCGCTCTAGGCTCATGAGTCAGTGTCTGCTACTTCTGTTACTCCTGTATCACTGTCACCTCACACTCTACTGCGCATGCCTCCTGTACAAATAGCTGCTGTCTTGCTGCAAATAGTGAAATATTCAGTCAAAAATGGTAATCGAGCAGCAGAAAGAGTTTGGAGTGAGGGACTGGTGGAAAGCGGAGATGGAGAACACAGCTTCACGATAACCAGGCAGGAGCGTCATGCAACTTTCCTCGAAGTCACTGGATGAATCGACAAAGCCTGGACTTCAGTGACACCGAAACCATCCTGTCAGGATTCAGAAAGGCAGGAAGAATAATGGTTTAGCTTCGGCGGTTGCGCAAAAGTGACACAGAGGACGAAGAATTCAATGGATTTAGTGATATGGAATGAGATTGTGAGTCTGGTAAACTTATGTTATGTTGTTTATGCTATAATTATCTGAATAACTGTTAATATGTTACGTTAACATATTAACAGTTAACATATTCTGTTGCTATTACTATAACTCGCCTTTCAAGATGAAATGTTGGTTCCTGGTCTCTGATTTTACTAAATACATTTCCCCAAAATGTGCGACTTATAGTCCGGTGTGACTTGTATGTTTTTTCTTCTTCATTACGCATATTTTTGACTGGTGCGACTTATACTCTGGAGTGATTTATAGTCCGGAGAATACGGTATGTTTTTGTAATACATAGATAAGTGCCATGCATAAGAAGGGCCTATCCATGGCGCGCTCTGCTCTGGTGCTTGTGCACTGCTCCACCCACCCTCACTCACCTGGCACTCTTCCCCCAGCTGCGCATCTTTACAATTGCTCCTTGCTCTTTTCTGCAGGGTGCTGGTCGCTGTTGTGCCTGTACCTTTTTGTGTTTAGCCTTTTGACCTGGTGTGACCAGCTGTCCTAATTTTTAGGTTTTTTTTTTTTTTTGTCTTATTAGTGGTGCTTCATTTGCCTCGTTGGCTGATGTTGCACTTTTTGTTCGGTTTGGCGGCTCATCAAGTCCGCCTTTCCGTTCATTATTTTTTGGGCACAAATATGACACAATATTTATCACATAGTAATAAATTACCCCAAAGACTGAGATTTTTTTTTTTTTTTTTTTTTACGTTGTGTTATGGCTGATATATCAAACATCACTTTTTTTCTCACATCATGCAGCAAACACAAAACACTGCTCTGTTTTCAAAAACCCTTACTATTGAATGGTTTAGTAATGCATGAGATGGTAGAGCAACGTCTGAGGACCTAACGCATTATCCTACATCTAATATCATGAGCATAATTCTGACATTTGACCAAAGATCAGACCTAAAAGACCTTTCGTTGCCTTGACATCTGTCCTGCTACATGCTTCATAATCACGTCTTTTCTATTCCGAGCAGATCAGACTCCAGTCTCTGTGCTCGGCCCTTCTGCTGCTGTCTGCTGAATACACCGGCCATGTTAGCTCTGCCTGTCCTGCTTTATGTGTGAAAGATCAATGGAGAAAGTGAAGAAAGCCCCGTGTAGTCCAAACTGTCAGAGCGGGAGGTGTGATGTGTTCTTCAGCAGATGGGTGTCATAACGCGGCCTGTGTCAGCAGCACCCAAGGGTCTCTCTGTACAGAAATAATGAACACAGAACATGCTCCGGATGTGTCACTGTGTAGCTGAAAAGGTCATAACCTGATTCACTGCTAATGCACACTACATGGCTGTGTGCTCGTCTTCTCTGTCATGTTTCTGACCAGGGCTGTGAGATTGATTGAAATCTAATTGAAACTGCAGTTTAAATGGAGGCAATTAGCAAATCACAAAGGAGCCATTTTTTAAGTATCATCATCATTTCTTCCACAAACAATCAAATATCCTGTTTTAATCTGCATAAAAACTGCTCATCCTGTAGTTTAGATCTGTGCAAACCATAGACTGTATATATAAATGGACGTGTAAACTGCAGTTTGCCGCATTCCAAATAGGAAGTAACCACGGGGGCTCTTCTGGTTCCATCAACTCTGGCTCCATTTGACTTTACATTAAAAATTGTCCCCCTCTCTCTGTAACTGATTCCAGTGTTTTGTTTTGTTTTTTCCTTTTTTTAAAAATTTCCCTATTTTGCCCGTAAATAAATTCCTATTCAAACTCGGCTGAAAATTTGCTCAGAAAAACTGCTAGAATCAGTGTTTTTTTCACTGTTTTTCAACTGAATATAAGGGTTTGTGTATTTAACATATTGAATGAAACAAAACAAAACTAACGTAGTCTCTTGAAGGCAGGGGTCTCCAACCTTTTTCCTCCTTTGAGCTACTTTTGCAAAACAAAAATGACAGAGAGCTACTAGTTTTAGCTTTCACAAGAAATTGAGTAAATGTAAGAGCCACGGCCTTAGATGAGGTACAGTTAAATATAAAACATAAACCATTATCCATTATCCATTAATTATTGCAATAAGTTATGCATAAAAAACAATACATGTACAATGATAAGAGGCTTTTAATTAATCAAATTGTACTTATTCAGGACAATATGTGTAATTGAGAAATCCCCCGGCGAGCTACTTGGAAGGGGTTGGAGAGCTGCTGGTAGCTCCCGAGCTCCAGGTTAGAGACCCCTGCTTTAAGGTTAGAGTAAATCTTTCAATCCCACAATGCAATAAAGTGCTGTTAAATAGCTGTTAACGTCAAAGTTACCACTACATGACATCACAATGTGGAACAGAGCATTCTGAGCTTTGGAAATGTAGACAGACTAATAAGAAAGGATTACTCAAAAAATGTGTGAATGAAACAAAACACAGCTCCAGGTACATTTTAGATTATAACATCACTTACACAACAGAAACTGGAGCGTTACAATATTTCACAGTTGTTTTTAACACAAAAAGTGTTTTAACAATCTGAAAGTTAAATAGAGGTTTGAGTTGGAGTTGATATGAATGATGTTGATTAATGAATTTATCAGTTCATTATTACAGTTCATTGTTCATTCACTCAACACTCAGTGGTGGTAAACTGACTGAGACAGACTGACAGAAGCGAGGCTGCCAATCTGCACCATCGCACCACTTTCATACTAGGCAATGTGGGTGAAGTGTCTTGCCTAAAGACACAACAGCAATTTTTGCCACTGGCGCCCCACTGTGGCACCTGGAATTCCCAGCGGTCTCTCATCCAAGTACTCCCCAGGCCTGGTCTTGCTTAGCTTCTGAGATGTGATGGGATCAGGCTTTGACAAGCCGGTATGGTCACTAAGGTAATTCAACTTCCTCTAGTGTTAATTTGACACCTCCCACCCACCACTTCAAAATCCCACGAGAGAAGACCAGTTTGAACCTGTTTTGTACATAATTTCATCTTAAATTAACTGAAATAAAGTGTAAAAATAAAACACCTCTGTGAGCTGTCAGGATAACCCTACCAAGTGTTATCCTTTCACTCTCCAAACTCTTAATATAACTCTTGATTTCGGGGTTAAACAGGAACTTTGGGCCAGTGTTACTTAATGAACATTTCCAAAAATGTTAAATTAACTCTAGAACAGATTGGACTCATATAAAACTCTGAGAAAATGTTAAAATTGATTCTGTCAATTTTAACACTCCACTTGTTGCTGTGTAAAGCTCACAAGAATCCATTTTGTGCAATATAGAACCTTTAACTAACAATGTTTTAAAGCATGCATCATATCCAGTGTCCATCATATCATTTGCTTCGTTGGTGTCTCTTGCTCCTCTCTCTCCATCACTAACCCATGTGACAGCGTCTGTGATGACGGCCGATGGTGCACGTCCTGCTTCAGTCTGGGCTCTGCTGGAGTGGAACAGTGGGACAGACCTGAGCAGCATAAAAACCTCCCGCTCCCAAACTCAAACTCGGAATCTCTCCTCGCGCCACATCACCCGGGAACGCCGCCGCCGCTGCTGCTGCCTAAACTCCAGATCAAGTCACTGCGCAGAATACAAACTACAGACTTTACCAGGGCTAAGTCAGGAACACAAACAGCACGGAAGAGAAGGCTAGACCAATATTAAACCGACGCTACGCCACGCCACACACCAGGAACAAGCTAAGGCTCAAATGTGTTGTACCTTATTTTTACTGTCTTAAAAAGAAACTTGTTCTCTCTGTTTCTCTCTTTCTCTGTCTCTCTGCCTGTGTCTCTGTCTCTCTATCTTTGGCTCTCGCTCTCTCCCTCTGTTTATTATTCACCGTCTCTGTCTCTCTCTGTCTCTCTGTCTGTCTCTCATTCTCTCTCCAACTCCCTCTCTCTCTCTCTCTCTGTCTGTCTGTCTCTCTCTCTCTCTCTGTCTCCCTCTGTCTCACTGTCTCTATCTGGCTCTCATTCTCTCTCCTCTCCATCTCTCTCTCTCTATGTCTCTGTCTCATCTCACTCTGTTGCCCCCCCATCTGTCTCTCTCTGTCTCCGTCTAGGTCTCTGTCTCTGTCTGCCTCTCTCGCTCTCTGTCTCACTCTCTGTCTCTTTCTCTCTCTCTGCCCCTCTCTGTCTCTGTATCTCTCTGTCTTTCTCTCTCACTGTCTCATACTCTCGTTGTCTCTCCCTCTCTCTGTCTTTCTGCATCTGTCTGTCTGTCTCTCTCTGTCACTCTGTCTCGGTCTGCCTCTCTCTCTCCCCCTTTCTGTCTCATTCTCTATTGACAAGGGGAGTCAGAGTTTCAGGTTCATGCAGCTAAAACCTGGAACAGTCTGAACATGTGAGACAGACTCTTCTGTGACGCTGTTTAAATCCAGGCTCAAAACATTTCTGTTTAACTGTGCAAATAACTGAAAGGTTTTCATTCCGCACTCTTCTCTCCAATTTATGTCTCTCTTTTTTAATTTTAATCTTCATGTTTATTTATGTTTTGATTTGTTTTTATTATGATTTTAATGTATTTCTTATTCTGTAAAGCACTTTGAATTACTTTGTGTACGAATTGTACTGTACAAATAAACTTGCCTTGCCTTGCCTTGCCTATTTCTTTCTCTCTCTGTCTCTCTCACTCTCTCTGACTCTTCCTGTCTCATGCTGTCTGTCTCCTTCTCTCTCTTTCTGCCTCTCTCTGTCTCTTTCTGCCTCTTTGTCTCTCTCTTTCTCTCTCTGTCTGTCTATGTGTCTGTCTCTCTCATGCTGTCTCTGTCTGCCTCTCTCTCTGTCTCTCCCTCTCTCACTTTCTCATGCTCTCGCTGTCTCTCCACCTCTCTCTGTCTTTCTGTCTTTGCCCCCCCACAGACACACACACACACACACACCTTGTTCCTGTAACTTATCCCTCACTCATTCTTATGCATTATGCAGTACACATATATTGTATGAGCAGCTCTTGAGGTCAAAGTAGGTCTGCTGCTTTACTGTCTGCTTCTAATTATAAAGTGTTTTATTGTCCCATGACCAGAAAGTGCACTTTACCATGCTAGTTGTTGTTAGTTTTCCCCTGCCCTGGTTTCTGAAAGTTGGGAAAAGAGCTTATAAACCCATCACAGTGAATAATTAGGATCCTTGGAATGCATAAGTTAAGTGAGGAATAACTTTGGACCACTGCAAAAATGTATATTGAGCTAGTTCTGTTTTTCAGGTTTTTAAGACATAAAAAATTGGGCAAAGTGCCATAAGATTAATATGGAGAATGTATGGAACCAATCCCAAACAAATAATGATACTCTTAAGTTTGGATTTATCTTTCAAAAACAGTGAGACTCCCATAGAGTTACATAAGCCCCTTCCTTCCATTTGAAATGATACCATCGCAGAGACAGGACATGTTAGGATTGTGAGAAAATGCATTCTGTAATGAGATGATAATGACTGGTCCCTGGCTGCAGCTTGACAGAAGGAGAAGCAGCCTTTGGGGACCTCACTGTCTGTAACCCCTTCACGCAGATAAAACCACATTACAGTCAATTAGCCCTCACTCACACATGGATGCATCGTCAAGCACCATGCGTATGAAACAACAGTCGAGACGTGAGGTTTGAGTGGAAATATGTGGACTTTTTGACAATCAGGATTTTGATCTGCGTGAAAAGTATGGCTCCAAATAATGATTTTATTTTGGTAATTGATTTATATAGAAATTATTCTCTGTAACTTTTTGGTTGAGGGTCTGTCACCTGCTTGTTTTTATGGATATGTCACTGCTCTGTCTGGAATGTCCCGCAGTATGACATTTAACAGCACTACCTTACATTTATTCAATTGCAGATGGTTTTACTGCTCAAAAATACCTAGAAAAAAATTATTCTGACTTTGAGTGGGGTTTCCTCTCCACAGATCTGACCCGTAATGTGGCCTGGTTTGGCCTCCATGAAGATGGAAAGATTTTATGCCATACTGTGAAACATTTCAGACAAAACAATAACATCTCCATGGAGAAAAGCATCTGACTGACCCTTCACCAGAAAAGTTACACAGTGCACCTTTAAATGAAGTTTATAATCTGACAGGCCTGTGAATGTGAGATTTTAATAACATCTCTGTTTTACAACCTCATCTCTTAGCTCATGGTATGTTTTGAAGCCTCTGTATAATGGTTATTTATGTATTTACTTATTTTTTTGAAGTGTTTTTTATTGAGCATTTCATTAGACACAGTTTCACATTAGATACAATTTTAAACATATTACAATAATGTGTTTTATACCCAAAACCAGAACATACTTACCCTGTTGCACCATAAAAAAAGGAATAACATTACTCAGTGAAATTAAACATTACTTACTGAAAGAAATAGTAGTTACTCTTGTGAAATAAGTGAGGGATTAACATCTTTGATCATATTCAAAACAGGTAAAACTGATCTGAACAGCCTCTTATAGAAAATCAGATATTATCCCAAATATTGTAATTGTGGCCTCAGGTTCAACGTTAGCCCTAATACATTTGAAAGAAACTATATAATGGTTATTTGACTAAATTAGCTGCCACATACTCCAGTAATTGATTAGTTGCAATTAATTAAGTTGTTGCAGCCTTAATGGATCTTTTTTTTTTTTTATGCTTTTTTCATCACAGAA
The DNA here is from genome assembly GCF_026225935.1 of Boleophthalmus pectinirostris. Classification (NCBI taxonomy): domain Eukaryota; kingdom Metazoa; phylum Chordata; class Actinopteri; order Gobiiformes; family Gobiidae; genus Boleophthalmus; species Boleophthalmus pectinirostris. Next base: position 31,469,615 of record NW_026571036.1, on the reverse strand, counting down.
ACATTTTATTTTAAGAAATATTAATGTTGTGTTTGTGCAAGTGTGAACACACCCAAGTAATTTGAATTTATCTTTTAAAAAACGTCAAACTTTAAATAGCACCGACAGCATCCAGTGGTGATTTGTGAGAATACAACTGGGGTGGGTCAACCAGTCTAATTACAGATGGTAGCTTTAAATCAAAGTTATAAAAAGTAAAAGTACATTGTAATATATTTGATTGAGATAATAGATAATAAGCGCTTTGAGTGCCTTGAAGGTGGAAAAGCGCTATAGAAAAATGTGACCATTTACCATTTACCATTTACCATAATAGAATTAAAAGCACAAAAGCCTTCTGTTTGACTGTGTAATCAATGACGATCTCATGTAACAGCCCTTGAGGTCATTTTCTGGTGACAAATGGTGGCTCGCCGTGTCTGTAATCCAAAGGCCTCTTGATCAAATATGTGATGATGACACTTTGTGAGCAGAAACGTGTCCTTCAAACTTTTGAGTTGTACAATATTTTCAAAACTGCAGCTCTAAAAGGTGGTTGCAAAATATTCTTTCCTTTTTTACTATGCTTTTCAGAGCTGATTACATTGATTCATTATATTTACTTATTCAACCAAGGTTTTTTAGCTTCTTTTTTTGGTACCACGACTGCCAATTCATTTCAAGATAGTGTTCATGATACTAAAACTTCAAATTCTTTCAATAAATAATACATAAAATTTTCAATACTTTAGATACTAACTTTTTAGTTATGTATTTTTCATAAAGTACTTTTTGTATCTTAGCTTGAAGTCTTATATTATATTCTTATATTATATTTTTTTAAATCATACTAAAACTTTTTGCAGTATCAATACTTGCTCAAATTAATATATAGTATAGATTTTAGTTTTAGTATCGATTAGTATCTGTTTTTCAGTACTTTTGAGAATCCTATCTCATGGTACATTATTTTGAAAACTGACTCACAATCATAAGTTTAAACAGTGTAAGTGTACAGAGAACCTGCAGTCACATGACCGTTTTTGTTTTGGCCGCCATATTGACAGTCCCGACAGTAGCTAGCAGTCTAGTAACATGGCTTGTCTGTGGTCAGGTCATACATTTTTTTTTATGGCAGCCAGTGTGCGAAATATTGACCCAACCTAACTCATCACACCCCCTAAAAAGCCTTAAAAAAAAAAAAAAATAATAGCCATCCTCATCTCAAGTTATCACCATGAGCTCATGAAACAGCAGCATGTAGTACTTTGTACGCAACTCACCACACATCAGCCGTAGCTCACAGCTCCTCAAGACGGGGCTGGGGGTCTGGTCCTTGGTCTTGTGCCGTCCTCCGAACTCGTTGGTCAGATGGATCCAAAGCCATTGTCCTCCATGTCCTGGTTCTATCCTGGTTCTATCCTGGTTCTATCCTGGTTCTATCCTGGTTATGTCCTGGTTATGTCCTGGTTATGTCCTGGTTATGTCCTAGTTATCCACAAACTGATATTCTCCAATGAAATGTTATTTCTTTGCTTGTAATTTTCCACTGTATAGAATAAACTTATCTCCATGGAGACAAGCAGGTGAAGCATCCACACCAAGTTACTGGTCAGATCTGTGGAGAAGTCAGCTATAATACATTTTCTTTAACAATAACACATCTATAATTGGATAAATAAGTTAAATTTCATAGGCCTACAGTGGAACTTTTCAGGCAAAGCAATAAAATCTTCATGGAGATAAGCAGAAAAGTTACATAGTACACCTTTAAATAACTAATAATAAGATTCATTCTTTCGACCCATAAAGATATAGTTTTCTTGCAATACCATCCATAATTAGGTCGACCTGCCCCAGTTTTATTCTCACATATCACCACTAGATGCTTTCTATGTTATGCTGTCTGGTTCAGAATTTTCCAAAACATGATATCAGTTAAATGCTAAAAGTAGTTTCCTGTTATTATTATTTTTTTGTTTACCTTTCAAAGTTGCACCTCTGCTCTTGTACATGGTGTTCTTCTCCACATAAACTGCTGTATAAATCTTCAGAAGAGGGCTGAAAAACGGAGCACAGGATGTTAGCAAACTCCCATTATTCATTTGACCCTGAGTGTAGTGTGCACTTCTCTGCTAACTCACCTCCGCCCCTCTCTCAACTCTCCCATCTACGCTCTGCCTCTCTCGTCTCCCATTTCCCCTCTCTGTCTCCCCCCCTTTCCCCCTTTCTTCTTCTTTTCCCCTTCTTCTTTTCTGTCATCTCTCTCACTCTCTCACCCCTCTCTCCACATTCCCTTCCTTCTTCCCTGTCGTTCCTCCCTCTTCACTCTCTCCCCTCCTCTCTTCCTCTCTCTTCTTCTCTCTCAGTGCTCCTTCCATGCTCTCCAATCACCATCTGGGGAAGCCTGATAAGCTCCAAGGCTGAAACCGAGCATCCAGACACGGCCACTGGGTTAACCTCAGCCAAGGCGCCCTTTGAAGCACCCAGGTGAGAAGAGTGAAGCTCCTATCTGCGCATAGTGTTTTGTCCTTGTTTCTGTCGCCGTCAAAGCCCATAGAAAGTACTAGAGGAGACTACAGCGAATTAGAAAGAGAAGGATTTGGGCGGACATGTTTGTAAGACTTTTTAAGCTCATGTGTCATACTTCAGGTGGAGGGATTATCCTTCTTCTGACAGCGAAATATAAGGACCCCTCTTTCCTTTAATTAAAGAAACTCAGAGTACTTTCTTAGCTTTGTAATCCAAGATTTCTTGCTTTTATTTAACTGTAGCTGTCACAGTGATAAAAAGTTGGGACCGTTTGCTATAGCAAACTAACCTTTCACAGCAAAAGATGGATTCTTGTTATATATTTGCCACTTCACAAACTCATGAGGATCCATCTTGGCATGCATCTTGGTGGACCAATCTCAGAGCAGCACTGAAGTTTGTGCAGGAGCCAAAGGCGAAACATGTCAACATTGACAGACGTACTTCAGCCTATTCAGCAAACTGGTGTGGAGAGAAAAGCACAGACTCCTAAAAATGGTGTTCATAACAGGCAAAGGTAAAGCTAAGAAGGGTTAGGCCTGGATAGGACCTGGATGGGAGACCACTGGGAATACCAGGTACCACAGTATAGTGCCAGCGTTGTGGTTCAGTGGTTGGAGGGATCATCCACTAACCTCAAGAGTCCATGGATTAATTCCTTGTCTTGCTCTGATGTATAGTGTCCTTGGGCAAGACAGATTGGCAGCGTCGCCTCCGTCAGTCCACCCCAGGTCAGCTGTGGCTTCAGCAGTAACTTAGCAGAGAGAATGAATAATACACTGTGTCTGGAAAAGCACAAAGACTAATGCATTATCATCATGTGACAGAAAATCATGAATACAAATCAATATTCTCAATGAGGATTTACATAAAGAGATGGTAATTAGAAATATTTTGTAACAAATTTTTTGTTAAACCAAACTTGAAGAGATCCAAAGTCTCCTGCTCCTGTTTAACACTCTACAGGACTCACTGGACCACACATACTTTCCCTAACACTAAAATGTTCAGCATTGTCCTTTACTCTCCTGGCAAACCTCACAACGTCTGTATTAACTGTAAAAGCAGCACTGCAGATTTGTAATCAGTATTTATGTATGTAGTACCACAGCCCAATTAGAAACATACCTGAATTTTGCCACTTCTACTAAACTAAAAAAGCTGCAAACATAAACTAGTTCACGAGTGTCTTTGCATATCATGTTCTCGTTTAAAAAAAAAAAAAAAAACTTATTTAAATTCTTACCTAGCCTTACCTTCTGCTCAGACAAGGTTTAGATGAAGCACAGACATTTCTTCAGTATTACTCACAGTAGTATTAGAAGGAGGCATTTGACACATAAAATCTAGAGGAGTGACACTTTAGTAGGCCCTGGTGTGCTGTCACTGCTGCCTGGCTCTGTGTAATTTGGTTCAGAATTCCCCCCTAAGAGAGAGGATTATGTTCTAGCAGCTTAGACTCCAGTTTGGCTACACATTTTCCGAAGCGCTGTCCGTGGTGCTGACTGGCAAGGACCAGCTTCTATAAACCTATTACACTGATCATTTTTAGCCTTGTACATTACTCTTGGATATATAGTGAAATGTATATCTTTTTACTATCCTTGGTACTAGCGTTATAAACTTTAAAGGCGCTGTACCTGATTTTTCCTAAACTTAACCCATAAGAACCCAGACCCATTTTTCCTTAAAGGAAAATTATGTGTGATATACCACAGACCAAATGGACCACATAGAACACATTTCTGATGTTTTTTTCAGGATAACACTTTTTCATACCAGAGATCTGGTTTGTTACATATATGTCACATTGGGCGTTAGTGGTAAACTTATTCCTTATTTCAAAATAAGTAAACCTGACAGTTATTACTGCTTGTAACAGAAAATTACCTTTTATTTACATTTTCACAACATATATCAAAGCTGTGACTTTAATAGCAAGGTTTAACATCAAATTCGTCTTCAGTTTTGCTTTGCTTCACAAAAATATGCCAAATGTGCAAAATATGCATCAAAATAAATTAACACTGCCTATTTGGGGGCATTCGCAACAAGCTACCATAGGTACAGAGAACTGAACAACAGATCTAAAAACAGAAACTGTGCAAAAAAAAAAAAAAAAAAACTCAAGAGAAATAGAACCCTTGTATCATCAGTACCATGTGTAAAACATTTTCTCAGTTCTTTTGTCTGTTAAGTATCTCTAGCCTTTTAGTCTAAGCCAGATGCTAAGACCTGCTTTTTTTCCTCAGTGAAGCAAAGGTGATGACCTTTCTCACTGAAAGTGGTGGTTGCATTGATTTTGCAGAGTTTGCAGCGACCATGCCTGTCACATTTCACAGGCCAGTGTGCAACTTGGTCAGTACGAACATTATCTGGAAGTCCACCACAAACCCTCTTGGGCAGTTGGTGGTGGTGGAGATGTGATGGTGTGCCAGAACAAGTAGATGTACCACCTTTGTGAACTCATGTGGTACTTGCACCTTGCAATGTATGCATAAAGGATGTCTACTCCTCACATGAGCGTGTTGTAGTCCTTCACAATGTGTGGCCTCCTAACACACTGTGAAGGAGTAAGACACCAATGTGTGGTGTTATGAACTTTCTGAAGTACTCCAGAGGACTAAGAATATTGTCTGGATGTGTGACATGTGGTCCTTTGTGCATTCAGGGGTTTCAAAAGGCTTCTTCCTCTAAGAATTTTTTTTTCCCTTGGACAGTTTCTTGTTTTTTTTTTCCTAGGATGGATGTATTTTGGTGCCCTGAATTCATGTTTGGTTGTGGTACATCATCTGATGTACTGATTCACTACTGTCTGAATCATCCACACTCACTTGTCTTGGCTATTGGGCTTATAAAGAGTGTTATCAGGTTTTCATCTGAGCTATCGTCACATCACTCAAAACTCACTATCATCTCCCACGATGGCCTCTAGTGCATCCTGAAGAATGTTGCACTTGTTCTTTTTGCATTACTACAAATTAAATAGAAATAAAATAATATTTATTATTCATGGGATGGTAAAAATTTGTGAGCACTATGTACAGATTTGCAAAAAGTGTTTTGTAATCCAAACCAAATACTTATTATATTTATATTTACTTATATATTATATTATTATAGTATAGTATAGATAATTTTGTGCTTCTGTTTGTTCAGTACACTTTAATTGATCAGCAGTACATATTTCAACTTAATATAACTGATACAGCTAAATTAATTGGGTGGATTATTACCGTTTTTGTTATTGTGACAAATAGGTCACATCGATTTTTCATTCTTATTTTAAGGCTAAAAGCCCGATGTGACATATATGTTACAGCAATATTTCCCTACCTGGTTTGATATTACTTTCTTCAATAAATATGGTCAGACCAGGTTGAATGCAATATAGGACATGTTATCAAAGCATGGGAACTGTTGAATGTGTTTGAAATTACCTGTAGTATCAAAAAACAGCTTTTTGAAATGAGCTGCTTCCTTGAAATTTGCATCCAGACTTAAACCAGCATTTTGGAGAGCCCACTTCCTGTTAGTGTCACATGACTGTCACATGGTCATCATACCAGGATGTTTAGTATACGTTGCTTAGGGACTTAAAGCTTTATTTCTTACCTTAACTCATTATGAGGAAGAGACTGGGGCATTCAAAGTGTTTGTTACACTGGTGTCACCGGGTTCTTATGGGTTAAAAATGTGAAAAACAGAACTAGTTCATTCTAGACAGTTTGCAGTGGTCCAAAGTTATTCCTCACTTACCTTATGCATTCTGAGCATCCTAATTATTCACCGTAATGAGTTTTAAGTGCTTTTCAAGACTTTCAGAAACCAGAGCGGAGTTTTGTTGTCATGGTAAACTAACAACTAGCATGTGAACACTCACTTCCAGATTATCGGACAATGAAATGCTTTATAATTACAGGGTAGCCTCGGGGTCTTAAAAAGGTCCTAAATTTCATGTTCCTGAATTAAGGCCTTAAAAGTCTTAAGTAATGTTGTCCAAGTCTTATTTTTTTCACAAAGGTCTTAAATTTCATTAGCCTATTTTTTGTGTATTCAACCAGGCTGCAGTGTGATGTTAAATGGAGGGAGGAAAACAACAACAACAACAACGTGAAATCACTTAATGTGCATGAATGTCAAATTTGGAGTATGCACCAACAATACTTTGGTTTCTGGTGCCGGCAGCAATGAGTAAACGATCAGTAGAGTGGAGGAAGACGTTGGATGGATCATGGGGAAGTGTTTAATCCACAGTGGCTCTTAGATTCTAGATATGGTCATTATTAGAATTGGATCTGGTGTTTTTTGCCCACATAATGGGTGCGATGTTGGTCTTAATTTTCATTTAAGTGGTCTTAAAAAGTCTTAAATTTGAGGTAGTCAAACCTGGAGATACCCTGAATTAGATGCGGAAGGTATAAAGCAGAAATATTTGACCTCAAGAGCTGCTCATACAATATATCGGAAATGAGGCAAGACAATTTTTGCTCAAGTACAGGGCCTTTAAAATATACAATAAAATCATCAACGCAAAATGTCTTTCTATGGTTTATAGCTACAATCCATGGGACAGTTACATCATTCGGTATTTCCTCATAAATAAAACATGAGCACTTTTGAAATTGAGGAAGAATGCGTTTCGACCTCTACAAACATGTTCTGGAATACATGATTATATTTCCAGTTTAGCTGTTTGTTCTTGTTTAGCAGTTCATATTTCTGTCTTTCTCTCAAATGTAGCGCCTCCACTGTGAACTGAATCCTATTATTAAAACATAAATATTGCAGATCTAATCACAATGGCGAGGCTTGTCAGAAAAATAACATTTGTAGATGGTATAAAAGCTGCTAACCCTGTAGTTCAGATCTGTACTGAAATGCATGGGATTGCCGTATTGGTTTGGGAGTTCATATTTCTTCTTTTTCTCTAATGTTAGCAGTATTCTGTGACACAACAAAGTCTCGATTGTATTTTTTAAAGGAAAAATCACAAATGTAATCACACTTTTCAGAAAAATTGTGATAACATTTTCCCCCAGTGTAGCTCTGCTCTATTGTCCCTGCAAACATGTACTGAAATACCTGGGAATCTTGTTTGAGCCTTGAAGGTCACGTCTTTGCTACAATGTTAGAAGCACTCCTGGAGCTAGGGCTACAGCTAAACATTAGTAGTTTATTAATATATTTTTCTGATTATAAGACACGCTTAAAATCCTTTAATTTTCTCAACAAATCTACAGTGCATCTTATAATGCCAGTGCGCCTTATGTATTAACTCTGGTTGTGCTTACTGCCGTCGAACCGATTTTATGTGCTACACAGCACTCAAAAATATGTCAAAATGTTTTAGGACGACTTTGTTAAGCTACGAAACTGCACCATATAGGGTCTATGCGTATGACCTGCAGACTTAAAATCTCTGAAAAGAACCATCTCACAGAACACAGAACAGACTCACCATCATCAGCACATCCTCTGTCACAGAAAGAACACTCATATTCCACTGAGTCGTGTCCTTTAGCCCGACAGAAGCTGACCACATCAGCGCACAAGGAGTGAGCTGTTTTCTCAACACTTAGTTTATGCAAATGAGTTATGTGGTTTTAAATTTTGTTTCTGTAAAATGTAAACAAATGTGCACAAAGCTGCATCAAACACATTATTACTCAGTGTTTATTTGAGTCCTCCACGTACTATATAAAAAACAAACTTAAATTTTCCACCCACATTCACATTCATAATACACATTCACCGAGTCAGGGAAGCGATGCAAGGCGAATTACGCCACTTACGCCATTATGCTGTTTGTTTCGCTTAATGCGCCTTATAATCCGGTGCGCCTTATTTATGAAAATAGAAGAGAGAATCTAACATTATTGATATTGTGCCTTATAATCTGGTGCATTTTATACTCCGAAAAATACAGTAGTCAGTTTTCAATTAGTCGACTGGTCAAACGATTATTTCTATTGTACCTTGAGACGGGTTGAACCATAGACTGTATATATAAATGGACATAGCTAACCCACTAGCTGCCAAATTCCAAATAGGAAGTGAGCATGGGGGTGGTTATAGCTCCATCAACTCTGGCTCCAGTTGACTTTACATTGAAAAATTGTCACCCCTCTCTCTGTAACTGCTGTAGAGAGCCTCATTTTGGTCTTAAAATACCCGCTCTAGATTATCCTTGTGTTTTTATTTTGCTATTTGTCCATAAATCAATTCCTATTAAATGTGAAACTCAGCTCCAAAAACTGCTAGCCTCGTGAGCTTCATTTGACTGGAGCCTAATGCTATGGGTGACCTCACACACATAGTCCACTTCTTTATGCAGTCTATGGTTGTGACTGAAGTCTTGTAGTTAAGAGAATATTTACAAGTAAAGTGTATTATTGATAAAAATTAGGAATATATATATTTTTTGACATTTTGATCTAATTTATGTCACAAAAAGTGTTACAAAAGGTCTTTTCGTATGTTTTAGAGTCCATACAGTCCAGATAACAATGATCACAATGAGACTATTAACCGATGCACTAAATCGTGATTTTTAAAGGCAAACTCACAAACTAACCACAGCAATTGTCAGAAACATTGCAATACGATTTTTTTCATTATAGTTCTCCCCCACTGTCACGTCTGCCTACTATATATGACCCTAAAATATATGACTCTCCAAATAGACTGCCTCCCCTCTCCCAGCTCATAGAGTATAGGTCCCATAGGAAATCTACAGCTCTTTCCTGCACTCCCTCTTATTCCTATGGGCCATGTGGACATCAGCTGTAAGCCTGGAGCCATCCTGTGTAACGGCATCCAGGACAGATATCTGATAAGGCCCAGGAAAAAAGGGATTCGCCACCAATTTCCAGGGATTTGATAAGAAGCCGACCATTGCAGCCGAATACCAGGAAAAGTGACACCGCGGGCTGGAAAAGCAGAGGTGGGTTGGGGAGGATAGCGTGGGGAGGAGGGAGGAGATTGAAGAGGGAGGGGGATCCAGGCCTGACTGACTGCCGCATGAAGAAGATGTCTAAAGATGGTGTGATTGTTACGATCGATACTGAAGACATGGGAGTCGTTCAAGCGTGATATCTAGTATCAGAGACATAAATGCGAGCTGCAATCTACTGCACTGCAAAACAACCATTTGGTATTCCATTATCTTTCTATTCTATATCTATTAAATGAAAATGACTTGATTGTGTAATTTTGATCTGGTTTCCTATAGTTAAATGTGCTGTATAATTCATTAAATGTCTGTATAATTCATATAGCAATTATCAAAATCCAATTATGTTTATTTATAGGGATGTATTTCCTATAAACAAAAGACAAAACTAATCCAAATGTGTTATGGAGCTTTTATTTATCTCTAATGTAACCACAGAACAGCTTTATGTAAATACAAGTTCAAACATTATGAGACATTCTGGGCAGAATATACGGCCAGTTAATAGTCTTATTACAGCATTTTATATGTCCAATCTGGATATCGACTGAACTGAACTTTGGAAGCCTATATCTGATCCAGCAATTTTTTCATATCTGTGGATCCCTATTTATTTTAATAGTCGACTTGTCCTCATTATCCTGATTAATTGTTGCAGCCCTATTTACAATGGCTTAGTAGTAGAAGCTGCAGAAGTCATTCTCTGCTTCATCTTCACAGTGGCATTTCACTGGAGTAAGCAGCACATTTTCATATATGAATTTTTATTGTTGAAAAATGCCTATATGCAACATTTTTTAACCCAACACGTATGACCCAGAGTGTCATGTTTTTGCAGCTGTGGCTATCGTAGCTGCTTACACCACCTCTGCGTATGGATAAATAATTCAATAAAGAGCACATATAGGGAACTTGAAAGGCGCTGTGGAACTCCAATGCATGATGTACTATGCATGGCTTACACAATCATGATAAATTAGGACTGTTACCATAGCAATTAACAATTACAAACAAAACAATGACAAAAATATTACATCTTTTGAATGGAAAAATCACATGTCGTTTGTTTTGAAGAGGCCATGTAAACCAATTGATACTTTGCCCAGTTCCCAGGAGGTGTGATGCTAAAGGTTGGCACTGCTCTGTCAGAAGCTCTTACTCAAATGGACTTAATCACATTTTTGTTGAAAATGAAACACCTAAATAGGACCATGAGTGCTCATATTGATCATGAAGTCCTGAAGAAAACCATTTTTGTGTCATCCAAATATTAGGTTGCTATAGTGATTAACAGTTTAAAATTAATCTCAACAAATCTGTTTTTTAATGTTTTACCTGCCCAGAGCAACAGATGGTAATTAACGTCTTTTCTATAATCTGTCATATTTACTCTGTTCATTAATATGCACTGTCCTTATCATGTATTTTATCTTTTAAATTCAATAAAAGTCCTGAAAATGTCACAGACTGCAGAAAGTTGAAACATGAATTATTAAAGAAGACATTTTGTGCTTTTGTCTGCTATAGAGTGATGACAACTGTGGATCATTATTCTGAATTTTGGACATTTTAAATTACTATACTGATCTAAAACAGCTTAATGAAAGTTTGTTGGAAAATTGCATGGCCCAATGGGAACTGCTGGAATTGCAGATTTCTTTGTGACGCTGCCAAATCCAACTTGTATCACAGATTTAGGAAAACAAAATTGAACAAAGGGTGTACAGAGCAGTGGGTGTTTACTGGTAATGGAGAATAAAGACTCAAACATGCATGAATAATTCTAAATAGAACTTGGAGAGGGTAAATGAGACAAGGGCTGTCAATATTTTTGGATTGATTTAGGTAAATTCACCCAAATGATCTCAGATGAATTTAGTACAAGCCCATCCATGACATGTTCTACTACACACTAGAGAAGAGAGCAGTGTTTGCAGTACCCTCTTTGGACTAAAATCTTTAAATGAAGCTTTATGCATCTGTTCTTCATGCATATTTAAGCAACTCATTGGGCCAAAGAAAATATCGGTTTCAGCTGTAGATTTAAGGCCGATAGCCTATACGCTAAAAAGGGCAAATATCGGTATATCAATATATAATCGTCTCTCTTATTAAACGCTCTAAAAAGACAATTTTGCTCAATGCCTTTTAAATCAAGATACATTCTTCTGACTTTAAAGCTGCAGTGTGCAACTTTTTAGTTGGGGACCAGTCGGTCACCTGTTTGTTTCAATGGTTACATCACTGCTCTGCTTGGCATGTTCCATAATATGACATTAAAGATATCTGCCTTACATTTATTCAATTACAGGTAGCTCAGAAATACTCAAAAACAGACCTTCTGACTGAGCGGGGCTGCCTCTCCACTAATCTGACCTGTAACTTGCTTTGGTTTGGTGTTAATAAAGATAGAAATATTTAATACCATACTGTGAAACATTCCAGACAGAGCAATAACATCTCCATGGAGACCCTCCACTAGAAAAGTTACACAAATGCACCTTTAAATAATTTCACATGTGTATATTTTTATAGTGTAAGTGTGAGAAGCATGTCACAAAGAGGACATGAAGACATCCCACATAAATGACCGAGTCTAATCTCCTCATACATCACCTGGACTCATCATCTTAACAGGCTCTGTGCAGCTGTCTCCACTGCCCCGTACCCTCTCTGTATAATTATTACCCCCCGCTCCATCGGCAGAAAATGTATTCAAATTACTCATGTCATTATGCACAGGATCAGTCCACTAAATATGAGTTAGTGAGCTGTGAACGCTGCAACGTCCTTCTCTTTAGTCTGACCGTGAAACCTCAGCGCACAGAAGAATTCATCCAAATCCAACAACATATGTACGCACTTAAACCAATGAAATGCAGGATTCTATTAGAAGCGGGTACTTACAATTTCTTTTATCTTAAAGGTTCTATATTATGCAAAATGGATTCTCGTGAGCTTTAAGGGTGCATTGTGTAATGTTTCTGGTGTTTTTCTGTTCCATATGACATTAAACAGCTCTGCCTTTACATTTATTCAATTACAAGTGGATTTACTGCTAGAAAATACCTAGAAAAACAGACATTCTGATGGGGTGGGGTTGCCTTTCCACAGACCTGACCTGTAACTTGGTCTGGTTTGATCTGCTTTTCAGATAGAAACATTCAATACTGTGAAACATTCTAGACAGAGCAAAAACATCTCCATGAAGGAAAGACAGACCCTCCATAAGAAAAGTTCCTCAATGGATCTTTAAGCCATGTTATAATGTTGCTGCCTCATTAAAAACTATGGATGTAATGATATCCAAATCTCACAGTACAATATTTGCTGCAATTATTTTTGGAGAAGCTGATAGAATTCTATGTGGGCTACTTTTTGCTTTGACCTTGACAAAACTTCGGTGCGATCATTACTGTCATAATAACAAGAATTAAGATAAAATCATATTTCTTCATGCCGTCTGCACTGAAATAGGTCATGGCAAATGTAGTTCCCCAATGTTTATTAACTGTTGCTACAATTAAACAATGCATTTGAGCAAAAGGAGCCTGTAATTGGATATACTCTGACAGTCCACGATATTATAGTGAGTCCTTTGATGCTACAAAGTCAAAGTATTTCATTTACTGTTACATCCGTATGAAAAACAGACGTGAAGATGTTTGTTTCATTCACATGTTTGAGTTAAGACCTCCACACACTACAGGATTTTTCAATCTTAAATGATTTTTAAACCTCCAACAAAACATACACACCACAGACATGAGGAGAGTCTTATGTGATTTTAAATCTCTGATAGCAGGATATGTCTGCGTTCCACAGGTCACAAAGCTGTGAGCGCTCTTCGTGTGAGCCATTTCCTGTCTAGAGCAAAACGACTCGCTTTGAGACTCTTAAGTGTTCAAAAGATTAGAGCATTGCACTTCTAGTTTAGATGCAACACAAAACTGTGTTATTATTATTTGTTAAATGTGGTGGAGTACTTCAGATACATGATTTTTAATGCACAGAAGGGTGGTGATAAATTGCACAGGAAGTAGAGCCTGTATTGCTAATCTGCAGCTTCACCTCGATCTGTGCGCTGTGTGGATGTAAACAGACACACATGAGGAACTACTCTCACCTTTTTACTTTTGAAGAATGCTTCAAACTGGATTCACAGTGCTGTTTTGTGGACTGGGGGTCATTCTTGGTGGAGGACAAATTCTGTGGGCAATATGAATGAGATGCTACAGTTTAACTTTACAACTTTACGAGAGGTGAGCAAAGTCTTATTATTACTGTCACTGTATCCCGAGTTTATATCTTGCATCTCTGTGTCCGTCACTCCATTTACCCCTGACACTTTGTTTTATTGGCTGTTACCGTAGCGTAGCTGATGTTTGGTGGTTATGATATGACAGAGCAGCTCAGAGTCACACTGACACCACACACACGAGGAGCGCGGCGGCTTCAATATCTCCCACGATCAGGTCACGCCTCCCCGAAGCAAATCGCAGCCTAAATCGGGCAGTGTCTCCTGTAGTGTGTGGTGGCCTTAACCCTTTATTATTAACCTGTCACCAAAGCTCAGAATTCTCTGTTACACCTTGTGATATCATCAAGAAGTAGTTTTCAAGTGAACTTTTACCTTTTGAGATTGACAGTTCCAGGGCTAAAATGATCCAAATGATTCTAGTGAAGTTGCATGGAGTTTAAAAACTTTTTTGTACTTTTCCTGTATCACCACATGACATCACAAGGTGGAGCAGAGTGTTTTCAGTTTGAGAGACGAACTCAGTCAAACTAAACGCTCATCCTTCTAATCCAGTAGAAGTGTTTTGAGCGTCCTTGTGCACCTGTCAGGTCTGAAGAGTGGGCTGAGATAAGTGGGATTACAGTGAGTTTAAAATAATGAACAGAGACAAAAGGAAGATGGATCACATTAATCTGAAGCGCCCCTCCCTCGGCTCCTCTCTTTAAGGACGGATAGCGCGCTTTGGAGCTGACACTGCACCACAGACGCTTGACGAGCAATTAGCTTAGCAGAGCCTGGGCCTGTATCGCCATGATCCACTCTTTTCCGCGTGGTAATTATGTGTATAAGGCCGCTCATTTGGAAAACATTGAACTCATCAATCTTTTTGTACCCCATTTTCTCATCGGGCCCATTGTGAGAGGCCTGGGGGGACACAGAAAAAACACTCCTAATTGTCTCATTCCAGACAGATTCTAATTACAGACAGAGCTTTGGAAATGGGAGAAAAAGTTCAAGATCCTCCTCAACACTTTTGTCTGTTTTGAGCTGGAAGATTAATCACGGTTGAGTTGAAATTACACTTTGATGGATCATGAAGGACAGGTTTAGATATAATAGAGTCTTATTGAGGTCTAGGGTGACAGCCGTTGTTGTTGTAACCTGAGTCATCATCATCTTCCATCAATCAATCAGTTTATTTGTTTCTGAGGTGTAGTTTAAGCACATTGAGCAGTAAAATCCAAGAATAGAAAAGTTCAAACAAAGGTCAGTGCAGCTCAACAAGTAGAGGGTGATCAGATCCAGTGTCAGGGCAGTTTGAGCCTATATGTTGATGACAACTGATGCGTGGGTTTGTATCCACAGCAGAGCTAAGCCAGAGCCTGGTGTCTTTTTTTTATAGTCCTTCAGTGGGACAGGACACCTGTGTTGACCCACAGACTGTATAAAGAAGTGGACTAAGTGAGTGTGACGTCACCCGTAGCGTTCGGCTCGAGTCACATGAAGGTTATGAAGCTAGCAGTTGCATGAGCGAATTTGGAGCCGAGTTCCATATGAGGAATAGGACAAAATGGCTAAATAAAAACACCAGGATCATGTAGAATGGGTTAATTTGAACATATAAGACCACAACAGCAGCAGTTACAGAGAGAAGGTGACAATTTTTCAGTGTAAAGTCAACTAGAGCCGATGGAGCCAGTAACACCCCCATGCTCACTTCTAGAGGTGTGCAAAAATATAAAAATATCGATATATCGTATCATTTAATGTGATGATACAGTATCGATATCGTGGGCTCAATGTAAAGTCAATTGGAAACGGATTCGATGGAGCTGGAAGTGCCCCCATGCTCACTAACAGGTTAGGTATTTCCATTTATATATACAACCCAAAAAACATGCAACATAGGTCTCCAGGAAGAGTAGCTGAAAGGTAATGTAAAGATAAAGTCAGTTAAATGCACTCTCAATCTCATACAGCCTATGTAGTAGTAGTTGTAGTTTATTTTCTTCGGTCAGTTAACATAATCATGCATCATATAACAATGATTTAACAAAACAAAAAACAAAAAAACACAAAACAAACAAATTATGCAGTTAATGCATATAAATAAAGTTATTTTGTAGACCAAAGGGGTTTAGGCTGAAGTTTAACACTTGTTTTGCCAAACCCTATTAACATATAGAATACGATACAAGATGGCAGAACTATTTAGAGAAAACAACAACAAAAAAATCCTCTTTTATGAGAGCAGGAAAGAAAATGTCCTAAATGTTATAGAATACACTTACACAATACAGAACACAATCCAAATATATGTTAATGTTCATACACACACACACACACACACACACTCTCTCCCTGTACATGTTAATTTTTATACCTATTGGTTTATATTATACTCTTAAAAATATAAATATAATTGGGGGTTACAGTTAATCTGTAGGTTTGATGGAGTAAAATATGATTTATTGTATTTCTCTATATTTCTCTTTAATTTCAGTTTTATATATTTTTTTAAATGTGTAAATTGTTTTAGAGCCTTTTAAAGTTTCATCGAGACTATTCCAAAGATTAACACCTCTGATAGAGACACAGTGACTTTTCAGGCTGGTCCTCACAAGAGCTTTCTGAAAGAGTCTCGATCCTCTCAGACTGTACTCACTCTCTCTGGGTTTGAACATGTCTTGGATACTCTGAGGGAGCAGATTATTATGTGCCTTAAACATGACAACCGCAGTATTTACATCAACAAGATCATGTCATTTTAATATATTTAGTTTAATAAACAGTCTATTTGTTGAACCTAGACAGAGGGACTGTATATCTAAGGCAGGATGCAGTGCCATGTCTCTGTATAGAAGTTTATACTATAGCTGTAACAGTTCGGTGGTGTCGGTGGGGTCAGGGCCTGTGAGCTCTATGTTCTTCTCTACACATAGAGGTCAGTGTCTCGTTGATGCTTTGGTTCTTGTCTGAGGGGTGAAGAATAGAGTGGTGTATGTGTTAGTGTTTGTGTTCTAATCAGAAGGTAGGTCAGAGGATCAAATCTCGCTTAAAAACATAATATTAACCTCCCTTGTCCATTTCAGTCACAGTACACAGGCCAGCAGCTGAAGGCAGGGCATCTGGCTTAAAAATGCCAAAGCAAAATGCAAATTGTGAGAGGTAAATGTAATGTTTCCATGGGAACCTATTCTATAACCAGCTAACTGTGTAATATAGACCTCTACAAACATTTTCTGAAACACTTGGGATTTTTGAATAAGTTTTGTAGGATTTTCTCGTTCTTTTCATTATAGTTTTTAAGGCTATAAATGTGAATGGATGTGCACTGTGGACTGAATCTTGACTTGAGGAGTCGTATATTTAAACTAATGGAAATATTTGTCAGAAGAACTGCAAATACAGAGGCAGTTTTGGAGAGATGGAGAGAGGGAGAGCGGGAGAGAGGGAGGGGCAGAACGATTGGGAGGACAGAAGAATCAAGAGACATGGGGGAGAAAGATGACATTAAAGGTGAGATTGAATGAGAAAAAGGAGGGAAAGAGGAGGAAGAAGGAGTGGTGGGGTGAGCAGAAGAGGTAAAAGAGAGCAAAAGAGGGTGACGGGTGAGAGAATTACACAGCGAGCGAGAGAGAAGGAAATAGATAGAGTTGGTGGAGAGAGAGGAGAGGAGAAAGGAGGGTGAGGAGAAGAAGCGAGAGAATTTCAGAGAGAGGTCAATTTAGCGGGGAGATAAAGGAGAGGAAGCGAGTATGAGGAATAGAGGAGAGCATGTGGGGGAAGTGGATAGAAAAGGAGAAGAGCGAAAGAGAAAGAAGACATGGAGAGAAAGAGGTGGAGACGAATAAGGGAGGAAAAAAGAGGAGAGAAAAACTATGTCCCGTTGGCCTGTAGCAGCTGTGTCCTGGTAAACAAACTCGCGTGGCTGCACATGAGTCTGTGTGGGGCAGAGGTTTGATTAAGGCTCCCTCTGCTCCTGCTCCATGACTCACCTCTGAGTGAACACATGAAGGAATGTGGCCAAAGCGCTGAAGCTAAGCAGAGCTGGGTCTGGTTAGTACTTGGGTGGGAGACCGCTGGGAATATCATGTGCCGCAGTGGGGAGCCAGTGGTAAAAAATGTCGTTGTGTCCTTAGACAAAGCACTCACTTTGCCTAGTATGAATGTGGTGGCGTTGGTAGGAGGGTGCTGATTGGCAGACTTGCTTTCATCAGTCTGCTTAGTAGCTTACCCCCCCACAAAGTGTTATTTAGAATGTGATTTTCAACATTAAATTACAGTGTTGTATTGTCCGGACTATAAGCCGCTCCGGAGAATAAGTTGCACCAGTCAAAAAATGTATAATGAAGAAAAAAACCTATATAAATCACACCCGACTATAAGTCGCACTTTTTGGGGGAAATTTATTTTTATAAAATCAGAGACCAGGAACCGACATTTCATCTTGAAAGGCAAGTTATAGTAATAACAATAGAATGGAGAACAGGCTGAATAGGCGTCTGGTATGTTAATGGAACATTATTCAGGTAACTAGAGCATAAACAATATAACAGAACAAGTTTACCAAACTCTCCATCTCACTCCAAATCACTAAATCCATTGAATTCTTCATCCACGGTGTCACTCCTGAGTAACTCCACGACCTCCGGAGGTAAACAACGCGTCACTTCGTCTTCTGTGTAACTGTCGTCAGACTCAACATCATCATCATTATTCAATTATTCCGGCCTTTCTGAATCCCTGACAGAATAGTTTCGGTTGTCACTGAAGTCCAGCTTTTGTCGATTCATCCAGTGACTTCCAGCAAAGTTACATGGTGCACCCGCCCGGTTGCCGTGAAGCTGTGTTCTCCATCCCCGCTTTCCACCAGTTTCTCACAAGTTTCTCGCTCACTCCAAACTTTCTTTCTGCTGCTTGATTGCCATTTTAAGCTGCATATTTCACTACAGCCGGACAGCAGCTCTTTCTGCAGGAGACATGCGCAGCAGTGAAGTGACAGTGGTACAGGAGTAATAGGAGCAGCAGATACTGACACACAAGCCTACAGAACCCATTTGTAGTTGTTAGTGTGAAAATTTTAATATATAACTAGCACCCAAGTTTAAGTCACAGGACCATCGAAACCATGAAAAAAAGTGCAGCTTATAGTCAGAAAAATATGGTACTTTCTTTTATATTCCCATGCTGCCTTATAGTGGTCCATGGGCGTGTACTAGTGTATGTGCTCTACTTGCTCTGATACAGCTCAAGACCATTCTAAAGCTTTTCAAGAAAGGTTCATTTCTGTCCTGTGAATGTGACTTTATCAATATCTGCTCAACTGAGTATTTAGATTCATTTTAGTATGGATTAGTGTCTGATTTTAACTTTTCACAACCCTAGTCCGATTACTTTTTTATAGTGTATTTTGGTTGCTTTGTGTCATCCTCCTCATGGGCACAGATGTGAAAAACTGCCACAGATGGCGTTCTCAAACTTTCAGCTCATTAAGTCAAAAGCTGAAGGTAGAAAGAACATTGAGTCTTTTATGGAGGACTGGAGCTCGCCTGGCCCCTTCTCATGTCATCCAAGGACAGGCCAGATCCTCTCCCCGCTGGGACCGAGCTCAGAGACCCAACACGAGAGAGAAACGCAGGGCTCAGCAGGAAAACAATGCTTTTTAGAGAGACAAAAGTGAGTTAAGGTCTTCACAGGAGTGGGTAGACAACAAAAGCAGGTCTGGACTAAGCGAAAGTAAGCAAAGATGTAGTAGAAAGTTGAGCTATTCACAAAGTGTCTACAGAAAGGTCCCACTCCGCAAGTTTATGCCTTTTTAGCTTTAAAAGGATCCCTGGCTACTTTGACATAGGTACTGGCATCAGCGTTAGTGTTGGCGTCAGTTATAAATACATAATACCAAAAAACTCAAATGTTTGTTTGTAGTATTTCTGTAATTAAGAAAGGAGAAAATATGATCACTAGTAGTTTGCCATATTTGTTTACGTCGTCACAAGATTGGTGCCTTCTGTCGTCGGGTTCAGCTTGTGCTCAAACTCTGTTTTGCTCATGCCGCTGTGTGGCTTTCGGTTGTAATTTCCAGTCTGGTAATTTCCAGTAATTTCCAGTCCAGAACCAGGATTGAACCTGGAGGACTAAACCAGGACTAAAACAGGACTAATACAGGACTGAATCAGAACTAAAACAGGAGTAACCCAGGACTGAACCAGGACTGAACCAGGACTAAAACCAGGACTAAACCAGGACTAAACCAGGACTAAAACCAGGACTAAACCAGGACTAAAACCAGGACTAAAACCAGGACTAAACCAGGACTAAACCAGAACTGAACCAAGACTAAGTGTCAGCACAAGCCCTGAGGTGTGCCGGCGTAAACTGTCAGGTGACTGCAGGCGAAACAACTGATCGTGCTTTGTAGACACCCTGCTCCATGGGCCAAATATGCACGGATTTCTGTCCTATGCACATGGATTTTTCTGAAAGCTCTCTTACTCCATATTTCTTATTCCATTATTATTATTATTATTATTCCAATTAGTAAATATACTCACCTGAGCTGTCTGCTGAGTTGTCCTCCAAACTTGAAATGTCCTCAGGTTCAAAGTGAAAAGGCTGAACAGATGTCATGTTCATTTTGCCGAGACTGTTCATCAATAGAGATGGCGAATCCAAGCAACCAATTGACGATGTTATCCAGAATGCTTTGCAACGTAAACAAATATGGTGAACTGCTAGTGGTTGTATTTTCTCCTTTTTTATAAATAAAAATACTACAAATGAGTGAATGAACATATTTTTACATATTTTTAAGTGACGCCAACGATAATTATATAAGACCAGCATGTCAAAGTAACCAGGGATCCTTTTAAAGGCCCTATATTATGCAAAAGTGACTCTTGTGATCATTAAGTCATGTTAGAATGTTAGTCTGTCTACATCTCCAAAGCTGAAAATGCTCTATTCTAACTTGTAATGTCATGTAGTGGTAGTTTTCCTTTTGTTTTGTAGAGATTGGCAATTCAAGATCTGAAATTATCCAAACGATTCTAGTGAAAGTGTATGGAGTTGTTTAAAAACGCAGTGGAGCAGTTCCTGAATTACCACATGACATCACTATGTATATATATTTTATCAAGAACATACTGTACCTGTAGTTGAGTTTAGGTAATTTTGAAGCTGTTTGAAAACTGTCTGATCCTTTGCTAAATTTAAAACCATTTCTCTTCTCTCAAGATAGCTCCTGTGTGTTTTTAAAGTCACTATATTATCACTGTTACAGGTCAGCTATTTGTCCTCTACATTTGACCCATCCTTCCCTGCCACTGGGGAAACCACAAGTGCGCCCAGGGATCCACTTCCAAAGTTGAGTTAAATGTGGTCATGAGTGCACAGCTGGAGCGATAGCCAGTAGTGCATGTTTTCAGGTTGGTTTGCTACCAGGCATTTTCTTGCAAATGTCCAACAGATTTTGTTTACCACTGATTCCAGGGTGTCCAAAAGTTTTCAAAATGCCAACATAAAACAAAATGGGGCCTAATGGCAACAAAGTAACTTTAAAATCCTGCTTCAGTGACGTCACCGTTTACTTCACATTTGCACATTCATTTGTAAGTTGATGGTTGGTCCATTGTGGCACTGGGCAAGACACTTAAAGGGACAGTCCAGAACTTTGGACATGGGACCTCATTTCCTAGTGAGCCAGAGTGTTGGAGACATGTGGAGACACTTTTTAAAATATTCCATCCAGTCTTTGTATTTGCAGAGGTCACTGGTGCTAGGCTAGTGCATGTCAATGGCCATAGTTAGCCTGACACTAAAAACTATTACCCACTCCACAAAACACCTGAAGCAAATCTGTTATTACACCAGACTGTCCATGTGAATGGCTGTGTTGATAGAATAATTTTTGAAGTAAAACCAACCTTGCATTTGAAGGATTTATGTCTGAGTAGCAGCAGCAAGTTGTACTTCCTAATATCACCTAGCACCTATCTTACCGGCAAAGTAAAATTCCGCTGTTGCTGAGAAAAGAGTCCCTCAGCATGCAACGATTCATGAGATGCAAGGTTAGTTTTATTTTAAACATTATTCTATCAACACAGACATTCACATCGACCGTCTGGCATAATAATAGATTTGCTATGGGTGTTTTGTGGAGTGTGTAAGTGGCAGGAAAACTATGGCCATTGACATGCACTAGCCTAGCACCAGCGACCTCTGCAAATACAAGGACTGGATGGAATATTTTAAAAAAAAGTGTCTCCACATGTCTCCAACACTCTGGCTAACTGGGAAATGAGGTCCTATGTCCAAAATTCAGGACTGTCCCTTTAAATGTCCTATATTACACAAAATTGAGTCTTGTGAGCTTTAAGCCATGTTATAATGCTGTTACATCCTTAAAAACATCCAAAGCTGTGATTTGTTTCATTCACACATGCTTGAGTAATCCTTTATTATTAGTCTGTCTTCATCTCCAAAGCTCAAAATGCTCAGTTCTGCCTTGTGATGTCATGAAGTGATCCTGTGTTTGCTCCTTTTACCTGTTGTTCAGTAGAGACCAGAAAATCCAGGACTGAACTTATCCAAATAATTCTAATGAAGATGTATGGGGTTTAAAGACACCACATGACATCACAAGGTGGAACAGAGTGTTTTCTGTTTGAGAGAAGAAATAAATAAGCCTAAATAAGCTGGGTTTGTGTGTTAAACTTGTGCGAATGAAACAAAACACAAATCCAGGTAGATTTTTGACAAGGAAACATCACGATAACAAAGATCAGAAAATAATGTAATATGGGCTCGTTAAGAATAATTGATTAGTCTTGCTCAAAGTCAATTTCATGCATTATTTATTTACTCCACACTTGGGGATGGTAAGCAATAATTGTAGCCAGAGCTGCCCTTGGGTAGACTGACAAAAGCAACGCTGCCAATCTCCAACACCAACACTCTTCATAAACCACTTTCATGCTATGTAGGTGAGCTGTCTTGCCTAAGGACACAACAACAATTTCCACTACAGGCACCGTGGCACCTTGTATTCCCAGCGGTCTCCCATCCAAGTACTAACCAGACCCAACCCTGCTTCGTTTCATCGAGATCAGACGAGATCAGGAGGTGTAGGTGGTATGGACACTTTAGCTATATGCCCGCAGTGTGTGTACATACCAATAACATGCACAGTTGGCCAATCCTTGAGTTAGATCTGGAAAAGGCTTACAAACTGTCAAAATCATATAGGACACATATTCCTACAAGGCAAAAAATTATCAACATATGCAAATAAAAATGCCCCGAGTGGCCATAAGGGAGACATCGCTACATAAACCTGACATTTTCCATTTCTATATTATTTTAAACCAAATGCTACCTTTTGCGTTCCTCATTGCTCAGAGGAAAGATGCACATGACATTTCTGGTCATTACAAATATTCATGATGTCTTTGGGCTACAGAGCTGGACATGCACGAGGCTGTAATAAGCTCATTGAGGATCAGACTTGTTGAATTGCACTTTTCTTGCACATTGCTAATCCTCATTCAGGGTCATGCTGCAACTGCTGTAGAAACCAGATTTACATACAAATTACGTTTTTGAATGAAACTTTCAAAGATCCTACTCTCCCATTTGCCAGACTTTGGGTTGGTAATATCTCTCCCGATTTATCCAAACAGATCACGGCAATTAAAGGACGCATTATGCAAAATTAACTTTTAGGAGCTTTTAGTCATGTCACAACAGTGTTCCCTCATCGTTAGTTTACGCAGTGTTGTATTTTGATTGGTTATCTTGTATTATCCAGCATCTAAATCTTGAGTGCTCATAAAATTACTGGTTTTGCTTTCAGTCCCTATCCCCGGTTACACCCAGAATAAAAAAAAATGCTAATAAAAATAACTAAGGAATGGATGTATTAGAGATGCAAGGGATGGAGGTTATAGCCACAAACTCTGCAGCTAAACGAAAAATATTTTAATTGAATTCAGGCATGTGGTGGTTTAACTACTCAAATAAAAACTCTGATTGTTCTGAAATCTAAGATCAAGTGTTTCCCACAGCACTTAATAGTTAAGGCAGCCAACTTGACAACAAGTGGCCCCCACCTTGACTACGTCGTCCACGTGAATCCTCGCAATCTCTTCGCAACCCCCCCTCCCCCACTCCTCACTTCTTCTCCATGCATTAATCACCGTGCACTCCATTCCGCTCCTCACGTCGTCTCCGTGCACAAAATCTCCGCGCACACCTTCCCGCTCCTCACTTCGTCTCCGTGCACGGAACCTCCACGGACCCCCCACTTTTTCGGCAGCACCGCCTTGCATAACCAGTTTTCGGTTGGAAACACTAAAATCGATCGATGGATAAAGGGTGGGTGCGATTTTGAAAACTGCTCAAAAACCGTGGGTGCAAATGGATAGCGGATGGATGATGATGGAAAAATAGCCCATCTGTGCATTTCTAGCATGTATTTATGAACAAGAGGGGTCTATCAGTTTTGTACTTTTGAACAGGAAGTCAACAGTTTTTAATTAAGACCATTTAGATCAATATTGCGGTTTAAAATGAACAAAATGTAAAATGATAGCATAAGTAAAGAATAACTAGAATATGTACATCGAGAAAGCGTACTACCTCTTCTTTAAAGCGTGGAGTTTACACTTCTATGGGGTATTAACTGCTAACATGTAACATATTTAGATCGCCATGTTACCTTTTATAGTTTTGAGAATGCAAAATGTGCCAAAAACAAATGTATTAACATGTTTTATATTTTCAGTTTTACATGTTTCAGTTTCATTCAGTCCCACCTTGCTTTGTTCTCTGCCCTAAGTCACTCCCCCTTCAGAAAGCTATTATATTACAGTCAGTGTGCATTCCGCTAATGAAACTACTTAACATCTACTACAACTTCACAAACCTGATGTGCTGTTTTGTATCCTACTCTTGTATAGTATTTATGAATAATAGCTGTGCAGGAGCCTGGATGATATAGACTTGTGGGCTGAGCATTGGACAGAATCATACACCTAAACATAAGGAGGATACGAATAGGAGACATCGCTAGATTACTCAAATATGCATGGATGACATCTAAAACTACTTCAGATAAAACGTGATTTTGCATTTTACCCTGTTATAATGTTGTTTTCCTCACCACAGACATACCTGGAGTTGTGTTTTGTTTCATTCAAATATGTTTCACACACAAACCCTGCAGATTTAGGGTTATTCAAATGTCTCTCAAACAAAAAACACTCTGTTCCACATTGCGATGTCATGTGGTGTTACACAAAGTGCTCCATTGTGTTTTTAACCTCCATATACTTTCACTAGAATCACTTGGATAATTTCAGCTCTGGAACTGCAAATCTCTACTGAACTAAATGTAAAAGGTAGCTGTTAACTACCACTGCATGACATCACAAGGTAGAACAGAGGATTTTGAGCTTTTGAGATATAGACAGACTAAACATAAAGGATTACTCAAACATGTGTGAATGAAAACAAATCACAACTCCAGGTCTGTGTTTGAGGAGGTAACAACAATAGAACATGGTTTACTTCTTCTGCTGTTTTTTTTTTTTTCATGGTGGTACAGCTGTAGAAGTGTCTTGCCCAAGAACACTGTTAACACTATACAATGCTAGAAGTGGAGATCACACCCCCAACCTGAGCTACTGCTGCTGTAGAGGTTTAATTTATGGTAGATTGGAGGACATAGCTTGTTTCCTGGCGTATTGTACAGTGGATTTTACATGACCATAAATATAAGTGTAACGTTCATAGTAAAGTGTTTGGAGCCTTGTTCTCTGTGGAGGACATTATACACAGATCATAAACACACAAAAAGCTTCCACCAGCAAAACACGAAGGTCACCACTTTGAGAAATGCTGAGCCCTTTTTCAACCCACCGCGTCCTGTCCACATTTACACTCACTTTAAAAGCCTTTTCAGAATCAGTACATAAAGTATTCCACTGAACCTTCAATGTAAAAGGAGAAAAGAGTCTTTTCTATCTATTGTCTTGCTCAGAGTGGTTCAATTTTGCCAAAATTTAAAAAGCATTTTCTGTAAAAATATGTCAAAAAAAGCATGTTCCTTACCTACGTCACACTGTTGATTCAAGCACGATTCACACACACTTTTCATCACTGCGTTTGGTTTACCTGATGCCATTTAGTCACCGTAGAAGCGTCTCTCCAGATTGGATGATCATCACAAGGGTATTTCAGGGTTAAATTGTCTTTCTGTGTAAACAATTGCAACCAGGAAGTGTCCCTGTGAGATTTTTTAAATACTTTATGAATTTCTATATCATTTATTATTCTAATAAGGAGTAGACAGAAGCAAAGATCCTTTTGTGCACCCCAACGCACCCCGTTACACATTCTGTAGCAACTGTTGCATGTAAAATAGCAAGTAAATAACTGAATAAATAAATACATTAAAGATGCATTGCCTTCCATTCATTCAATTATGGGTGTTTTTATTGCTCTAAAAACATAAACACTTACAGTCAGCGGTCATCTTTTACACAGATCTGACTGGTATTTTGGTCCAGTGGCATCTCCTGCTTGTTTCCATGGAGATAGTTGAGTTTAATACCATACTGTAACCTATTCCAACCAAAGAAATTACATCATCATGGAGACAAAAATGTAGGCAGGTCATCCACCTGAAAACTTACATAGTGCACCTCTTAAATAAAAAAAAAATAAAACATTTAAAAATCAAATAGTAAACCAATAAAAACTATACTATACTTGTAATCATGACAAGGGGAATTACACACATTTTTGTAGCAGCTGTTAAACATAAAAATAGTAAAAAATAAATAAATAAAATAAAATAATAATAAGTTAAAAATAGATTAATGTATATAGTAAATTAAAATAAATAGCACATTTAAATTAATTTTAATAAAAAAATATTCAAACTAAATATACTTGTAATAATAAAAACAGAAAATGCAATATCACTCTTGAATAAAGGGATAGAAAATCCTTGCCAATCCATAGTGGTGATATACTTTGCCATAGTAACAAATGAAACTCATATGACTAGTGTTTGAAGCCGCTCCCCTCACATCTCACTGTCTCATCTCAGTATCGATCAGCCCGACAGCTTAAGCCACTGCATCCTAACATGGAGTGTCAGCATTGATTATTGATAAGTGACTCCAGCCAAAGCAATACTCAAGCCCTGTACTGCCTCTAATGACTCTCCTGTACTTGTATGAATGGAGAAAGGACTACTGCAATGAGATACTTATTATTTATTAAATCGGGGGACGGATGGTGGAAATGAAATCTGGAATATGACAAACATTCCTTTTCTGTAAGGGTTATGGTTTTGTGCATTTCTGTGTTTCTCAAATTCAAAGATGCAAAAACTGGAACCTAAACCATTTAACACATCTTGCAATTGGGGTAAACCACTTTATATTATCTATAATAAAAATATTCTAAATAGAGCAGAAAAAAAATAGTTTATACATAAATATCTACTGTTTGTGTACGAAACTCATCACCAAACCCATCAACAAATACTATACTCAAAATATCCATACAGCAATATATCTTGATCACCTTGTGTCAAGCTGTATCTTGATGCATACTTGAACACTTTATTATTGAATATAAATTGAGAAGTTATACACTTCTCTGCCTTCTCACTAGACTTGGGCCCATATTACTCTTCCCCCCCTCATTTATGTTTTAAAAAAATGACTCTTGTGAGCTTTAAGCCATGTTATAAAGCTTCCTCAAAACCATACCTGGAGTTGTGTTTTATTTCATTCACATATGTTCACACTAGAGTTGGGGGTAATACAGTATTACAGTATCAAAAAGAAGCAATGGTATCAGTTTCATTACCTTCATTAAAAAAAATCTGCAGCGCATAAGAACCTAATGTAATATTATAATTTATCGATACCTACATTTGTTTGCTCAGCACAAATGAATGTGTGGTTGTATTTTCGGTTTAATACTATCATGATTTAAAACTAATAGTAGTTTATAATGTTTCTTTTAACTGCGTGGGGAGATGACATTTGATTTGATTCATTCCATTGTCACGTGACGCTCATAAGAGAGACCAAGACAAGATGGCAAGTCCAGCCCTAAGTGAGTTGGTCCCCCCCAAAAAATACTTGTACTTCTGCAATTTGACAACATTTTGGCTTCAGGCGCCCATTTGTTTACGTTTTACAGAAACAAAACTTAAAACCATGTGGCTCATTTGCATAAACTATAAAGTGCTGATGAAAACTGCTCTTTCCTCGTGGTGCTGATGTGGTCAGCTTCTGTTGGACTAAAGGACATGACTCAGTGGAATGTGTGTGTTCTTTCTGTGACAGAGGATGTGCTGCTGACGGTGAGTCTGGTCTGTAGGTATATCACATTGGAGATGGTTCATGTGAAACTTTTCCGAGATTATGTAAATCATATAAAGTATATAAATCTGCAGGTCGTATGCATAGACCGTATAGCAGTGTGGCTTTGTAGCTTACCAAAGTCGTACTAAAACATTTTGGTAATACGGCAATACCATACACCCCGGTAAAATCCTGAGAAGGTTTAACGGTATCAAAATTTGGATACCGCCCAACCCTAGTTCACACATATGTAATTAGTCTGTCTATATCTCCAAAACTCAAAATGCTCTATTCCACCTAGTGATGTCATGAAGCGGTATCTTTCAAGTTCACAGCTCCTTTAACCTTTAGTTTAGTAGAGACTGGCAATTCCAGGGTAGCACTTCTTGTATTACCACATAACATCCCAAGATGGAACAGTGTTTTCTGTTTGAGAGAAGAACTGCCTCAATATGCAGGATTTGAGTGTTAAACGTGTGAATGAAACAAAACACAACTCCAGGTATTTTAGCTGCTAGTTTTTAATGAGGCAACAACATTTAACCCTTGTAAGGTCTTCGGGTCTGTGGGACCTGTTTTCAGTTTTTAACTTCAGAAAAATTATAAAAACAATTATTTTTTCAGCCTGAGATTATTTGGCCTTGGCTCATTTTGAGTGAGGAACATGAATCAGAAAAAAAAATTATTGACCCCCCCTTGGAAGGGAGAAAGGTTTTTGATGAAACTAATTTAGATGCCTACTTTGAGATTTTGATCCTTGCCAGTGTTTTCCATGTTTTTCTGTGTTTTCGTGCACTTTTAACACTTGGTGTTTCACCAAGTGTTAAAAGTACATCTGCAATAGACACAGTGAAACTCTGCCCCTCATGTGTGATATAGTCTGTCTTGAAAATGTCTGTGTTCAGTGGAACTAATGTGTTGTTCAGAGATGTTGTGTAAACTCACCTGTGTAAGTTCAATTTCTGCTGAAACTCAAATGAATAGTTCACTATAGTGTTGTGAGAACTTTTTTCATTTGTACTTTGTTTGATTATTATCCAGTCATGACTGTTATATGATGCATTTCTTTATTTTGTTCTATTTTAATAACTCTAACCTTTACAAAAACGAGTGGCCTTTTTATTCATAAATGTAATTTAACAAAGGTAAAGGGAGCAAATTTAACAATAAGTTGTTAATACTACTTCCAAATGAGATGAATTAAGCATCTGCTGAGAATTTTAACAAAAAAAAAAAGGTTTAAATATGATGATGTAAAAGCCCCAAAGTGCAATGGGTCCACCAGACCCAGCAGGACTCCCTGTGTAACAAAAAAATGAAGACCTTACAAGGGTTTATATATAGATCAGAAAACAGTGTAACATGGGCCCTGTAAAATGCAGTATATTTGGATGTATCATGTCCATTTAGGCTTTTGCAATAAAATGAAGCTGCTGATGAAACCCACAGTGAACATGGTGTCATTGTAGAATTTGCCTCATTCGACTCCAGTGTTGTGAGTGTGCAGATGTGGTCGGAGTATGGTGAAGTCTGAGCCTGCAGTCAGTTTGGTTCTCTGTGGGAAACGAGCACTTTCTCAAAGCTTCTCTTGTTTTTAGGAGTGTAAGTTCAGCACTTTTCTACAATCCTCTTGGCATCTGGATGGTTGAATAATTGCATTTTCTCCTGCATATAAATTCAGTTGTACTTTGGATCTGTAACTCATGTTTTACTAGAAAATGTATTAGGACTATTTTGGGTTTTTATCTTAGAGGGAGTATATTATGCTGTTTTTATAATGTTCTTTCACCTTGTGATGCCATGTGGTATACAGGAAGTGCTCCACTATGATTTTAAACTCCACACACCTTCACTAGAATCATTCAGATAATTTCAGACATGGAATCACCATTCTCTACTGAACAAAAACTTGCAGTCTAAATATAGCCCTGTCATGAAAATTACTACATTGACTTATCATTCAGTACATGGTAGATGGAACAATCATTTTTGAGAGCCAGTATTTATCATGTGTACTTTATAATTGTGCTACGTAGTAGTGTTTTATAGCCAGGCTGGCGCCACCTAGTGCCTCCGCTCAATTTAATTTCTCTCCAGTGACTAAGTCAGGAATTGGAATATACTATAGGATTTGTAAGAACCTCAGAAGCACACCGACCAGTCAGCCAAAAAGCTGTGAAGCCATGATGTCAAACTCAAGTGCCTGCCTGGGTCCCTTTTGTGGTACAGCACAACAGTAAACAAAGAGGTCAAGATGGATGTAGACGAAGACAGACATTCTGTGTTGGCAACGATTCCAGAGATCGAGGATTTACAGCCAGAACAAAGAGAATGTTTGGTGAATTTTATCAAGGGTAAAGCCGTTATTGTCCTTCTTCCTACGTGGCACATTACATACATCACAACCAAATAGCAGCGATTGGTTTAATTAAAAAGTACCTGCCTACTGTTGCGCGAACGAATCCTAATGCTGCGAGGTCAGATGGTTTCCACAAAGTGAAACTGGCTGATGAATCAGGCTAAATAATTTTATGTACTCGAGTAAGATTTGATCTGTAGAAGGTTGAATAAATTACATTATAAATTCAAACTACTTAAGTGTTTTTTGTTTTTTTTCCATATTACATGACATATTTTTTTTTACAGAACTGTATTTCAATATTTTGTTAACTGTCTCTATTTTCTTTATCAAAATATCACACTTCAAAATGTGTTATCATGACAGGATTATCTGAACGTAGCATTAGTATATAAGTGCTCTTTACATGTCCAGACCGAACCACACACTTTGACAAAACTTTACAAAGACGAGCGGATCTGAAGCCATATCCTGTCTCCCTGATTTCAGAGGGCTTGATTGACAGGGGGATTAAAAAACAAACATGACTGTTTACACATAAAAAAGGAGAAAAAACAACATAAAGAACTGAGAAACTGTGCAGATTTTTTGCAGAATCAACAATCAAAGCACAAGAGCTATGATTTATCTCAGGTTAAAGAAAAGTTTTATATTTTGTTCTGAATGTTAGGAGAATTTTGAAGAGGAGATGTCTTCTGCATTTGAGAGACACCTGACACAAATTCAATCAAATCAAATCAAATCAAACTTTATTCATAGAGCCCTTTACAACATTCAAGTTGAGCACAATATAAAAACATGCGAAAACAATGAAATAAAACAAGTTGTGTAAAGTGTCACTGTACTGAATTAGCGGCTGTAGCTGGATCGAAGTTTGGACAGATTTTTCACCCTCTATTATTTTAGTCCGTTCTGCATTTAAACAGAACGTAGAAGGGACTGGCTGGTCAGGCAAAGTGCACGGACTATAGCCTTTTGACATTAGAGATTTTGTTTTTTGTTTTTCAGTCACATGATCATGAATGCAGCTGCTTGTAAGTTAATTAAAATGCTTTGTAAGTAGTTTGCTCCTTGAGGGGGAGCACTGTGTCTGTGTTCATTACTGCTGTAGCATTATTGATGTGGTACTGCAGCAGCTCCTCTCATGCCCTCAGTGCTTTGTGCATCTTTATTCTTTATTTATGCTAAAGGAATATCAATGTCATTCAGTGGAGTCCCCGAAGGACAACACACTTTGTTTCTCACTTAACATAAACAACATCATGGTAGCTCTTCACTTTCCCCTATTAAGTCTGTGTAAATAATATAATCTATGCAGAGGTGGGAACATACTTTATTAATTGTTTCATTCACACATGTTTGACTAATCGTTTATTATTAGTCTGTCTACATCTCCAAAGCTCAAAATGCTCTGTTCTCCCTTGTGATGTCATGTTGTTGCTGTTTGAGAGAAAAACACACCGTAAAATGCAGGGTTTGTGTGTTAGACATGAGTGAATGAAACAAAACACAACTTTAGGTCTGCTTTTAATGAGGAAATATTACAACACAGATCCGAAAATAGCGTAATATGGGCTCTTTAAAAAAAACAAACACAAAAAACAACAAGAACTTGAGTTATTGTTGTAACCTTGCTGTAAATTCGGTTTTTGTTTTGTCTTTCTCCTTGTTTCCGGTGGAAGCACAAAGCTGAGTCTGCCCTGCTCCGGTGGGCCTCTGGGCATGTTTACGTGTGCACTTTGACTCTTTTGGACCTCAGGGACGAAATGAGCAGCGTTCACCACACACTGAACATACTGAACACACACAACACTAACCCACCCCTCCTCTTACACCCACACACACACTAAGTTTGTTGTCTGTGGTATACCAGAGACACTGCAAAAAAACATATCTATATGAGTTTAAAAGGCCCGTATTATACTATTTTCTGATCTACAGTATGTTCTTATACCTGGAGTTGTGTCAAAAATTAGTTATTTTCTCAAACAAAAAAAACACTCCATTCCACCTTGTGATGTCATGTTTGTCATGCGTGGGCGGCAGTAGCTCAGTTGGTAGACAGTTTGTCCGCTGATCCGAAGATTGGAGGTTTGAATCCTGCTCTCGACATAGGATCTAAATCCACTGACCCACAGGTTGGTGCTGTGATTCTTGCTCTCACAGATGCAGTCATTGTGTCCTTGGGCAAGACACTTAACCCACCTTGCGTCCAGTGTCTGTGTGTGTGAATGGGTGAGTGGTTCCTTGTTGTAGGCTTTGAGTGCCTTGAAAGTGGAAAAGCGCTATATAAAAATGTGACCTTTTACCATTAATACAGGAAGTGCTCCACTGTGTTTTTGAATTCCACACACTTTCTCTAGAATGATTTGGATCATTTCAACCCTGGAATTCCCGATCTCTACTAAACTAAATGTAAAAAGGTAGTTGCCAGCTTGAAAACTGCCACTTCATGAGATCAGAAGGTGGAACAGAGTGTTTTGAGCTTTTGGAGATGTAAACAGCGTGGGATGTTTCACTGTGATATTGAATTTATCTATCATAGATTCAATTATAGTTGTCTTTATTGTAGGAAAAAAGGTGGGTTATGTTTTATGCCATACTGTGGAACATTCCTAGTCTGATTCATCAGTCTGACTTCACAGCTTTAGAATTTGTTTGCTTGATGGTAGGCGGGTACTTTTTTATTTAACCAATTGCTGTTATTTGGTCGTGACATATGTAATGCACAGCTAACTGGTATATTAAGCTTTTCCCAAATCCCATAGGAAGAAGGACAATAACGTCTTTTCCCTAGATAAAATTCACCAAACATTCTCTTTGTTCCGGCTTTAAATCCTCTTTCTTGAGAATTGTTGCCAACACAGAATGTAAGACTTTTCACTGATTGGCTGGTACCCGAACTCGCACTAATGGGGTTTATACGAACCATCTAGTGTATTCTGATTCCTGACCTAGTCGCTGAAGAGAAATTAAATTGAGCAAAAGGCATTAGGTGACTCCAGCCTGGCTAGAACATTCCAGGCAACACTGTTATATCTCCATGGAAATAAGCAGGTAGCAGACCCTCCAACAGAAATGTTATCGGTAGTTTTCATGTTAGCAGCTACCTTTTACTTTTAGGTCAGAGATAAAGATTGACATTTCCAGGGTTTGATTTTTCCCAATGATTCTAGTTTGGAGTTTAAAAATACAGTGGAGCGCTTCCTGTATTACCACATGACATCACACAGTGGAACGAAGTGTTTTCTGTTTGAGAGAACATGTGAATGAACCAAAGCACAACTCCAGGTCTGTTTGTGATGAGGACATGACATTATAACATAGATCAGAAAGCGGCTTACCACGGGCCCTTTATTAAAACACATTCTGATTATTTTTGCAGTGTGTTTCGCAGTTTTTGTCTGCAGAAATACAAAGTGGTGGGTGTCAGCTTAGCGCCTCGGAGCTAGTGATGGACAAAATTACAATAGCATACATTTTTATAGGATTACACTGTTAGATAGTCCAAGCATTAAATTAACGTTAGCGGACTGAAATGTTGAAAAGCGAAGGTGAAAGGGGCTCTGGCTGTCTCGCGTCTCTGTGCACAGGCTCCGTTTCAAGGCAATGAGAAATAATATGAATTTGGAGTTGTATTAACAGAGAAGCCACTGCAGACGGAGTTTGTTTTTTACGCTACACAGATTTTCTACTTTGCGGCTTATACGGCGTCAGACTGCTAATGTGGAAGTGTCATTTCAGCGCGTGAGCTGGGAGAAAGCACTGGGAACTTCTAACTGTGGGTAATAGTGGGCGATATAGTTTTAAATTATTGTTATTGATAGTGGACAAAGCTCTATTTGTAAAACAAGAACTGCAGTATATCATTTGTCAGATAGAATACATTAAAGTAGTGAAGTAAAAGTGTCTATGTACGTCCATGTGATGGTAAAGGGCCAATATTGCGCTATTTTCTGTGTGAATGAAACGAAACACAACTCCAGGTATGTTTTTGAGGAGGTAACAACATTATAACATGACTTAAAGCTCACAAGAGTCAATTTTGTATAAATTGTTATCTCTCTGCCGTCTCTATTCAGAAAACCAACCTTGCAATATGACAGACACAACCCGAAGAGAGATTATGAATATCAGTGAAACTAAAGTTATGTGGATGTGATACAAGAGAGATTTCTTCCTTAATTCTGCCTCACACTACAGGATTTTTCAGTCTTAAAGGAACAGTCCAGAATTTTGGACATAGGACTTCATTTCCTAGTGAGCCAGAGTGTTGGAGACGTGTGGAGACACTTTTTGAAATATTCCGTCCAGTCCTTGTATTTGCAGAGGTCACTGGTGCTAGGCTAGTGCATGTCAATGGCCATAGTTATCCTGCCACTAAAAACAGTCTTACCCACTCCACAAAACACCCGAAGTAAAACTATTATTACACCAGACTGTTGATGTAAATGTCTGTGTCAATAGAATAATGTTTGAAATAAAACTAACATTGCATCGCGTGAATTTTCGCATGTGGAGGGACTAGTTTCTCAGCAGCAGCAGAATTTTACTTTGCAGCTAAGATAGGTGCTAGGTGATATCAGTCCGCCACTGCCAAGCTTTCTATCAGGAAATACAACTTGCTGCTGCTGCTCAGACATAATGAGCAGCCATAATGAGCAGACATAATCAAATGCAAGGTTGATTTTACTTCTAAAATTATTCTGTCAACACAGACATTCACATGGACAGTCTGGTGTAATAATAGATTTGCCTCTGGTGTTTTGTGGAGTAGGTAAGACTAGAAGATTATTAGTGGCAGGAGAACTATTGCCATTGACATGCACTAGCCTAGCACCAGCGACCTCTGCATATACAAGGAATGGAATATTTTTTTAAAAGTGTCTCGACACGTCTCCCACACTCTGGAAATGAGGTCCTATGTCCAAAATTCCAGACTGTCCCTTTAAACAAATTTTAAGCATGCGACAAAAAGCGAACAACATAGACATGAGGAGTATCTTAAATCTCTGATTGCAAAGACTGCAGCGGGATATGGCTGCAGACCACAGGCTACACAGATATGAGCATACCTCGCTTCAACTGTTTCCTGTCTAGAGTAAAACCACTCGCAACTGAGACTCTTAAGTGCTCAAAGATCAGAACACTGCACTTCTAGTTTAAATACAAGTCAAAACAGTGTTATTATTTGTGAAATGAGGCGCCATACTTCAGATACATGATTTTTACTGCACAGAAGATTGGAGATAAAGTACGCAGGAAGTAGAGTATCTCTAAACTGCAGCTTCACCCCGATCCGTGCTCTGTGTGGATGTAAACAGATACACATACTCTTGCCTTTCTACTTTTAAAGAACTGGATCAATATTTGCGATCATTATTTGCAGAGGTCAAATTATGTGGATAATGTGGATATAAGATGCTGCAGTTTAATGTACATCTTTACGAGAGGTGAGTAATAAAGCCTGCTCATTATTTTTGCTGTTTCCTGAGTTTGTATCTTGCGCGTCTGTGTCCATCACTCCGTCTGCCCCTGGCGCTCTGTTTTATTGCCTGTTCCTGTAGCGTTGCTGATGTTTGTTAGTTGTGATCTGACAGAGCAGCTCAGAGTCACACTGACACCACACACATGAGGATCATACGTAGAGGCTTCAAAATCATACATGAAGACACAAAGCCGGGTCACACCTCCCTGAACTTGGGAAGAAGCAAATTGCAACCAAAATCAGGCAAATTCTCCTGTAGTGCGTGGCAGCTTTTACAAAGAGGTATTTTAATGTCACTTAGTTTTCGAAAATGAAGTCATCCCACTTCCCTATCTATATATTCTTTAACATGCTCCTATAGCCACAGACACAGATCTGAGGTGCAGCCCTGTCTCCTGTTTCCTGCCTCATCACTTTATTTCACCTCGTGGCCATTATACAGCTCCTGTGTCCATCTGTCTCCTCTTGCTGCTCCTCTCTGCTACATTTACAGATGGGACAGTCAGCATCTGAGTCTACAGGGGGAACTCAATGTAGCTGTCTGAAATAGTTTACAAAGTATAACTAAAAGATAACTTTGAGCCAAATACACTATTGTTACTACTTTACTATTAATAGTTCTGCTACTAGGGTTGTCAAATATATTCTACCCTAATACTACTTGATATGTATTACTTAAACTATCTCAGGGTGCAATAAAAACACATGTAATTGAGGAATTTCTCTAGGTGTTGTAAGTTAAATGCCATACTGTGGAACATTTATGGAAAACATGTTTGGACCCGTCACTGGGACAGTTACATAATCCATCTTTAAAGTATTTTCATTAAATATATTTTGTTCTCCTGCTGTTGTTCTTACGTTTTCCAATTTTAGTAATACCTATCGATTACTTAGTATCTGGGTAGATTTATTTATTTTTTTAGGCAAGCCTAGGCACTCAATTATATATCACTTTGTTGTTTTTATGTTTTGTATGACAGTAAAATGGTTTATATTTGTTGATATCACAGATCTTACTGAAAATAATCCCAACAATTTTAAACTATTGATTGTTTGTAGTCATTCTGGGGGTGTTGTGCCTGTATGTCTGTGAATGAAGAATGTTCAGCAGTTACCATGGTGACACAAAGCACACATAAGTAACCACTGACAAATTTGTTTTAAGTGTGAAAACTGGATTTAAGCAACACATTTTCAGGAACCTGTAATCATTATGAGTGTTTGTAGTTCGATTTATGGGTTTCAACAAAAAGGGTGAGCATGAATATTGCCTAAACATTGTAAACAAGAAGAAAGACAAAGATTAATTCAGTTTTTCGCGAGGAGAACGGGCAGAGAGTGGGCATCAGTCTCCACATGATGCCTCAAAGCCGTTCTCCTCTTTTTATTTCATTAGGAGGCCCTAGTTACAGAATGATGATTTCAGGGGAAGGGGAAACACATAATAAGTTGCAGGATTAACAATCAGGAGGTGCCTTAGGTCAGACACCATAACTCTTATGTTGACATGAGTGTTTGTAGTTCGATTTATGGGTTATTCATTTTCAACAAATTGGTACAAAAAGGTAGTACAAATGTTAACTCATAGGCCTAGAATATCACACAAGTATTTAGCAAATATAGGATAATAAAACTATTCTGACAGCCGCCACGCACTACAAGAGAATTTGCCTGATTTTGGGTGTGATTTGCTTCTCTGCGGGTTCAGGGAGGCGTGAACCGACTTTTAAGCCTCTGCGTTCCTCATGTGTGTGGTGTCAGTGTGACTCTGAGCTGCTCTCTCAGGTCATAAAGACCAAACATCAGTAACTCTACAGTAACAGCCAATAAAACAGAGTCAGTGTCAGGGGCAGATGAGTGACAGACACAGAAGCGCAACATACAAACACAGGAAATAGCAGAAATAATGGGGCGACTTTAGTATTTCGCCTCTCTTAAAGTGGTAAATTTAAATTGCAGCATCTCATCCACATTATACATAGAATTTGTCTATGGATAATATAAACACCCAGTTCACAAAACATCATTGTTAATCCAGTCTGAAATTCTTTTTAAAAGTAAAAAGGTGAGAGTAGTTCCTCGTGTGTGTCTGTTTACATCCACACACATTGAGGTGAAGCTGCAGATTAACGATAGTGACTCTACTTCCTGTGTACTTTATTGCCATCCTTCTGTGCATTAAAAATCATGTATCTGAAGTATTGCTTCATGTTCCACGAATAATAGTTTTGATTTTGCATCTAGAAGTGCAGTGCTCTGATCTTTTGAACATTTAAGAGTCTCAAAGCGAGTTGTTTTGCTCTTGACAGAAAATGGCTGACGGGATCGTGCTCACAGCTTTATAGCCTGTGGCAGAGGCGGCGCTACCATTTCGGCAAAAGTAGGTGGGTGACTAGGGTCCCCAAACCTGCAGGGGCCCCCAACCAATTGCCCTCAGTGCCACTAATGGCCGAGGCCTCAGAGGCAACTCAAACTCAATTTGATTTTCTCTCAATATGACATTTAATGAGAGTATTTTACTTTTAAACAATAATCATAAGAAAAATAATAATAATCATATGTAATGGATGTAAACAAAAACGTAATTGTACTAGCAAAAAAAATAAAACTATTGTCAGTTCTGGTTATCTAGTAGGCTACCTAACTAATAAGACAAGTTTCCAGTCCATCATAATTCAAATAAATAGAGATGTGCATGTCTGAAGAACAATGGGGAAAAACAGACAAATATATTAAAAAAACAAAACAAAAGATATTGTATTATAGTAAGGGCTCCAAACTCAAGTTCGCCTAGAGCCCCCAAATTGCTAACTCCACCACTGACCTGCGGTCTGCAGCCTCATCACACTGCAGTCTTTACAAATGGAGATTTAAAATCTAATATGATTCTTCTTGTGTCTGTAGTGTGCGCTTTTTGTCGCACACATAAAAATCACTTAAGACTGAAAAATCCTGTAGGGTGTGAAGGCCATTAACTGAAAAACTGTGTGGCTATAATTTTATGCGAGAGATTAATTCAGGAGCCCAAACCATCTCACCTGTTGTAGTTCAAAGAAAATCAATTATTCTTTATTCTCAGATTGTGTTAGAAACAAAGCTGACATTAAGTGTCTGACCTGAGTAACAGAGCTTCAGACAGAGCAGTACCTACAGTCAGCGTCTCCCCCTGAGGGAATGTTCCAGTAGTTTCTGTTCTTCCTCCCTCTGTCACTGTGGAGTTGGTTGGTCTCGTCCCGGCTGTTGTGGAAGTTTGGGGCCAGTGCTGTGCTTATTTTTAGCGTAGTGCAGATGTGCTCGTCTCCACGCTCGCTGCCTGTGTTAAAGGGGAGTTTAGCGCCTCACTGGGCGCTGTCATCACACGCCCTGATGTATGAGGCTTATAGGAGGCAGATGCTTCATGTTTGCACGGTTTTTCACTTTTCCCACTTGCTCGCTGAGTCCAGAATCATATGTCTTTGCGTTTATGTTACATAGAGATTTCAGTTTGGTCACTACCCCCTCGGTCACGTCTTAAACCAGAACCAAACCCAGCCGTGTAATTGGATTTTTTATTTTTTTGTTTTTTTTTGGTGAACAAGCATAGGCATGGGACGATATTGAAAATTTGTGTCATGATTATCATGGCCAAAATAATTGTGATTAACAGTTACATCATGATAATTATTCAGGTTTAAAAGTGAACAGTTTAAAAATGTTTATGGATATGAATAATTATAATTTTAATCATATGAAGAGGTTCCATATTTAAACAACTCTTATAGTATTGTACTTTGTTATAAATGAAAATAAAAATGAAGAGAACATCATGGATAACGTCACTTTTTTCTACACACTTTTTTTTGTTGATAAAATGGCAGTTATCTTTGTTGGCGATTATACAATTATATAAAATGTTTCATGAATGATTATTGTCTTTTTGTGTATTGTCCCATTCCTACATGTAAAACAAAGGAACACACATTGGTTTAGAAAAAGAAAAACTCAGATGCTCGGAATTCCTTGTAAGCAGCCATATTTGTTTTGATATGGACGGAGCATGCGTGTCCAAGATTGGCTAATCCACCTGTCAATCACCCCCATCTGAACACAGTGACATTCACCAATGATCAGTGGGGCTTGGTATCATTAAGAAGTTGCTGATATGATACATACCTCGATACGTGGAGTTAATATGATTAACTGAGATTCTAGACCACACCTCAACCACAGCTTATCTCAACCACACCTTCAAATACCTAGAAGCCCTATTTATATGGCCTATCCTGACAACACCATCCGTGTCAGCTCTCTCAACTTTCGCACGGTGGGGGGCTTTTGAGCTTCCGATTCGATATGAATGACGATGACGATATGATTTCAAATCGATTTGATACAGTTCACTAAACAATAAAGGCTAAATGGTGGCTGTGATACTAAACGTCTTTGTTAAACCACTTTTTGTGCAAATTCATATGAAACACAAACATTTTAATCATCAAAACAATAAATAAGTCAAATGTTTTGCATAAACAAGTTTCCTTCCTCTGAACAAGCAACAAAACTGTAGCTCTGTAACAAAATAATTGAATAAAATATACCAAAAATACTCTTGGTGATATATCGATACAGCAGCCCACGATACTGAATCATCACATTAAACGATACGATACATCAATATTTTTTATATTTATAGTGACCAGTAGCCAGGTTGGAGCCACCTAGTGCCTCCACTCAATTTAATTTCTCTCCAGCGACTAGGTCAGGGATCAAAATACAATAGAAGGTTCGCAAAAACCCTAGAAGTGCAAGTTCGAGCACCAGCCAATCAACGAAGAGTCATATATTCAGTGTTGTCAACGATTCCCAAGATCGAGGATTTAAAGCCGGAACAAAGAGAATGTTTGGTGAATTTCATCAAGGAGAAAGATGTTATTGCCCTTCTTCCTACGGGGTTTGGGAAAAGCTTAATACACTAGTTAGTCCCATTAGCGGTGCATTACAAACTTCACAACCAAATAGCAGCGATTGGTTAAATGATAAAAAGTACCCGCCTACTGTCAAGCAAACGAAATCTAAGGTCAGATGGTTTGTATGAAGTGAAACAAAGTAAAACAAAGTACTTTGTTGATGATGAATCAGGCTAAGTGACCAGTAGGCCTGTCACGATGATGTGTGATATATTGCTGATGTAAAAATAGGTGATAAACGCTAATCTAATCTGAATCTAATCTGTGTCATTTACACAAAAACCCAATCCCACTAGTGTTAGCAACAGGTTTGATCGACAGCGTTTCTAAGTACCTGCCATACCTGCCATAACTGCCAAACCAGCAGTGTGGACATTGCTGTTATACTCGCGCCCAGGTTTCCAAATATGGATTTTGGCTCCAAATTAGGCACTAAAACTGGTAGCATTCATTGTCTTCATTTGGCTGGAGCTAGATGCTATAGAAGTCACACTCGCTTAGTCTATTTCGATCTCTGAGTGTACCTTTAAACTATTTAAAATGGAAAGGTGAATTAAATGTGAGACCCTGGACTCAAACATCAATAATACAGGAAATTTAACCATCCTATCAAACTTTAATCATATGGCATAATTTAAAGCTACAGTATGTACTTTCTGGAGGTCATATGTCTCTTGCATGATTCCATGGAAATAGATAATTAATTAAAACCATACTTCAGAACATTCTCCATGGAGATAGACACATTTATACTGTTGAAGACTGCAGGCAACGAAAACAAGGAAACAAGGCCAAATGAAACTCAGGTTTGTGGAGTTGCAGCCTGCTGACATGTTAGGACACATGTTTTTCCAGGTTTTCAGTGCAATAAAAACAACCAAACATGCTTTCACTGGTCTATTTTAGTTAAAAAGTTACATTCTTCAGCTTTAACAAAAGGAAAAAGCTACAAAAAAATTGACTGTTTCCACTTAACTTTTCCAGCGTTTTGATCCATGAGCTGAGAATGGCGCCGCTCAGAAAAGTCTCCAGGATCGATACCGTGGTTCAAATTGGGCATAGCAGTTGAAGAATCGTGTGTAGAAGGCATTGTTATCAGTGTGGGTCTGAACGCTATTTATCTGACGGTGACAGTTCAGTTTGGCTCCCGCTGCTGCTTCCTTCTATAGAATCACACTTAAGGCCCACACTGTAAAAAGAACAAGGTCTCAAAGTTGTACTGAGTTCTGAACATTAAAGAGCCCATATAACGCTGCTTTCTGATCTATATTACAATGCTGTTTCCTCGTCAAAAACATACCTGAACTCAGCTTAAATATGTCGGATTTGTGTGTTAAGCATGTGTGAATGCAATAAAACACAACTCCAGGTCTGTTCTTGAGGAGGTAACCACAATATAACATGGCTTAAAGCTCACAAGAGTCAGTTTTGCATAATATAAGACTTTTAATATTTTATTTTAACCTGTAAAGATTGATGTATTGGACCTCGTTATATTATTTTAATTATTTAAACCAACCAAGGTTAGCTGCCAGTGGAGTAAAAAGCCTGAAAGATTAAACTAGTGTCTATCTTGCAGGTTCCTTTAAGTAAACAAAAATACCTTTTTTCTGTTAGTGGGCTTACCTCTCCACTACTAGTCTAACGATATCCAACTCTCACGATACAATATCGTCACGGTATGAACCTCACAGTATGATATTTACTGCAATATCGTGGGAAAGCTCACGATATGGTCGGTCTGACGATTAGAGATGTAACAATATCCAAATCTCTCAGTACAATATTTTCACAATATACATCTTATATCTTATGGTATGATATTTATTGCGATATTTTGTGGAGGCAAACAAAACTGTTAATATTCTACTTTTTCCTTTTAAAATGCCTTGACAAGACTTAACCCAAAGAACTAAAATTTAAAAGTGCTTAGAACTGTTATTTCTTCATGTAGTCGACATTGAAATAGAGCAAAGGATCATGGTCTTTGTAGTTCCCTCTGTCTTTTTTTTAGCTGTTGCTGCAACATAACTGTTAATTTAAGCAAAGACTTTTTTTTTCAATATATTGTGATGGTCCATGATGTTAAACTTTGATGATACGATATCACAATATTTCGGTTATTGTCACATCCCAACTCTCCACAGATCTGACCATGACCTGTATAGTGTCAAACATGCATTTACATTGCATTTAAGGAGAAAAGTTGAATGCCATACTGTGGAATATTCCAGACATCTATGGATATTAACAGTTGTCAGATGCTTAAAGGTACAGTGTGTAACTTTTTCAGTAAGGCGTACATTATGTCACCTTCTTGTTTCTATGGAAATGTCATTGCTCTGCTTGGAATGTTCCGCATTATGACATTAAACAAATTAAGTACTTTACATTTATTCAATTACAGGTAGTTTTATAGCTCAAAATACCTAGAAAAAATAGGTTGTGAGCGGGGTTGTGTCTCC
Source organism: Boleophthalmus pectinirostris (assembly GCF_026225935.1). Taxonomy (NCBI): domain Eukaryota; kingdom Metazoa; phylum Chordata; class Actinopteri; order Gobiiformes; family Gobiidae; genus Boleophthalmus; species Boleophthalmus pectinirostris. Next base: position 31,426,261 of record NW_026571036.1, on the reverse strand, counting down.
ACAGATCTGACCTGTAACCTGGCCTGCTTTGGTGAAGATGGAAAGGTTTAATACCAGACTGAGAAACATTACAGACAAAATAGAAAAATAGAAAAGCATTTGATGGACCCTCCACCAGAGAAGTTACTCAGTGCACCTTTAAGAAAAATGATATGCTGGAGCTTTATTTTTTGACCCAAACAATTCAGTTTTTGCAGAGCAGTCTTTTAATGCTCCAAACACAAAATAAATCATATTTCAACTGAGCGAATCTCCAAACAGTTCCCCTCCATTAATATGTATAACAATTTGTCACGTATAATCTCTTATTTCTCAGTTGATTAGAGCATTTAAAGCCCACACATGGAATCTTCCGGAGAGCAGCTTTAGTGGGTTTTGTCAGAGTGCGTGCGGAGGTGACAGCCTGAGCCGAGCAGACTGCACTGGGGCCTGTTTGTACACACTGGGTTTCTCTGTACAAATCAAATCTGTTATTGTTGTTGCTGTTGTCATTGGCAGTGCTTCTGTCGTGCTGAGCTGTCCAACAATGCCACTCATTAGACGCATTCTCCCTCTTTTATCCCGTCTGTGAAATGCATGCGCTGTACTGGCCCACTGCGATCCACACGGCTCACGTTGTTGGAACATTTGAAGCTAGTTTTAACCTGGTTTATTTTATTTTATTATTTTTTTATTGGTAGTTCTGCTGTATTTCTCTCAGAATGGAGCTGAAGCCTGTACAAATGTCTCTGTGATGTATCATATAATCTATTGATACTTTACAGCTGCTGGGAGAAGCTAACTGGGGGCACTGCTCTGTCTGAACTTAGACTTTAATCTGAGCTTTGTTTTAACAGTCTGGACATAAAGAACTGACTCAGCTGGGTCTTACAACAGTTGAACTGATTTGTACTTTTAAACAAGTCTCTCAAACATAAAGTTACAGTGAGTTACAAGAGCTGTGAAGCCAAAGCGGTCGAGTTGGGTGTAGATCTCGATTCCCGAGATTGAGGATTTAAGACAGTGTGGTATAGGATTTTGAGCCCGCGGTGAGGTGACCCCAGGGTCAACATACCATATAGTATTTTGACCCCGGGGTCAGAAACCTTACGATGGTATGTTGACCCCCATAGAATATTGAACCCCCTATGAAAATCTATATTTTATTAATAAAGAACTTGAATTCTATAGAAAAACTTTGAATATTAATACTATATCTGCAAAGTAAAAAAACTTAGACATATTTAAAAGTGTTTTTTGAAGAACTTTTTATATCGATTATAACTTTTGAATGTTAAAAATTACTTAGTTTTTCAAACATATATTTTACTGAAAAAGGAAATAAGTAGTTATTAGTTAGGTGATCAAAGTGATGTCTAATGATTTGGAATCTTGTTAAAATAGACAGAGGTGATCAGTTGAGTAGTTCAATAGGGGAAACCTATGACTATAGTAATCTGACCCCCAATATGTTTATTATAACACAACATTACTAAATTCAAGGTCATTATCCTTACAAACCATTGCCTAAATTGACATTATGATTAAGGATTATCTGAACATAGCAAACTAAAAACAATAACAATGTAAAATACGATATAAAAAGTGACATGGTTGCTATGTATATGCATTTTTAACAATACGTTACATTTACACAAAATACCAAGTCGTTCTCCATCAAAACATTCCTTAAAATACCTTTAAAGAAAGTGAATATGTAGCAATATATAATAAAAGTAAATTACATGAGAAATAATGATCAGATAAGTAACTACTAAAGAAAAAAGTAAGGGGAGTTAAAATCCTTTACTATAGCGGTATGTTCACCCCCGGCTCAATATACTATGGGGGTCAAAATACTATCTCACACCGGAACAAAGAGAATGTTTGGTGAATTTTATCAAGAGGAAAGATGTTATTGCCCTTCTTTCTACGGGACTTGGGAAAAGCTTAATATACCAGTTAGCCCCATTAGCGGCGCATTACATACGTCATGACCAAATAGCAGCGATTGATTAAATAAAAAAACTAAGCACCTACAGTCAAGCGAACGAGTCCTAATGCTGCATGTCAGACGATCTCCACAAAGTGAAACCGGCTGATGAATCAGGCTACTGTCCCATAGGTTCTCCCACAGATGAATACTGTCATTGTGTCCTTGGGTAAGACACTTAACATACCCCGCCCCCAGTGTTTGTGTTCACTGTGTATGAATGTGTGTGAACGGGTGAGAGGTTCCTTGTTGTAAAATGCTTTGAAGGTGGAAAAAGGCTGTATTAAAATTTTCCATTTACAATCTTTTTGTTGAAAATGAAACTCCTGAACAGGACCATGAACGCTCTTACTGATCACAGGCTCCTGAATATGTGTTGTTTTAATCCGTTTGAGTTTTAACTATCTTAAAACTTATCAGACGGTGTTTGCCAATGTGTGCATTGTGTCACCAGGGGAACTGATGAACTTTCCTCTATAGACATACATACATTATTCCTCCCTTATGCATTCTGAGCATTATGATTATTCACTGAAATTAGATTTCACTTTTCACACCTTTAAGAGTTTTCCTGTCTAACAACTAGCATTCTAACGCACACTTCCCGGTTATTGGACAATACAATGCTTTCGAATTAGATGCAGACAGTATACAGCAGACTTTTTTTGACATTATATAATATATCTGTACTGGACAAGACACATGTGGCTCAAAGGACATAGGCCCTTTAAGTCATATTTATGCGTGTCTCTGATTACTTTTGCTGATTATGAGCCTGTTTGTCTTGTGTGTGATCTGGTAATGTCTGTATTATATTTTTACAAACATAAAAAAATATCTTGAGTCCAATTGGCGCACCACTACACGAGAGCAGCCCACGTGAGTTCTTGTCATTCTTGGTGACTGTGTGGCTCTAATCCCAGTCTCTTGGCCCTCAGGCTCCTCTTAAGCGCAGTCTTTACCCTGAATCTGCCCTTCTCACTTCAAAGCTTCAGTTCAGTCACATCTTATTATTCTGCAGATGCACAAATCGTTAGGCCCAAAGATCTCTCATGTGTGTTAAGGAAAGTCAAGTGACCAATGAGATGATTACTCCAATGTGTCTCTACTTTCAGCACAGAAATATTCAAGTGTAGTTTTGTGAAAAATCATGTTACAGTGCATATTGTGCATTTGGACTAAGACATGTAACATTATGTAGCATTCCTGGTTGATATTCTGCTTGTCACCATGGAGACACTTTGCTTGTAATGTTCCCCAGTCTGGCAGTAAACGTATCTATAGCAGGTGTGTTATAGAGTAGCATTAGTAGCAATACAATTACCCAATAAGTACTTTATGAATACTTGGTATGTCTATTCATGGTAATAAGAGAGGAGAGAATACATTTCTGACACTTGGGGCATTTTAACTCTCAAAAATACATTTAAAAACATATTTAATTTAAATTCATATAGCGAGGGAGGTCGCCTTTTCACAGATCTGACTTGCAGATCACCTGTTTGTCTCCGTGAAGATGTTGGTGCATCCCATCTATGCGAGAATGTTCCACAGTATATCAATAAAGTTATTTATCTTCATGTAGACAAGCTGTTGTCTGACCCTCCACCGGAAGTTACATACCGCAACTTTAATTAATCCCCAAGGGAAATTACTTGGACACAGTATCTCAAACATTTCAATATCATAACCTAAGAGCAAAATATGAAAGAGTGATACAATTCTAAATGATTTAAGTGTTAAAGTAGAGCAAAGGATGTCTCGTCAAGAAGATACAAATACACAGACTTCTATAGGGTATGTACATGTACTAAAAAGTGAATATAAAATGTATCTAGCCTCTTGACTCAAAAGGGAGGGCAAGGACATGCACTACAGAGATGAAACCTGTAGCTTTGATATGATATAAGCTTATCTGTTGCATTTTAAAATTGCCCAACAGATCACTGAAATATTAACTGCCAAGCAAAAAACAGATATGGATTTCAGGACATTGTATTAGTTTTTTTTTATAATTTATTAGTTGCAATCTTCAGATATTGTTTAGTATTTTATGAAATGGTGTACATGTACTATTTTGAAATTATAAAATTGTATCTTGTGAATAGTCAAATGCTAAATGTAGATTCTGGTGACAAAAATCATGGAAGAGCAACAAGTACAGTGTTAAATTGCACTATGTAACTTTTTGGTTAGGGGTCCGTCACCTGCTTGTTTCTATGGATACGCCATTGCTCAGCCTGGAATGTTCCACAGTATGACATTAAATAGATCTACCTTACATTTATTCAGCTACAGTTGGTTTTCTAGCTCAAAAATACCTAGAAAAACGGGCATTCTGGCTGTGAGCGGGGTTGCCTCTCCACAGATCTGACCTGCTACTCGCTCTGGTTTGGTCTCCACATCTCCATGGAGAAAAACGCTTGACAGACCCTCCACAAGAAGTTACGCAGTGGACCTTTAACACTTTACAACATAAGGTACACCCTCAACAAACAATATTGCTCTAACCTGAAAACATAAATATACCAAAATACATTTATGCAGAGATTTTTCCATGGTCAAAAGCTCCAAAAAGTTAATTTAGCACAATATGTCTGCTTTCCTCTGGAGGGTAATTATAAAGCAGATTATGTAAATGATTTCTCAGGGAAGCAGCCTGCCGTTGATGAAAAACATCTCAACAAATAAACCACAGCTCTTAGGTCAATAATTGTGAGCCATTTGAATCACACAGAAAAACAAATCAAAACGATGGTTCAATCCCCTTTTCAAGTTCGCAATGAAATAATTATACACACATAACATTACCAATAACATTATAATAGAACAAATAGCCTTTTTCCAGGTCTATCTGCATACAAATTAAGACTTATTAACCCAAAAGTACACAGTTAAGTGTTGGGTAATGAATTGTATTGGCAGTCAAATTGTCCATTGTAAAGTAGTGTGAAGAACTCTGCCAGTTTTTGCTTTAATCTAATTTACACAACAGATTTGACAAAAACAAAAATGTGATGGATTTGCTTTGCTTGAAGTACAGTGCAATGTCAAAAATTACAATATTTTTCAACAATACATTAAAGCACAAACAATATATAGTTTTGTATTAGTTGCATTCAACTAATACAAAACTATTTATTATATAATGTTATAAACTATAAACTATAAACTACATAATGTTAGCCCAAAATGGCGGCTGCACTAAACGACCCAATCTAAAATCCAACTAATCACTCATCAATAATGCTAAGAAGACACAATTAATGGGTCCAAGTAACTTTTTTGTACAATACAAATGATATACTAAGTTGGGATGGCGAGGTCTCGGTCACGTTTCTTGGGATGATCGGAGGCCAGAGCACATGGCACACATATCACATTCTACTGCGTTATTGGGCAGAGTCAAGTGAGGCTGTTGTCAGTGCTGCCCCCTATGTTGGATGGATTGACTTGGCACAGCGCATGCGCAAGACATGCTCAATGAACACACATTCATTGGATCAGTTAACTATTGTAAATTACTGTTGATTTGTTTTAGCCAATTAGATGTACATAGAAAAAATAAATACAAACACAAGATTGAATGTGTATTGTTTAAATTGTGCCGGCCAATTTAATTTTCTTTCTTTAAGCCAATGGGAAAAAACATATTGAATGAACAACAGCAATGTTTCACTTTTTTCAGTGCACACATAAATCAGCACTATGTAACTTTTCTTTGCTTCCTGCTTGTCTCCATGGATGTCACTGCTTTGCCTGCAATGTAGACTTAGGCTTAGACAGGCTTTATTGATCCACAGGGGAAATTATTTGGACACAGTAGCTCACACATCACATTATATTACAATGTTCATGCCATTAAAGTTAACTAACTTCCATTTAATCCATTATGTGTTTTTATTGCTAAAAATACTTTGAAAAACATGCATTCTTACTGTGCATGAGCTCACCTCTCAACAGATCTAACCCATAACTTAATCTGCCACTTTCTTGTCACTGTGGAGATGGTTTAATCCCATACTGTCGAACATTTCAGACTGTTACGACCCAGCTTGCTTGGGGTGAGGGAAGTAACAAAAACAAACCAAGGTGGAAAAATGGAATAAATGAAGTAATGTTTAATTAACAGGAATGTAAAGGTAAATTAACAAAACAAACTAAAATATACAGAAAATAACCTAAACTAAGAAATTAAAACAAAGGGTTAACATCCAACAAGTTTTGTGCCACAAAACGGGTCACGCAGGCTTACACAAAAATGAGTGGTTAACTGAGGGACACACAAGTTCCCCAGAGTAAACCACATAAATCCACAAACAGAATCAAGTGACCAAATTTTAAAAAAGGGGCACAAAACAGAACTAAACTACAGAATTAGATACAAATGAACAGAAAATGGCAGACTGACCACCAAGGCCAGCAGCTCCGAACAAGTGCTGGCAATCTTCTTATATAAGGGGGAGGAGGCTGGAGGTGAGGCAGGATTGGTCAGGCGTAGAAGTACTCCACCAATCACGGGCCAGGGCTCCCATAGCAGGATTCAGAACAGCCGGCAAGATAATTTAAAGCACACATAACAAATTACAACTGAAGGCCTGGGGACGTAACAGACCAAGCAATTACACCTCCAAGGAGATGATCAGAAAAGTTACATAGTGCACCTTTAAATAGCTGTGGTAACTAGACTAGATGATCCTTTGCTAGAACTGTGCAACAGCTTGTTATTAAAGATATAATCACTATCTGTATTTATGGGTGTGCATATCAGTATATCGCTGATTTTTTGCTATTTTTATTAATTTATTTTTGTGACTGCACTACACTTTTACTGCTTATTTAGTGAAAGGAAACTGTTTATGCAATATGCTTCACATATTCACTATTTTGATGATTTCAAATAGATGCATTTCATATTACCTTTGCATAAGTGATGGTTTAACAAAGAAATATTGTTGCTAAAATGTATTTGGTTCTTAAAAATGGCAATATATCAAAGTATCATGTGCAATATATGGATTATCACATGTATCGCCATATTGTGATAATATAGTTTTGTTATATCGAATCGTGAGTGACCCCATAATTCCCTTGCCTGACCTCGCCTGTTAGAATCCAGAAGGAACCAGACCATAGAGCAAGAAAACCCTCTGTACAAACTTGAGACGGTCCAACCACAGCTGCGAATTTGTATCACTTGCCCCTCAAATGCAGAAGACATCTCCTCTGGAAAATTCTCATAGCATTCAGAACAAAATATATTACTTATTTTACCTGAACTAAGTAATAGTTTGGTGCTTTGATTGTTGATTCTGTAAAAAATCTCAGTCCTTTATGTAGATTTTTCTCCTTTTTTCATGTAAACCGTTTGTTTTTGACACGAACGAATCATGCGTCTCTGATTGGTTAATCTGTCTGTCAATCACGCCCTCTGAAATCACAGAGACGCGATGAGGCTCCAGATCCACTCGTCTTTGTAAAGTTTTGTCGAAGAGTTTGCTTCTGGTTGGTCAGGTAAATGATTCCCAGCCCTACCATCTATGTCTTATTGTGTTATGATGGAATAAAGTTGACCAAGCATGTTTTTGTTTTTCTTTGCAGGCTTCTATTTCCTTTGGTGCAAGAAAGTCTCCAGTTATTTCTTGGCAATGGCCGACGGAACAGTCCTAAAACCCCTGAAAAATACATGAGGGAAGCATCATTCACTCCGATCTCAAATTCCTACCTTACAGAACATGGCTCCTCTATGGTAAGTGCACACATACATCATACGCTGCATAAAACTATCGTGGCTCCATAAATCATGCATTAGGCGCCGTAACAGGGCTGCTCCTATAGGCCTTTGTCCTCAATATCCTCCATCTCACCGCACTATTTTTCATAAGAGAGCGGGAGGCCATTTTCGAGCTATATGCACAAATATTACTCGCTTAATAATGCAGTTTATGGCTTCAGAAATCACTTTACCTGCTCTCAGTTGCGCCACCTGTTGGACGTGATTGATGGACTTTATTGCAGGAAATATACTGGTGTGTTAGGTACATTATCACTGAAATGGTGCTGTACTGTTAGTGGTGTTGTTGCTTAGAAAGGTTTGATACTTATATTACGCAAAATTGCCTCGCATGAGCTTTTAGCCATGTTGTAATGTTGTTATCTCCACAAAAACAAACCTGGAGTTGTTTTCGTTCATTCACACGTGTCTGAGTAATGCTGAGTATTAGGCTATGTTCAGACTGCAGGGCTTAATGCTCAATTAGGATTTTTTTGTGAAATCTGATTTTTTTGCGAGGTTATTCACATTTCCAATTAAATGTGACTTGTATGTGATCTCTAGTGTGAACTTTAAACACCTGAAAAGTGTCCCTCATGCGTATTGGAGGACACAACTTTGTCACACACAGTGAGCGTGCTCAGTGTTCGCGGAAGTAGCCGAAAATTCAGTACAGTTCTTGTAAAATGGACAGGTTACACGTCCACGGCCCCTTCGTTTGTTTCACTTTTTAGCCTCCTTGTGTTCATCTTGCAAGCTCTTTATTCTTCGTTGACACTGGAGCCAAGACCGCCTGTAGCTGCACTTGGCCGTTTCTTTGGCAATCATTTAAAAAAACACCCGGTTTCGATAAGACCCCTTCAACTTGGCCTGAATACAGCGATTCCCCCAAATGTTAATAATCTCACTAACCTCACTTTCCCTCCATTGACTAGACTCCGAGCCTGACATGTAGGTGGGATGAATGTGACCTGACCATTCAGACTGATGTCAAAAGATCAGATATGTATCGGTTTCAGGAGCACATATCCAAGTGACCTGGGTCGCATTTGAAAAAATCAAATCTGTGTCGCTCAGACTATCATTAAAAGATCAGATACAGGTCACATAGGGGTGAAAAAATCGGATTTGGGTCACTTCAGGCTGCAGTCTGAACGTAACTTTAGTCTGTCTAGATCTCCAAAGTTCAATACCATATGCTCTGTTCCACTTTGTGATGTCATGTAGTGGTAGTTTTAAAGTTAACGGCTAGCTTTTTACCTTTTTCAGAAGTAAAAATGATCCAAATGATTCTAGTCAAGGTGTATGGAGTTTAAAAACACACAGCTTCCTGAGTGTTTTGTGTTTGAGAGAAGAACTCAAGCCTAAATATGCAGGGTTAATGTGATAAAAGTGTGTGAATGAAACAAAACACAACTCCAGGTCTGTTTGTGCTGAGTTATAACTTAATTGTGGAATTTGGGCTCTTTAGGAATGATTTAGATACCTTGATTTACATCGGTGCATGTTTGAGCGATTGCTAATTTTCTGGAATCCATTTTGCCGATCAATTCCCATTTCAACCACCACCAGCATACGGCCACTGCTCTCTACTTATTTCGTTCTCCAGCGTTGTGTAGTCATTGTGGTACAAGTACAAAAAAAAAAAAAAATCAACTACTTGTTAGCGTGATGTACAGCAATTCAACAGAGGTGCCAACAGCTTCATGGTGCTTTGTTGTGATGACGCTTACGGCAACATCAGCTCCCATTGGGCACTACAGTTTTCTTCAGTGGGCTTGTTTATTTTTTAAGTTGATGCAGGTAAACAATCAGAATGTGTCCAATGAATACAGAATTTTACCTTCAAATGTTATTTTCAAGAAAGTTGTGATCAAGATGTCTACCTAATATTGCACAAATTATACAACTACAACTCCAGGTAATCTTTTGATGAAGAAAGAACCTTATCCCATGGTTAAAAGCTCATTAAAATCACTCTTGCATAATATGTCTTTACAAGCTATCAAAATGGCACTTGGCAATGTCTCCCTTTTGAAACCAATCAAACACCACTTTTCCAGGCCTGGTTGACTGGAAACGACTGTGTGTGATTCATTAGTGGGATTGAGCTGGAGTGATTCTGCTGTAGCTTTGTTTTCAGTACATATTGGCACAGGATGTGGGCTTGTTGGTAAATTATTGTGCAGACGAAGCGCTGAGGTGAGTGGAAGAAACAAGAACATATCGCTAATACAGATCTCGCTTTCTTTCTTTCTCTTGCTGTTGCTACTTTGCAACATGCTGGGGATGTTCTACATGTATGTCTGTAGAGGAAAGTGGTAATAACAGTTACTATGGTGACATCATGCACACATGTCATAAAAGTTTTGAGAGAAATCTTGAGAAAAAAAAAAAGACTAAATGGATTCAAACAACACGATTTCAGTAGCCTGTGATCGATACAAGCATCTGGTTCTGTTTAGGAGTTTAATTTTCGACAAAAAAGTGAAAAAATTAGTTGTAGTCGTAGTTCCAACAACTGTAATGCTACTTCAGTTCTTTCTGGTCAGATTGTGTTAAAACATCAGCGGTTACAAAGAGACGGGTGACAATTTCTCAATATAAAGTCATTTGGAGTCGAAGGAGCCAGAAGTGCCGCATGTCCACTTCCTTTTCAGAACGCGGTGGCCAGTGGGTTAGCAATGTCCATTTACAGTCTAAGGTTTGGATATTTCTTTCAAAAACAATAAATCTCCCTTAGAGTAACACAGGCCCCTGCCATCCATCTGAAATAATGACGTCACTCACCGCATTCTAGAATACGAAAACTACCAACTGGCTGACGATCAGATCAGAGCGCCTCCCTCCTCTTCTCTGACTGTCCCACTACTTTCCCATTATGCAAATCGTTTCTCCTTTGAAAAGCTCTACACCCTCTGCCCATCAATTCAACCTGAATACATCCCTTATATACAGCAGCCTTCTCCTCTGTGAAAAAGAGGGTCTATTTTTGATGCACGGCGCTCCTCTGTTCACTTTGCAATAGCTCTCACCCAATCAATTTACACAAAGGCTTTGAAGAGTTAGGAGGAGTGAAATTATACACAAATGCATGGGGAAATACCGGCTCTACCAATGAAGCGATGGGTTTTTTTTATTTAGTGGTTATTGCCATTCTAAACGCATGCGACACAGTGGCGCGTTCAAGAAAAGTTCTCCCAAACATTTGATTAAGTTCTCAGAAGGCCCAAAGCTCTGGAAGGAGTTTTAATACTGCATTTTAAATTGTGTTTTTTTTGCAGAAAATTCCTAGAACCACTCGCTGCATATAGATTCACCCTTTCCATGGCCCCTGGCACCGAGACCAACCATAAGTAAACAGCCACTTTGCATTCACTGTGCAAGTTTCAATCTATATGTTTATACAGTATATGTGAAATACTGTTACCAAGAGTGGAAGCATTAGTTTCCAGTATTTGCTAAAGGTGCATTATGTAACTTTTCTGGTACTGGATTCAGAGCAAGTTTATTGCCATTGTCAGTGGACAGAATTCCCAAAGTATTCTTTCATCAGCGTTATGGTGTAACATGAAACTATGTAAAGTAAATATAGTAATAAGGGCATGCATTAAAAATAAAGTTAAACAAATTGCTAGTTGTCTTGATGGCCAATACATTTAAATACAGATGGGGGCAGCTAGAATTAATATGTATAAAATGCTACTTTTGTTGTGATACTGTCAGTTAGAGTCTAGTAACTAAAAGAAATGATCAAGTTCAACATTCATGAAGTTACCTTTTTATTTCATGGTAAAATACAGGGGTGTAACGATATCCAAGTCTCACGATACGATATTGTAAGTAAGTCAGTCTTTATTTATATAGCGCTTTTCACAGACATTTTTTACAGAGCAAAGACGCTTAACAGAGCATTGTTCAGCATTATTCATTCACTCTATACCTGGTGATGGTAAGCTACTGTTGTAGCCACAGCTGCCCTGGGGCACACTGACAGAAGTGCGGCTGCCATGCCAATCGGCGCCATCGGTCCCTCCGACCACCACCATCACTCACACACACACCACTTTCATACTAGGCAATGTGGGTGAAGTGTCTTGCCTAAGGACACAATGATTGAATTGATTGTATTTAACTGACCTTAACTATCAATGTTTCTGGAGACCTGGAGCATGTTTTGGGTTGATGGGGGAAACCGGACACAGAGAGAAACATGCAAACTCCACACAGAAAGGCCCGGGCGACCCTGGGATCAAACCCAGAACCTTCTTGCTGTGAGGCATGAAGGTTATATTGTCACAGTATGACCCTCACTGTACGATTTTCTTTTGCGATATCGTGGGAAAGCTCTTGATACGGTTGGGAGACTCACAATTAGGGACGATGTTTTCACGATATACATCTCACGGTATATTTATTGCAATATTTTGTGGAGGCTGACAAAATGTGACTTTTTCCTCTTAAAATGCCTTGACCAGGGCAGCCACGGGGTCTTAAAAGTCTTAAAAAAGGTCTTAAATTTCATCTTCTTAAATTAAGGCCTTAAAAAGTCTTGAATTATGTTGTCCAAGTCTTATTTTTTTCACAAAGGTCTTAAATTTCATTAGCCAAATTTTTTTGTATACTCAACTAGGCTGCAGTGCAATGCTGAATGGAGGGAGGAAAAAAACAACAACAACGTGAATCATGTAACGTGAATGAACGTCTAATTTGGAGAATGTGCAAACAATACCTAGTTTGTCTTGTTAGAGTGTTACAAATGATTTTTTGGCCATTTTACAAGCAATGCGTACGACTATAAATGAGTTCTGAATGAGATTTTATAATAAAGGATTTTTTTGATATTTAAAGCAGTGAGTAATGGTCCTTATTAGAATTGGATCTGGTGTTTTTCGCCTGCATAATGGGTGTGATGTTGGTCTTAATTTTTATTCAGGTGGTCTTAAAAAGGTCTTTAAAAAGTCTTAAATTTGGGGTACTCAAACCTGGGGATACCCTGTTGACAACACTTTATCCAAAAAACTAAGACTTAAAAGTGCTTGTTATTTGTTATTTTTTCTTGTAGTCTGCACTACAATGGCACAAAGGATCATGGTCTTTGTAGTTCTCCCTGTCTTTTTTAGCTATTGCTGCAGCATAACTATTAATTTAAGCAAAGAAACTTGCAATTTGATATATTGTGATGGTCCACGATATTATTGTGAGAACTTTGATGATACGATATCACGATATTTTGGTTATTGTTACATCTCTAGTAAAATACAATGTAAACAACAGGGATAACGTCCCATTGCTCCCTACTCTTTGGGAGCACCGATCCAGCTTTTTCAGTTCCAATACAATATTGCTGGGTTTCAGATGACGTCACAGCTTTCCATAGGCCAATATTATTTAATACAGATGGGGGTCTGCCAATATGAGTATTGTTCAGCTGCAGAGTTCTGTTGTAATATAGCATGGTCTTGGGTCTAGTGATTAAAAGAAATGATCAAGTTCTATATTTGGGAATTTACCTTTCCAATATTTCATGGCAAACCACAATGTAATTCATAGAAAAAACTGGCTCTTTGCCCCATCTGGAAATATGACATCATCACATTCAAGATTCTGAAAACCACCAATCGATACTTTGACTTTAAATATCTGCCGATACCCGACATTAACCCATGGCAGTGTAGAGATGGAAAATGGCACTTATTTTTTTAAAACACAGTTACCTTATTACACAAGAGATCCAATTGTGTTATGTAACTGTTATTTATTCTTCAAATAACTACTGAACAGCTTTGTATGAATAAAAGTTTAAAAATTATGAGACTTTCTAGACTAAAATCAGCCTGTAAATACTCTTATTACATCCAGTTAAATGCCTGACCAAGATGTCAGCTTAATCAGTATCATGGAACCGATATCCGATCCAGCTAATTTTACACCATCTGCACTGATATTTGATACCAGTGTCTGTATCGGTGGATCCGTATCTGGAACTATGAGATACCACTTAGTTCTTTATCACTATCTATATTTACTACACTTTTAATGCTGTGTAACTCCAGCATTTTTAGACAAATCTTCTATTCTGTTTACATTGTGTCCTCACACGTTGACATTTCCAGGTAGCATCATTATCAGTGAACCAAAATAGTTTTCTAAAGGTTAAACAGTGTACCACATGCTCATAATCCAATAATTTGCCTTCAGGAACAACAAATTAACCAGTATCTCTCAAAATAGTGCACACAGCGGATGCATTAGCGGTAACTATGTTCAAATGAGGCAGAATGATCAAAAGGACATCCTCTGCTGCACATTTGGGTGTCAGGTTTTCACTCATGTAAACAAATGGGGTGAGAGAAGATGGAGCGTGTGCGTCTGTCTCTCATGGATCATTAGCTTTACATTGACACATGAAACCAAACTCCATAACACAAAATCTGCACATGCATTCATTTACACAGGAGTCACACAGTACAGAAATGACCTGGGTGTGTGCTGAGATAATTTAGGGTCCATATGTTTCAGAATGATGAAAAGTTAGGACATAGCAATTAACAATTCAAAACAAAATAATGTATCATTTGAGTGTTCAGCTGTCCTCAAAATGGCACCGCATAACAGGATGTAAGAGGCTAATCTTTCCATTATGGCAGATTTGTAGATTTAATGCCCCTATGGTCACTAGGGATGTAACAATAACCGAAATATTGTGATATCGTATCATCAAAGTTCTTACAATAATATCGTGGACCATTACAATATATCAGTTACAATATATAAGTCTTTTTGCTTAAATTAAGAGTTGTGGTGCAGCAATAGCTAAAAGAAAAACAGAGGGAACTACATAGACCATGATCCTTTGCTCCATTTCAGTGTAGACTACTTGAAGAAATAACAGTTCTAAGCACTTTTAAGTCTTAGTTCTTTGGATTACGTCTTGTCAAGGCATTTTAAGAGGAAAAAGTAACATAATTATGAACAGTTTTGTCAGCCTCCACAAAATATCACGATAAATATTGTACCGTGAGATGTATATTATGAACATTTTGTACTGAGAGATTTGGATATTGTTACATCATCATGAGCCTCCCCACAATATCGTGAGCTTTTCCATGATATCGCAGTAAATATTGTACCGTGAGGTTCATACCCTGACAATATCGTATCGTGAGACTTGAATATCTTTACACCCCAAAAAGTCGCCGTAGTCAAATTAGAATAAAATTAACATAATCAAATCAAAGGTGCTTTAGGTAGTGTTTCTGAAATGTGCCATTCTTTTGTCTCCACAGCGACATTATTGCATTGCCTGGAAGGTTCCAGTAGGCCATTAAACTTATCTTACCTCATGAGGTCAAGCTGGTGTTCAAGGACACTGAGATACAGGTCAGATTTGGGAGGAGGAGACCTACTTAGACTAAGAATGTATGTTTTTGTAACAAAAACATCTGTAATTCAACAAATGAAATAGGGATATGTTTAATGCCCCTCAGTGGCACATTCAGAGACAATACTACCTGTAGGGTTGTTAAACACGAGATTAATGGATATTTTTGGTTCTTTGTTATACTATTGTCAGTGTTGGGAAGGTGACTTTTAAAATGTATTCCCCTACAGATTACAGATTACATACCCCAAAATGTAGTTTGTAATGTAATCCATTAAGTTACTTAAAGTGAGTAACGTAATCTGAATACTTTGGATTACTTGATTTGCTGTAAAGAAGTAAAGACCATGATCTGAACATAAGATGGTTTGTCTGATAAAAGACAATTAAAAAGCCCAGAATTTACTTAAACATATTAAAAATATTATTGATAGAAGAAGAGAAGACACGTCTGCGCAGCATGATTTAGTCCTGTTAAATCCTGGTTTAGACCTGGTTTGGACCTGGTTTAATCCTGGTTTAGTCCTGGTTTAGACCTGGTTTAGACCTGGTTTGGACCTGGTTTAGTCCTGGTTTAGACCTGGTTTGGACCTGGTTTAGTCTTGGTTTGGACCTGGTTTTAGACCTGGTTTAGTCCTGGTTTAGACCTGGTTTAGTCCTGGTTTGGACCTGGTTTAGTCCTGGTTTAGACCTGGTTTAGTCCTGGTTTGGACCTGGTTTAGTCCTGGTTTAGACCTGGTTTAGTCCTGGTTTGGACCTGGTTTTAGACCTGGTTTTAGTCCTGGTTTGGACCTGGTTTGGACCTGGTTTTAGACCTGGTTTAGTCCTGGTTTAGACCTGGTTTAGTGTCCGGCAATGAGTAGAATTACCGGGGAAAAAAAAGAAAAAAAGGGATATAGCCTGAAATGTGCAGGAAAATACCGCTGTGTAATCCATTTATTTCAACAAAGTAACTGTAATCCAATTACCACTGACTTGAACAGTAACTGTAACCGAATACACTTACTCATAATTTGTACTCTGACTACGTAACTTCGGTACATGTAATCTGTTACTCCCCAACACTGACTATTTTAATGTGTTAGCCAGACTGGCGCCACCTAGTGCCTAGTCCATTTCATTTCTCTCCATCTAGGTCAGGAATTGAAATACACTAGATGGTTTGCAATAACCCAGGCACCAGCCAATCAGCGAAGAGTCAGACATTCTGTGTTAGCAATGATTCCCGAGATCGAGGATTTAAAGCTGGAACAAAGAGAATGTTTGGTGAATTTTATCAAGGGGAAAGATGTTATTGTCCTTCTTCTTATGGGGTTTGGGAAAAGCTTAATATACCAGTTAGTCCTGTTAGCGGAGCATTACATACATCACGACCAAATAGCAGCAATTGGTTAAATTAAAAAAAAGTACCCACCTACCGTCAAGTGAACAAATTCTAATGCTTCCAGGTCAGACGGTTTCCATGAAGTGAAACCTGCCGATGAATCAGGCTCGTAATGTGAGAGCTACTGTGTCTAAAACCAGTTTCAAAACTAGTTACTCCTTTGAGCATGTACTGAAAAAATGAAAACAAAAATAAGACCTCTCCATGATTCATATCCATACCAGCAGGCCTATGTCACTGTCCACAGCTACTCTTAAAAGTGTTTTTTGTTAGAATTGTTATATTGAAATCTGTAAAAACATGGAGCCTTCTCCCTATCATAGTTCTATCATAATTCTAGTACCATGGCAACACTAATGACTTGGCACAGCTCCTCCTATATCTTGTACAACATTCTCCATCAAAACAAAGCCACTTCCTCCGTCACCTGCCCTTGGGGTTAATTCTTAGACTAACAGACCCCTTCCTGATCCCATCTTTTATTTGTTCTTTTCACACAATCCATCTTTGGCAAACGACTCGGAAAACCTGTCCGCTACACAATGCCGGACCATTTTATCCCATCTCAAACTGTGGGATTATTGCTCCTGCAGGTTGGAAAGGAAAACTGGAGTTACGGCGTCTAATATTCAGTGGAGATTAGTGCGATTACAGTGTGACAGCTGTGTAATTACATGGGAAGCCCTAACAAGAGATGAGGTGACATGTTTGAGCAGCTGTAAATGGCCCTTTCTTCCACTCTCTCGCACTGTGCAGCCGTCGCCAAGTGGACACGCCACGGACACATTAAAGCCCCATTATGTGACATTTCAAGGGGGAGGGTGGGCTTTACTTGTTATACTCTCCATAGAGATGTCATTGCTTTGCCTAGAATTGGAATTTATTCATGAAATAATATTTAAAAAAAAATAAAAAAAAGGAAAAGCATAATTTAAAGGTTCTATATAATGAAAAATTGACTGTTGTGAGCTTTAAGGCTACGTTCAGACTGCAAGGCTTAATGCTCAATTCAGATTTTTTTGTGAAATCAGATTTTTTTGTGAGGTTGTTCACATTTCCAATTAAATGTCACTTGTATGTGATCTCCAGTGTGAACTTGAAATGCTCTAAAAGGCTGCGTTCAGACTGCAGCCTGAAGTGACCCAAATCGGATTTTTTGGCTTCTATGTGACCTGTATCCGATCTTTTAATGACAGTCTGAACGGCACAGATCTGATTTTTTCAAATGCGACCCAGGCCACTTGGATATTTGCTCCTGAAACCGATACATGTCCGATCTTTTGACATGCGACTTCAGTCTGAACGGCCAAAGCGCATCCATCCGACCTACACGTCATCAACAAGCCACAAACGTCACTATTCTGCGCTGAAGCAGGCGGAAACCGGAACTGTAAAATCGCCAGGTGTTCAATGCTCGCGTCCATGTTTGGACAACTTCCGTAAACACAGAGCACGCTCGCTGCGGTTGATGCATGGGGTTGACGTCATCGTGTCTCCAGTGCGCATGCAGGACACTTTCGGGCCGTTTACCCTTCACACTGGAGTCACAGACAAGTCGCATTTAATTGGAAATGTGAACAACCTCGCAAAAACATCGGATTTCACAAAAAAATCAGAATTGAGCATTAAGCCCTGCAGTCTGAACGTAGCCAAAGTGTCTCACATGCACATTAGAGGACACGACGACATCAGTGTGCTCAGTGTTTACGGAAGTCACCTAAACCCTGAGCTTTTTTCCCAAAATATGGTCCAGTTCTTTGTTAAATGAACAGGTTACACGTTCATGGCTTCTTTTTTGTTTGAGTCTTTAGCCTTCTTGTATTTGACTCGCAGGCTCTTTATTTTTCATTGACACTGGAGACAGGAAGGCCTGTAGCCGCGCTCGGCCATTTCTTTGGCAATCAATCAATCAACAATTGTATTAATCCCGAAGGGCAATTCAGTTATAAATCTATAAATAATAAAGAAATAGAAAGATAGACACCGTACGTTCAAACCACAGTGCATCAGGGACACAGTAACAAATTCACTTTCCATTTAAAATCTGTATGGCAGAAGGAATAAAAGATTTGGCGTCGCGGTTAGTCTTTTGCTGTGGGGTGACATAGCGCCTCCCAGAGGGCATTTTCATCAACTGTGAGTGCAGTACATGGTGAGGCTGGCTCAGTGTGGCTTTAGTCTTTCGTAGCACCCGATGTCTCCACACAGAGGCCAAATCCTCCATCTGAACACCACTGATTTTGCTGCAAACTTTTACAATCTGGTTCAGACTGTTCTTGTCCTTCACAGATAATCTATAAAACCAACAAATAAAAGAAATGGTCAGCAAACTTTCAATAAAAGAATGCTAAAAAATATTTAAAATGTTAGACGATACATTAAAAGAGCTACATTAAAAGATCATCATCATTTCATTTCAGTCATTTCAAAATCCTCTCGGTTCTGATAAGACCCCTCCAGTTTGCCCTGAATACAGCGATCCCCCCCAAATATTAATAAAATCACTAACCTCGCTTTCCCTCCATTGACTAGACTTCGAGCCTGACGTGTAGATGGGATGAATGTGACCTGACCGTTCACACTGAAGTCACATGTCAAAAGATCAGATATGTATCGGTTTTAGGAGCACATATCCAAGTGGCCTGAGTCGCATTTGAAAAACATGGGATCTGTGTCGTTCAGACTGTCATTAAAAGATCAGATACAGGTCACATAGAGGTGAAATAATCTGATTTGGGTCACTGCAGGCTAGAGTCTGGACGTAGCCTAAGACATGTTATAATATTGTTACCTCGTCAAAAAAAATAACAGGAGTTGTATTTTGTTTCAATCACACGTGTTTGAGTAATCCTTTATTAAACTATGTACATCTCCCTAGATCAGAATCGTCTTTTCCACCTCGTGATGTCATGAAGTGGTAGTTTGTGATGAAGAAAGAACATAATATAACATGGATCAGACTATAGTGTATTATGAGCCCTTTAAGGCATGGACTATTCAAAGATGTGTCTGCTCAAAGAATAAAGAGACGTCTCATAGAAATCAAATTAACCAGTTTGAACCCAACGTGAGCTGGGAAAGCCTCACGTTACACAACTTTAATCCACTTTTAATTAGTGTGCGCTGTGATAATGTTCTTTTATAGCGATTCCATTTGTTCATTTTCTATAGCTGTTCTGAATTTGAAGATTAGGATTAAGATTTGCGCTTTAAAATGGATCCTGGCGAGATTAAGAGTGGAGCCATAATGTTTTTAAATCCATATTGGTCCACCACCTGCTTGTCTCTATGAAAATGTTATTGCTGCACTCGGAATGTTCCACAGTATGGCATTAAACTTGTACATCTTGCCTTCATTCAACTTCATGGTTTTTACTGCTTTAAAACACGCATTGTTACTATGAGTGGGCTTGTCTCTCCAGTGATCTGACCTGTGACTTTGCTCGGATGGGGTCACCTTCTTGTTGCCACGGTGATAGATGGATGTTTAAGGCTTTATTGTGGAACATTCTAAGCAAAGCAATAACATCTCCATGGAGCCAGCTACCTCCGTCAGAAAATGATACGCACCTTTAACATAATGGCCATTTCGTGTTAAAATAAAGTACTAAGGACAAAACTCAACATTTTGTCTGGGAGATTCTATTGCAACTATGGCAACCCAGTGTTTTTCTATTCTCCTGCGCTGACAAGTCTAAAAAAACAGACTTTTGACAAGACAAAGCTTCATTTAGACCTAAAATTAGACCAAAAACACATCCAGTTTTTCTTGTACTTTCTAGTGACACATCGGAGGCATTTTCTCTCAAACACAGTAATACTAAACAGTCACTCTGTGTTTGTGCTTTTGCTGCAAATGTAGATTTTTGACATTTTTTCACACTCATTTTAAGGTTAGGGTTATGGATCAGGGTTAAGTTTAGGTTAGGAATGTATCTGAACTTTAATATTTGCCGTAATGACATCTGCTGATAAACCTAAAATACAGCATATAGCAGTCAGCTTTGATTGACATGGAACGCTAAGCCCCGCCTCTGGACGAAATGCCAAATTCTCATTTAGTGAGTTCCATGACATACAGTACACAGATGTTATCCCCGTTCTGTTACCTAGCAACCATAAGGTTATCAAGGGCCAAAACCTGTCTAAATTACAAAATATTTATTACACTATTATTTTGTTAATTTAATGTTTAAGCTGTGAGAAAAAATGCCTTCCTTGTGTGTAAACTGTCTCTGCATTTTGGATTTGGATTTTGCTATGGAATGTTTTCAGTTTTGCTATAGAATTTTCTATGTTAATCTTTTTTTCCAGTTTTTTTTTTTTTTTTTGTACTTTTCTTCTGAATTTGCCATATTTTTCAGGCTATAAGGTGTACTAGATTATAAAGCGCAGTGTCAAGTAATGTTGCATTCTCTCGTCTATTTTCATACATAAGATGCACTGGATTATAAAGCGCATTAAGCGAAACGAATGGACGACACTTGAGACTGATCCCTTAACCCAGGCATCCACGATCCGTTACAGATATTGGCGTAATTCGCCCAGTGTTGCCTCTCTGTCTTGGTGAATGTGTATCATGAATTTTGTTTGTGATTATGATTTTTTTTTTTTTTCCAATGAGGAGGACTAAAATATACATTTAATAATAATGTGTTTAATGCAGCTGTGCACACATTTGTTTACGTTTTACATAAAGAAAGCTTAAAACCACATGAGCAATTTGCATAAACTATAAGCTATAAAAAAAACAAAAACAGATTGCTCCTTGTGCGCTGATGCGGTTCAGCTTCTGTCAGACTAAAGAAAATGACTTAGTTGTATGTGAAAATCGGTTCAAGGTCAGTAAACACAACCAGAATTAATACATGAGACCCACCGGATTTTAAACCCACTGTCGATTTTTGAGAAAATTAAGGGATTTTAAGTGCGCCTTATAGTCCGAAAAATACCTCTCAGTCAGACAAACTACCACTTAATGATGTAAAACTATGATAAATATTGACCAAAAGTACTATCCCACAAAACCAAGTCATAATTAAAAAAACAAACATGAAAACCTGGCACAGACCACTAGACTAGTCTGGATACTTTTACCAGTGTGCTCTTCTACAATACGCAGGTCATACAATATGCTTAAGCAACAGCTGAAAGCCAACACACCACATTAAGTGTTCGCCAACATTGTAAAAACCGTACATCTTGTGAAGGTTAAGACGTTATCGATGTGCCTGGATTCTTAGAAACGAGAAAATCGATACACAGCTGTACTAGTTTAGTTCAGAAAGTACATTATGTCTTGTTTTTTGTAGTAGAAGTACGGAGCAATAGTGGAGATTCAAGACCCTGGTGGTTGGAGATGAATAGGCTCTATTCACGCTTACCAGAAGACGCTGGAAAAAGGCGGATGGCGACTTCTGATGTGATAAAACCATGGATTCGGCAGCAGCGTCTTCACAACCTGCCAAAGCTTTCCATGGGGAACCAGACTCTAATCGCAGCTTCCATGTCACTTACAGGCAGCTGGTCGTAACTGTCGATGTGCTGAACATAACGGAACGCTACAATTCCTTTTTTTTTTTTTTTTATTAGACAAATTATAATACATAAATGCATAGGCAATTTATAAAAGGAAAAAAGAACGAATACAATGACATCAAGATGAAGAAAACCAGGCAATTTTCTCAGTTTTCCTAGATTTTGCCAGTTACTTTCACCAATAAAGCCCAAAGTAAGTCGTCATCCGCATGTTTCCAAACGTCTGCTGGTTTGTGACAAGAATAGAGCCTATAGCGTTGGACATTTAACAACACTCATATTAACATTGCCTTGCTTTAATTATGCCATGGAGAAATTTTCGAGCTCATTCACATGGTTCAAGGTGTCCACAAAGCAGAGTGATGGAAACTTCAGGGACACTTACCTATTCATTATTTCAAGGGCTCATGTTACGCTATTTTCTGATCTATGTTATAATATTTCCTCATCACAATCATACGTGGAGTTGTCTTATGTTTCATTCACACATGTTTAACACACAAGCCATGCAATACGTAGGTTTAAAGTGCCTATAACAGGTTGTACACATTTTAGTAAACCACACTTAAGGTAATTATATTTAAGATTATTTTAACACTTTTTCTCCCATTTTGGACATTTTTTAGGTTTAAAATTTTACATCCTGGTTGGAAATTGTGACATCATAAAATGTTACCTAGCATAACTTCTCTAACACCCAGAAATTATGACCTGACAAATAAGAAAATTATAAGAAAACAAACCGGTCAAAAGTTTTAAAACACCACACTTTTTCCATTTTTTTTTAACTGTTTATTGTTGACCAAAATGTATTCTAAACTTTTGATTGATGAAAGTGTCCACCTTTGGCAGATATAACCGCTGAACACACTCGTGGCTCTTTCTTTTTACAATTCAAATCAAATATTCTTCAGAAAGTTCTTCCCAAGTCTGTTGCAGAAGTTTCCATAAATGTGTGGCACTTGTAGGTTGCTTCACTCTTCTGTCCAGTTCATCCCAAACCAGCTCCATGGGGTTTAAATCTGGACACTGTGCTGCTGGACACTCCATGTTTTCAAGCTTTACCATCTTGTTCTTTTTTCCTGAGGTAGTTTTGGCAGAGCTTGGACTTGTGGTTTTTTTATCTTTTTTTTTTAACCTCTGGCTGTTCAGTTCTTACCTTTGTATCATTTCAAGCTCTTCACTGGACTTGCACGACTTGAATTGCAATAAATAACTAAAACAATTAGAGTGTTTAAAAATTTTGCCTCTTGTTCCTGTAATTTTCAACATATTTTTAAACTTTTCTTCATAAATTGCTTCTTGATTGGTTTAAAGCTATAATAGATTTACCATCAAAGTAAGTCAAAATTAGAGAATCATCAAAATTTGCCATATGCCTTTGAACATAAAACCTGCATATTTAGATTAATGAACCAGTAGCATCTAACCACACATAAACAATTCTAAGGTGAATTTGTTGATTTCAGATTCATGCTTTGTTTTTGTTTTTTTTCGCATTCAAAAATCTAAAATACAGGGTAACGTTTTTATATTTCTTGTACAAGTAGAAATTCCAAGGCTGCACTACATTCTTTTGTCATGTACAAGTTGGAATTCAGAAAATCCGACCTCCAAGGACGACTGGAATGCACCATGAATGGAGAAATGCTCGTGATGAAGTGAACAGTTTATTGATTACAAAAAAAAGACAGTTAAAAAAAAGTTTCCTGCTCATCCTAGAAGCTGGTATTGGTGACACAATGCACATATTAACAAACACTGACAAAAAGTTTTAAAACTCAAGAAAAATACTAAATGGATTTAAACAGCTCATTTTCACGAGCCTGTGATCAATACAAGCATTCATTTATTCCTAGCTGTTTTTATTTTTGTATATTTATTTTTGCTCAAACTGTGAACATGTTTCAGCAGGTCTCAAACATTAATAAAAAATACTTCTTAGTCTTGCTCAAATATGTAGTGGAGAAGAAAGTACAGATACCTGCTGTCAAATGTAGTGAAGTACAGATACTGTATTTTTCGGACGGTGCACCGGATTATAAGATGCCATATCAATAATGTTGAATTCTTGTGTTTATGTTCATACATAAATTGCACCGGATTATAAGGCGAGTTAAGTGAAACAAACGGGCGACACTTGAGAATGATCCCTTAGTCCAGGCATCCACGATTCATTGGCAGATCGTGGTGTAATTCGTCTGGCGTTGCCTCCCTGTTTTAGGCTGCGTTCAGACTGCAGCCTGAAGTGACCTAAATCTGATTTTTTGGCTTCTATGTGACCTGTATCCGATCGTTTAATGACAGTGTGAACGACACAGATCCGATTTTTTCAAATGCGACCCAGGACACTTGGATATGTGCTCCTGAATCCGATACATATCTGATCTTTTGACATGCGACTTCAGTCTGAACAGTCAAAGTGCATTTATTCGACCTACACGTTATCAACAAGCCACAAACGTCACTATTCTGCACTGAAGTAGGCAAAAATTGTTAATGAACTCTGTGTCACTGAAGTGAAGCACATCACCACTCACCGCTCTGGGCTCCGTCTCCACATCCACACGTTCCTTTCAACGGACGTCGCTGCCGCTGTCCCACAAAACACCACAGCCAAAAACCTCGTCCTTCTCCTCAGTCTCCTCTTTAAAACAAGTAAGTTGTTCATGTTCTGGCTCCGGTACGAGAGGAACTTTAAAATCTCCAGGTGCACAATGCTCGCATCCATGTTTGGACAACTTCTGTAAACACAGAGCACGCTCGATGCGGTTGACGTCATCGTGTCTCCAGTGCACATGTGGGACACTTTTGGGCTGTTTAACTTTGACACAGGGGATCACATACAAGTCACATTTAGTTGGAAATGTGAACGACCTCGCAAAAACATCGGATTTCACAAAAAAATCAGAATTGAGCGTTAAGCCTGCAGTCTGAAAGTAGCCTTAGTGAACGTGTATTATGAATGTGAATGTGGATCATTAAAGTGTTTTTTTCTACAAGGACTCAAATATACATTGGGTATTAATGGGTTTAATGCCACATTTCTTTATGTTTTACAGAAACAAAACTGATGCGGTCAGCTTCTGTCGGACTAAAGGACACGACTCAGTGGATTATGTGTGTTCTTTCTGTGACAGGGATGTGTTGATGATGATGAGTCTGTTTTGTGCGTATATTGCGTTGGAGATGGTTCATGTGAAACTTTGCAGAGATTATAAGTCTGCAGGTCATATGCATAGACCCTATATGAATGGACATATATTCTCTGTAGCATTTCATTGATGTCATAAATGCCGACGCAGAACTATACGTCGCTCTTTACTCCGCGAGTATGGAGTAAGAAAGCTGTCAAAAATATTCGTGCGCATAAAATTGAAATCCGTGCATATTTGGCTGTAGTTGCGCATAAAATAAATATTTGTAAACTCTCAAATGAGTCCAGTCGTACATAAAATATATTGTGTGTATTTTATCCATCAGAATACGAATTGAAAAGTTACGACGTCAAGAATTACAATCACGAAATGAAAATTTACGATTACACTTTCATCAGTACGAATACGAATTCACAGACGGAACTTTACTGTCAAAAATACGTCATCACTTCACAGACATTATCCATCGAGCAGAAGAAACATCGATCAAGATCAAGACTGTGCAGCTCAAGTTTGTAGCAGAGTAAAAACAGAGTAATAGCACAAGGAGCTACAACAGCGACCAACAAGTGGGTTAATTAAAATCTATTGTAAAAATGTCTTGAATTCGGGAACCGAACGCTGCTGTATAATATTGTGTAGAAACACCTCCTTTGAAAGGGAAATTGCACCTATATGTTAGAAAACATAGTGGAGCCAGTTGGCAACATCCGACGTAACGTTATCCCAGGGCTAATTAACAAATATCAGGTTCTCTGTAGGTTTAGATTAAAACATTCACGACTACAGCCACAGCGAGCATCAGTCAGTCTTCATCTCAGCTGCATTTCAGACAATGGGTTTTTCATGAGTTATAATGGGTTATAATGAGCAAATCCATCCACGTCACGGTGACGTTAAACTTACCGGTAAATACTGTAAACATACCAAGGTGTTGCCTGTAAACACGAACATTAATTGATGCTGGAAGCTGCATTAAACTGTAATGTGTAACATTTCATTAGCTGTGACGTCTGTAACCAGGACAGTTTGGTGTTTGGTGTAAACTGGGACATTTCAGCGTCCCGAGGAACTTTTGGTGGCATTTCATGCGAGCAGCTTTAGAAATGATTGGTTGTGATGCAGAGGCAGCAGGCTGTGAATGGATGACAAGTACCTTGTTTCTTTATCTGTCATCCAGGTTGATTTCACACAAACTGCAACTGCTTTATCCATTTATTCCTCAATCTTCTCTCCCTTCCTAGTTGCAACCTAGATTACCTCTGCTTTAAGTGACCTAGCATAGCAGTCCAAACAAATCAAAACGCAAAGCAATCTTGGACATATTATGGGATGTCTGCGGTGCGCGTTAAATTTCCCCTGGTTCCTTGCGTCGCTTGCTTTCTGCATTTTAAGCACAAGTCACTCCACCTCTCAGTGCGCTGCTGAGGTTTCGTTATTTAACCCAATCATAGTGCTACGTCCCTGGGGAATTAACTGTGCTGATGCGGAGTCTAGCAAACAATTGCAATAAACAAGGATAAAATAGAAAGTCCGCTGTAGGTGAAATGAAGACAGATAGCCATTTTCAGCAAAGCAATTATGGGTTTTAGATTGAGAATGTGTATCAGAGCCAAGCACGAATAGTTCCCTTTATAATTTGTTTTATTGTAATTGGATTATTACAACCCTGCTGTCAAATCATTTAACAGGACTAAATTAAGTGGACAAGAAAATTACTTCCTTAGCTGAGTGCAATTTTACCTGTAGGATACAAAGATCACGAGGTCACTGCCACTTGGGAATTTTTTTATTTTTTATTTTTTGTGTATTTTCTTCTCAAAGCGAAGTCCATTTGGTGCGTTCTGAATGCTCCTGTCCTTTTTGTCAGAGGTTGATTTGATTTTATTGGCGCATTTGTCCCTCTGAGTCGTGTCTGACCAGTGCAGCCCAAGGTCCTTCTTTCACAGCTGGAGTTCCTCTTTTTAAAGCTTTCAGTCTGTGGAGCTCCAAGCACTAACTCAGTCCTGTGCGTAATGGACAGACTCAGGTTTCTACAATATCATGTGGTTGAAGAGTGGCGAGCACTTTTAACATAAATAAAGTAATGAATGAGAACTTGACTGATCCTTTGCACTGACATGTCGGGGGTGTTCTACATGTGTATGTTCAGCTGTTATCATGGTTACACAACGCACACATTTGCAAACACTGACTGGTATACAATTTAATATTTCTACATTTATCTTAAATCTTAAGAAATATAAAAAGACAAACATATCCATAAGTGCTTTTCATTCAAGATCCTATATCACAGGTGTCAAACATAAGGCCCGGGGGCCAGATCCGGTCCTCCAAGACCTTTAATCTGGCCCTCAGCTGACTTTCTACTAAAATATTGTAATTATATTTTCTATTAAAATATTGTTAATTTTCTGTGGTGTTTATCACAGCAGCGTCTCCAGCGTCTCTGTACGTGGCCCCTCCCACCAGAGCAGCACAAATGAA
The DNA here is from genome assembly GCF_026225935.1 of Boleophthalmus pectinirostris. Classification (NCBI taxonomy): domain Eukaryota; kingdom Metazoa; phylum Chordata; class Actinopteri; order Gobiiformes; family Gobiidae; genus Boleophthalmus; species Boleophthalmus pectinirostris. The sequence goes on along the minus strand of NW_026571036.1, from coordinate 31,398,565 downwards.
GACTTGTCTCTTTCCAAACGCTCTTAAAGGACGATCGTTTTGACTGTTGACCGTGACACCCTCATCAGAAAAATGTCAAAAATGAGAAAAGTGGAGCCGAGTGCAGGATTTTCCAACAAAAAATGTACTTATTCCTGTTTTAATACAAGTTCATGTTAAATACAATTTCAACACAAATTTTTTTCTTAAAGTTTCAGGTTGTTCATAATATTATAATATTTTCTTAAAGAAAGAGTTCATCAATTAAAAAAGATTTCTGTAATAGATTTGTGTTTCTCTGTACAAATATTTGAACTTATTGTTATTTTTGGGGTTTATATGCCATGAGTTTTCTGATCCGGCCCCTTTGAGATCAAAGTCGGTTGGAAACGGCCCCCGGACCAAAATGAGTTTGACACCCCTGTCCTATATTATGCAAAAATGACTCTTGTGAGCTTTAAGACATGTTATAATGTTGTTACCTCATTAAAAACAGTCGTGTTTTGTTTCATTTACATGTTTTGATTGACACATTAGTCTGTCTACATCTCCAAAGCTTAAAATGCTCTGTTCCACCTTGTGATGTCACAAACTGGTAGTTTACAAGTTAACAGCTACCTTTTTACCTATGGTTTAGCAGAGATGGGTAATTCCAGTGCTCAAATTGTCCTAATGTTTCTCGTGAAGGTGCATACAATAGAATTTTAAAAGACACTGAAGTACTTCCTGTTTTACCACATGACATCACAAGATGGAAAGTGTTGTCTGTGTGAGAAAGTAAGTCAGCCTAAATATGCTGGGTTTGTGTGTTAAACATGTGTGAATGAAACAAAACACAACTCCAGGTCTGTTTGAAACAACATTACAACATAGATCAGAAAATTGCGTAATATGGGCCCTTTAATCATTATGCAAAAGTAGATTTTTCTGACAATGTGCTGCTCAAACATGTTCTTTTTCTGATCAATAATACAACAACAACAACTCATTTTTCAGTCATAGAGAAAGTTTCTAGCAATAAATGCGTTGCCTTAAAGGTGCACTGTGTAACTTGGTGGAGGGTCTGCCATTTGCTTGTCTCCACGGTGATGATATTGCTTTGCCTTGAATATTCCACAGTAGGGCATTAAACTTAACTATCTATACAGGTATTATTGCTCATACTTTCCACAAAAAACATGTATCTATACTGTAAGCAGGGTCAAAACTCCATAAATCTGACCTGTAACTTGGTCAGGTGACATTAATTGCTTCTTTTGTTGCCATGGAAATAGAGTTAACGCTATACTGTGGAACACACCAGGCATAGCATCAGCATCTTGATGGACAGTAGCGAGTGGTGGACCCTCTAGCAGAAAAGTTACATAGTGCACCTTTAAACCCACATGACCGATCACGCTGTTTGGCTCAGAAAAGCAAATTAGTGTTAGATTTAATATGTAGTCAGTAGTTCTCTGTGGGGAGTTGTTTTGGCAATGGTTTTACAATTATTTTCTTAGATTCAACTAAAATGTGCCTTTTGTTTATACTATTTATTGTGAAATTGGTTGTTTTCAGTTTGTAGAGTATGCTGAGCGTGTCCCTCTCTCAAATGAAACACAAACTATTGCTTTTGTTATTTTTAAAGGAAATTAGTCTGAACATGATATTTCTCTGTATATTAGTAACATTCAGGTCCATTATCCTTCTATATTTATTTATCCTCTTTTAAAATAAACATAGTGCTGATGTAGATTTGAGATGAAATTGAGTATAGTTCCCTTCCCATTATGTGCACAGTTTTCTATGAGGTACACCTGTAGCTTTTTAAAAATAGAGTTGCTGGTCAGATTCACAGAACCTCAACATGACATATACAAGTTTCTAAAAACCAAACTCGAATCATTTCAAGTCAAATGACACAGTCCCTCCAGCATGAATGAATGAAATAATAAAAATCAAACTCACTTTATTTGTACACATTAAGCAGTAAAATACAATAACAATAGAAAAGCTCAAACAAAGGTCTCAGTGTAGCTCAAAAGGTACGGCCATCAGCTCCAGTGTCAGGGCAGTTTGAAGAGAATAACAGCTCTCTGGACAAAAGTGTCCTGCAGTATTAGAGCAGCTTCCAAGGGGCGTCGGGTGATCTCTGGGCACACAACAGGAAAGCCTCTCTGAAACTTCTTGGTCAGTGGCTCTACTCCGAGCTCCTCCCATGTGACTGAGCTCCTCTGTAGTCTCCTGTCTCCAAGTGAGCACCAGCCACCCTCCAGAGGAAACTCATTTCCACTGTTTATATCTGCCATCTTCATCTTCCATTTTCATTACCCAAAGCTCAAGACCATAGGTGGGGGTAGGAATGTAGATCTAAATCAGGGATAAACAAGGACTAAATCAGGATTAAACAAGGACTGAACCAGGTCTGAACTAGGTTTAAACCAGGAGCGAACCAGGAACCTGAACCAGGACCAAACCAGGAATAAAGAAAGTCTGAACCAGGATTGAACCAGGCCTAAACCAAGTCTAAACAAGGACATAACCAGGACTGAACCAGGACTAAACAAAGACTAAAACAGGACTAAACAAGGGACCACAGGTAAGAGTAGGAATGTAGATCTAAACCAGGTCTAAATCAGGACTGGACCATGACCGAACCAGGACCAAACCAGGACTAAATAAGGACTAAACAAGGTCTGAACCAAGACTAAACCAGGACTAAACCAAGTCAAAACAAGGACTGAAACAGGACTAAAAGAAGACTAAACCAGGTCTAAAATAGGGACCAGGAATGTAGATCTAAACCAAGACTAAACCAGGTCTGAAACAGGGTCCATATGTGAGAGTAAGACTGACCAGTAAACCGAGAGCTTTGCCTTCATCGTCAGCTCCTTCTTCGCCAAAACAGTCTGATGCAGCCACCCCGAGATACAGTTTGCCCTATTTCTGATGAATTGCAAAAATATAATCCAAGATAATCCACCCTAAAAATTCCAGGCAATATTTTTCGTCAGTATCTCTCACCTCTAATTCATGCCTATATATTTTGTGAAGCCGTTTGAAACCTCAGCCTTCCCTCACGTATGCATCTCCTCGCACAGTATCTGGCAGTGAGCTTTGGCCTGTTTGCCTGGACACAGATTACGAGGAGCAGGATGATTTTGCAGTTTGTTGACTCCACATTTTTCTTATTTGTATTGCACCATCTGTTATTTATCACACGACGCAACAAAAAAGAAAGAGACAAAAAAAAAAAAAAAAAAACAGAACAGCTTTGTGGACGGGATGCGGCATGCTCCAGTTACGCCCGAGTCCGTCCTCTCAGCTGTATGTGTGACTGTTTGTGGACTGTTTGTGGGTATGATGAATGGTGACACATTTGTTCGTCTTGGCCCTCCCTCGTAGCAGGAAATGAAAAGTCTGTCAACACAACAGCAGCGGTAAAGGATCTGCTCCAGTCTGCTCCCGCCTCGCGCCAATGCTACACATCACCTACTCCACTGATACTTAAAGGGCCCATGCTAGGCAATTTTCTGATCTGTTGTAATAATAAGGTTTACTTATCACAAACAGACCTGGAGTTGTGTTTTGTTTCATTTACACGTTTGAGTAACCCTTTGTTATTAGTCTGTCTACATCTCCAAAGGTCAAAATGCTCCGTTCCATCTTGTGATTCATGAAGCGGTGGTTTTCAAGTTAACGACTACCTTTTACTTTTAGTTCTGTAGAGATTGGCAATTCCCTGACTGAACTTATGACATCACAAGATGGAGTGTTTTGTGTGTGAGAAAAAAACTAAGCCAAAATATCCGTGTGTTAAACAGGTGTGTACCATATTTTCCAGGCTTTAGGATGAGCTCATAAGCCTCCAACCCCATCAAAAAACAACTGCGCGCCCCACAATCCAGAGCGCAAATGAATCCACGAATCCACTCGGGTGTCCCAGCACGACTTCACTAAAGTACAAAGTTGCACCACCAGCAGTGCAAACAAACACGCACGGAGCAGACAGCGACCGCGCAGCGACAAACACCTGCAGCCACACTCATCACTCCACACCGACGAGGAACGGAACGGAGGAACGAACTGAAAAAGCGAGTGCAGTGTGCCACTTCTAGACACAACTGAACAACTGAGTCACTGTGAACACGCCGACAATCCGTTGGTCCCAGACAGCACCCTCCCTACACGCCACAACTGAACAAAGTCCAGAGTCACAGTGAACGCCACAAACAAACAAAACCACTGACCCATCCAACTGTTGTGTTTCGTTTAAAGTCCAGTGCGATTTTTTTAGTGAAACAATATCGAAAATAGACCATTCTATGACAGTGCCTTACTCCTTTACTTGAATAATTTGGTATATTTCAGCCCTCGAATCTCTCCTGAACTAAAAGTAAAAGGTAGCTGTTAACCTGAAACCTACTGCTTCATGACATCACAAGGTGGAACAGAGCATTTAGAGCTTTGGAGATGTAGACAGATGAATAATAAAGGGTTACTCAAACACTTGTGACTGAAACAAAACAAAACTCCAGGTCTGTTTTGAAGAGGTAATAACATTATAACATTGCTCAATTTTATGTAATACCAGGCTTTTAAGCACATTTTCTGCTACCAACTTACATGTTTTGTACCAGAAAACATGCACAAAATGGTAAAATCCCCCAACTGAATATGACCAAGCCCACTTCAAGATTTGGAGATGTATCACCGGGTGTTGCATTGTTTATTTGTAGGGATGTAACAATATCCAAGTCTCACGATACAATATCGTCGAGTATGAACCTCACAGTATGATATTTATTGAAATATCGTGGGTGGGGAGGCTCATGATTAAGGATGTAACAATATCCAAATCTCTCGGTATGATATTTTCACGATATACATCTCACGGTATGATATTTTGTGGAGGCTATCAAAACTGTTAATGTGCTACTTTTTCCTCTTCAAATGCCTTGATAAGACTTAATCCAAAGAACTAAAACTTAAAAGTGCTTAGAACAGTTATTTCTTGTAGTCTACACTGAAATGGAGCAAAGGATCATGGTCTATGTAGTTGCTGCACCATAACTCTTAATTTAAGCAAAGAGACTTCGTAATTCGATATGGTGATGGTCCACGATATTATTGTGAAAACTTTGATGATACGATATCACGATATTTTGATTATTGTTACATCCCTATTCATTTGAGTTTATCTTTTACAGTTTTAGTTATATTATTTTGTATTTATGTGTAAAACTGCAGTGTAAACTCATGGTTTTCTGCATAAATAGTTTTTGTGTGAACTCGTCCTGCATGTATAGTCTTGTGAGCACAGTTTGCATCAGATACGTACAGATGCATAATAGTTTTGAGAGCTTTTGTTCGCCCTGATTTTCTTACAATCTGTTTTTGCTATAGTTACTACACAGGACTGTACTGTACATGTGTCCTTTAGTATAAATTATATTGAATTAAATGGAAAGAGAAGAGCAATGAGGCTAAAGAGGTGGCTGTATGTTTACACAATCTGTAAGTATACGGGACCATTCCCACTGAGGAAAAGTGATTAAAATGCAGTTCCTCTCCAGTGCCTGAGTCACTTGGCCTTTGAAAAGAGGACAGACCAGAGGAGAGACGGAGTGCAGAGGAAAGAGGGAGTGCAGAGGAGAGAGAGAGAGAGAGCGTACAGAGGAGAGACGAAGAGAGAGACCAGAGGAGAGAGACAGAGAGCGAGAGAAAGAGAGCGCAGAGGAGAGACAAAGACAGACCAGAGGTGAGAGAGAGCAAAGGAGAGACAGAGGAAAGAGAGAGGAAACAAAAAGGAGAGAGAAAGATAAAGCACATTGGAGATGGAGAGAGAGCGAGCACAGAGGAGAGAGAGCATAGTGAAGAGAGAAGGAGAGCTCAGCGGCGAAGGAGACCAGAGGAGAGGGAGAGAGCGGAGGAAAGGGAGAGGGAGCACAGAGGAGAGAGAACGATATAGCGCACTGGAGATGGAGAGAGAGCGAGCGCTGAAGAGAGATCACAGAGGAGAGCGAGACCAGAAGAGAGAGAGAGAGAGCCACACTCCCCTTAGCCTGTGCTGCAGCTAAAGTCAGTGGTTTAAATGAGCCTCACTCTGTATAAATGAGCTGCTCCAGGACCAGGGCCACAGGTGGAATCATGGAGGAAGGGATTTCTGTTTAAACTTTTATCTGCGTGAGCCAACTTCCACGACCACTCATTAATGCACATTTGACTTTTAAAGGGGCATAACGTAAGGACTGAAGGATCTGTGGAAAATATATAGTGATTTTTCTGGTGGGTATTACGATTCCGATTAGATTTGCAGTTTTTGTTAAAGGGACAGTCCGGAATTTTTGACATAGTGAGCCAGAGTGTTGGAGACGTGTGGAGACACTTTTTGAAATATTCCATCCAGTCCTTGTATTTGCAGAGGTCACTGGTGCTAGGCTAGTGCATGTCAATGGCCATAGTTAGCCTGCCACTAAAAACAGTCTTACCCACTCCACAAAACACCTGAAGAAAATCTATTATTACACCAGACTGTCGATGTGAATGTCTGTGTTGATAGAATAATAATAGAAGTAAAACCAACCTTGACTTTGAAGGATTTATGACTGAGCAGCAGCAGCGAATTGTACTTCCTTCCGACGGACTGATATCACCTAGCACCTATCTTACCACCAAAGTAAAATTCTGCTGCTGAGAAAATAGTCCCTCAACATGTGACAATTCATGCGATGCAAGGTTAGTTTTTTTCAAACATTATTTTATCAACACAGACATTTACATCGGTAGTCTGGTATAATAATAGATTTGATTCGGGTGCTTTGTGCAGTGGGTAAAACTGTTTTTAGTGGCAGGCTAACCAGAGGCGATGCTACCATTAGGCCAAATAAGCGGCTGCCTAGGGCCCCCAAACCTGGAGGGGCCCCCAACCAATTACCCTCAGTGTCACTAATGGCTGAGGCAATTTGATTTTCTCTCAATATGACATTAAATTAAATTAAATAAAGTATTTTACTTTTAAACAATAATCATAAGAAAAATAATAATAATCATATGTAATGGATGTAAACAAACATGAAATTGCAGTAGCAAAAAAATATAACTATTTTCAGTTCTTGTTGTCTATTAGGCGACCTAACTAATAAGACAAGTTTAAAATCCACCATAATTCAAATAAATAGAGATGTCTATGTCTCAAGAACACACACACACACACACTATATATATATATATATATATATATATATATATATATATATATATATATATATATATATATATATATTTTTTTTTTTTTAAACTAAAACAAATGTGCATTATAATGATGGCCCCAAACTCAAGTTCACCTAGGGCCCCCAAATTGCTAACTATGGCCATTGACATGCACTAGCCTAGCACCAGTGACCTCTGCAAATACAAGGACTGGATGGAATATTTCAAAAAGTGTCTCCACACGTCTCCAACACTCTGGCTCACTAGGAAATGAGGTCTTATGTCCAAAATTCTGGCCTGTCCCTTTAAATGAATAAATAAATGGTTCATTATTCTCTTCAAAAAAGCAGCATGCCAGCTAGCTCACTTTTAACAGTCACTTTTGCTAAAATCTCAAAACATTAAATAAACAACCTAATAATAGAATTCAAATTTGTTAAAGTAAAGACTACCCAGTTATTTTTATATGCAGAGTACCTCAGTTTGTGACGTTGTTGTATTATGTATTATACTTCAAAATTTCCATTTGAGTTGGCATTGAGACACAAAAATCTCTTTCTAAAGACTGAAGTGTCCTCAGCTGAAGTATTCATTTTATTTATACTGAATTAAAAGAGTAGTTTTCAGAACCCATACTTTTACTACTACTTGCATAATATATTACAGTACTTTTATTTGAGAAATGTATCCTTATTCTTTATATACTCTTACATACTCGCAAACTTATTTTTCTCAGTTTCTTCAACTAGTAGTTTTTTTTTTTTTTTTTTTTTTTTTTTTTATTCCTATTGAGTAATATTTTAGTATTATTCTTACTTGTGTACAACTTTTGGCTAAGCTCTATCTGCCTCTGATTATTTGTATTTTACTTATTTCTATTTTATGATTTTATGGTTTTGCTTTTATTTGCTTTTATATTGCTTTTATTGCTTTAGGACTAGTATGATCAAATATTTAGCAATTCTACATTTTGTGGTTCTTTATTTGCCCTCTAGATTGTGTAGCTCTTTGGAAACTTCTCTGTTTATAAAATGTACCACATAAATAAAGTGGCTTTGGATTCAGTATATATTTATATTAACTAGTGCATGTGTTTAATAATGAATTCCAGAACAGTAACCAAAAGCAGTCCTCCTATACATGTTGTAAACAGCTGATTCTCTCACATAGGCCTGGTTCTGTGGTTTCCTGCCTGTAATGGTGCTGTTTGTGTGCCCTGGTTTACAGTCTCCTCTCTGGGTTGACTCTGAGTAGAGCTGTGCTGTTATGGACCGCTGGGGCTGGAGCTCTGTGCCACTGTAATGAGCTCTGCAGCATTCCTGATCAAGTCTCAGCTCTGATCACTCCTCTCCGTCTGATCCTACCCCACCGGACACCACCGCCCCCTACTCCTGCCCCTGGGTAATGCATGCAGAGGAACACTTATAATTAAAGGTCCTGTGTTATACAGAGTGGATTCTTGTGAGATTTGAGCCTTGTTACCTCCTCAAAAACATACTCGAGTTGTGTTTTGTTTCTTTCGTACATGTTTGAGCAACCCTGGGTTTGTGTGTCAGGCATGTGTGAATGAAGCCAAACACAACTCCAGGGAAGTTTATAATATTCTGTTCTAGTTGGACATAAGCAGCAGATATGACATTCCCAAAACATACTACTGTAACTATTACCGCATTTTTCAGATATAAGCACTTTTATGTATGGGTGGTCCTGCGACTTATATGTAAAAATGTTCACACTGACAGCCGCAAGAGGGCGCTCTAGGCTTGTGTGCCAGTATCTGGTACGCCTATTACTCCTGTACTGCTGTTCCTTGGCTCTACTGTGCATGTCTCCTGCAGAAAGAGCTTCTGTCCTGTCTGTACCGTGTCAGTCGATTGCACCATTACTCTTGTACCACTGAAAACTTAACATTTAAAACAACTGAGGAGACTGAACACAAATGCCCCCAGTAATCGAGCAGCAGAAAGAAAGTTTGGAGTGAGCGAGAAACTTGTGAGGGACTGGCAGAAAGCGGGGATGGAGAACACAGCTTCACAGTAACAGGGAGGGTGCACCATGCAACTTTCCTGGGAGTCAGTGGGTGGCTCAACAAAGCCTGGACTTCAGTGACAACCAAAACCATCCACTCGGGATTCAGAAAGGAAAGGCCGGGATTCTAACTGGAACTGATGATGAGTCTGATGACAGCTATGCAGAAGAGGAAGCGGGGCTCTGTTTACCTCTGGAGGGTGTGGAGTTGCTAAGAAGTGACACCGAGGATGAAGAATTCAATGGATTTAGTGATTTGGAGTGAGATGGAGAGTTTGGTAAACTTGTTCTGTTGTTTATGTTATAGTTTATCTGAAGAACTGTTCATATGTGACTTTAACAGTCTGTTGTTCTCTGTTCTGTTGTTATTACTATAACTTGCCTTTCAGGATGACATGTCGGTTCCTGTTCTTTGATTTTATGAAATAAATTTCCCCCAAAAAGTGCAACTTATATATGTTTTTTTTCTTCTTCATTGCGCATTGTTTGGCTGGTGCGACTTATAGTCCGGAAAACACGGTACTTAGGAACAATTTGCACTTTTTAGCGTATCAGCTATTGGCTTTGATTCTCTAATGTAGGCTGGTATGTTGTTTTGGGTAAGCACTTAACTAAGGGGGCTTATCATCCATCGGTCGCTGTAGTTTCCAAACAGTCGGTATCCACATCGGCCATGGAAAAAAAAAAAAAACAACATATTGGTAGATCTCTATTACCTAAAAGTGGAAAAAATGCACAGCACACCCAGATGGCAGATGTCCAAAAGCTTTCTCCACTTTCAAACTACGCCTCGACAAAAAGCTTTCATCAGATCGTCTCTCCTGCTTTGGACCACAGTATAGTATTCGCAGTATCTATAGTATACTGTGGTCCAAAGCTGGAGAGACGATCTGACGAAGGCTTTTTGCCCAGAATGGAGAGAGCTTTTGGACATCGGCCATCTAGGTGTGCTGTGCATTTTTTTCACTTTTGGGTTGGTGTTCCTTGCATTTTCACCTTGGCGCGATCTTCGGTGTGGGTTTTCTATTTCATTCAATCTCTATTACCTAGCAACAATAATGTTAACAAAGACCAAAACTTATCTAAATTAAACTAATAAAAATAAACAACAGTACTTTAGTTCAATGAATACAATTGCCTTCCTTGTTTGTATCCGCATTTTGAATGGATGTGAGATGTTGGTCTGTCTTTCTCACTCCCTCTTTCTCTGTTTATCTCTCTTTGTTCGACAGTCTCATCCTCACTACATCCTTTCTCTCTCTCTCTGACAACACCCTAGTTAAATGAATAAAATTGCCTTCTTTTTGCGTAAATCGTCTCTCAAAATGTTGTTGGCATAGATGGCGGTATTTTGTTCTAGATGTCATCGCTACTTTTTTGTGTTTCTTCTCAACTTTTTTTCCACAAACCACCACTTAACTGATGGTTTGTTGGGATAATATCTGTGGGCCCGGTCAAGCAGAAGTCAACATCAAGGCCAAAAATTCAAGTTAATGCATCTGATATAAAAATGTATTGAACAGATACATATGTACTCTAGTTTATGAAACTGTTGACCTTTTTTCTGTACCATTTTTGGTTCTAAAGTTCCATATGTTTTAAACAGACCATGTATGAAACATGGAACAAAAATTATTTCCCAAATTTCAAAGACCTGAAAATCATGTCAATAAATGGATGTATTTCATCATATCTTGTGTTATTCCATCTTTGAACTGTTGATGAAGGTACATGTTTTTTTTTTTTTTTTTATGTATTTAAAATGATAAAAATTTGCTTGGAAGGACTGACATATTTTATAGAAATAGTTTCCTTTCATTTTGAAGTAATATTAAAGGTTTCGGAAGCGACAAATTATGCAAAATCCTGCACTTTCTACTTGTTTGCACAATTTTCCCTCCGTTACTTTTCCCTCCGTTACCATGACCTTTCTTAATAAAAAATCTCATTACTCAAAAAGTAAGAGGTTTTTCAACCTAATCTTGTACCATATGGTAGAAAACTATATGAAGCAAATATTCAAACCAGTTTGTTAAGGATATGTAAGTGAGAACCAAGAGTTATCACTGTTTGGATTTATTGCCCAAAAAGTGCTGCATATTTCATTCCTCCGTTACCGACATGAGTTTTTTAATTTTTTGTGAACAACTTGAAAGAATATCACAGGTTTAACTTGACCCTGTTGGAGTGTAACTCTTTCCTACATTCTGATACTTTACTTATTTCAATAGTTCCTCTAGTTTCTGAATAAGACACATTTGAATGTCAAAAATCTGCCCCTGTTTCCCTCCGTTACCACTTGACTGGACCCCTGTGGTAAAATTCATCTTAGTTTTACATGTCATAATTAGAAAAAACAAACAAACATAAAAACACAGCAGCTCTGAGTGTGGATTTCCATGTGATCAGACTCTTGTGAAGCTGCACATTCACTCAGCCTAATGAGTCCCACATACAAAACAGTGGTTAATACGAGTGCTCGGACTTCCACTAATGAAGCCGGAGTCAAACTCAAGGGTTAAGATAAGATTACTGTGAGAATAAATGTCATTATTTTAATCATCGTCAAAAAGTTAAAGCTTAAAGATGTAACTTTTCTACCACCTGCTTGGAGATCCACAGTTGGTCAGGGTTTTTACTGCTAAAAATACACTTGGAAAACATGTACGCATATCCCTTTCTCCTCTTTTTTTTAGCCTCTGTCACTCATTCTCTCTCTCTTTTTCGGTCTCTTTCCTTTCTTTCTCTCACCCTCTTCCTCCATCTCTTGCGCTCCCTCCTCTCTCATCTTTCTTTTTACGTCTGTCTGTTTATTTCTGTCTCTTTACAGTCCTCTTCTGTCTTTCTCCTTTAGTCTACCTTTACCTGCTCTCTCTCTATCTTCTCATTCTTTCTCTTCCCACTACCCCATCTCTTCCTCTCTTTTTCTCTCTCTGTCTCTAAATCTCTCTTTCTCCTAAAATCTCTTTATCTGCCTCCCTTGTGGTCTTTCACGCTCCTCTTTCTTTCTCTCTCTCTTCATCTTTCAACCCCCTCCCCCTTTTTCTCTCTCTTCTCATCCTCTCCTTCTTCTTGTCTCTACTCCTCTTCTCCATACTGCACTCCACTTGCTCCTCTTCGCTTCTCTCTTTTATTTATTTTATTTATTTCCAACCTGCGCGTTTCACAATTCACAAACTTCCATCCTTCTCTCTCTCTCTGTCCGTCTTTCTTTAAACTCTCTCTCTCTCTTTTCCTCTCCTTCCTCTCTTTCCGTATACCGCTGGGTTATCCCTAGCTCTCATGTCCCTGTCCGCGTGTGAATAATTCATATTTTAAATCCGTGTTTCGTATCGGCGCCGGCAGCAGCGGAGTCTTGGAGTTATGAGTTCTCCGTAATGTGGCTTTATCTGGACCAAAGAACAGCCAATCCCTCGCTCCCTCCGTCTCTCTGGCGTTTCCCCTCTGCTTTCCACAATCCCCCTCCTCACTTCATCCTCCCTCTCTCCCTTTTTCTCTCTCTCACGCTTACTACTCCTCTCCTTTTCTCTCTGGCATTTCTCCTCCACAATCCCCATTCTCTCATTCCTTTCTCTCTCTCTTTCTCTCTCTCTCACGATTTCTCTCTCTTACTAACTCTCTTTCTCTCTCTGGCATTTCTCCTCTACTTTCCAGAATCCCCTTCTCAGTCCATCCTCTTTCTCTCTCCTGCTTTCTTTCTCTCTCACACTCTCTTGCTCTCTCTGTTTTAGTCTCTCTCTCTTTATCTCTCTATCTCTCTTGCTCTCTCTTTCTCTCTCTCAGTCTCTCTGGCATTTTGTCTCTGCTTTCCACAATCCCCTTCTGAGTCCATCCTCTTTTTCTCTCCTACTTTCTTTCTTTCTCTCTCTCTCTCTCTGCCTTAGTCCATCCTTCTCTCTCTCTCTCTCTCTCTCTCTCACTCCGTCCCTCTCTTTTATTCTCTTTTTCTCTTCAGCAATTTCCTCAATTCAGCGTCCCCTTCTCTCTCTCTCTCTCTCTCTCTCTCTCTCTCTCTCCAACACTTCCCTCCTTAGTTCACCCTCTCTTTCTCTCTCTCCTTCCGTCTCTCTCTCTCTCTCTTCCTCTTACTTTTTCTCTCTCTCTGTCTCGTCAACAATCCCCTCTTTAGTCCATCCATCTCCCTCTCTCTCTCTTTCTCTCTCTCTCTTTCGCTCTCTCTCTTTTTCTCTCTCAATCTCTCTGACATTTTGTCTCTGCTTTCCACAATCCCCTTCTCAGTCCATCCTCTTTCTGTCACCTACTTTCTCTCTTTCTTGCTCTGTCTCTTGCTCTCTCTGTCTTAGTCCATCTTTCTCTCTCTTTCTTTCTCTCTCTCTCTCTCACTTCCTCCCTCTCTCTTTTATTCTCTTTCTCTCTTCATCAATCTCCTCCTCAATTCAACTTCCCCTTCTCTCTCTCTCTCTCTCTCTCTCTCTCTTACTCATTCTCTCTTTCTCTCTCTGGCATTTCTCCTCTGTTTTCCACAATGTCCTTCTCAGTCCATTCTCTTTCTCTCTCCTACTTTCTCTCTCTCTCTCTCTCTCTTTCTCTCGTTCTCTTACTCTTTTTCTCTCTCAATCGCTCTGGCATTTTGTCTCTGCTTTCCACAAACCCCTCCTTAGTCCATCCATCTCTCTCTCTCTCTCTCTCTGTCTCTTTTTTCTTTCTCTTTTACAGTCTTTACTCTTTACTCTTTTATTCTCTTTTCTCTCTTCGACAATCCCCTCCTCAGTTCCCTCAGTTCAGTTTCCCCTTCTCTCTCTCTCTCTATTCCCTCCCTAGTTCATCCTCTTTTTCTGTCTCTCCCTCTGTCTCTATCCTTTTCTTTCTCTCTCTCTGTCTCTTCAATCATCCCCTCAGTTCATCCTCTCTCAGGTTCTCTCTTTCTCTCTCCTTCCCTCTCTTTCTCTCTCTCTCTTACTCTTTCTCTCTCTGTTTGAGTCAGACTTTTCACTTTATCTTTAATATAGGTCTGGCTCTTTCTTGAAGCCAAACAAATACTATTTTTTATGTTATTAATATGTTTACTGCGCCCAGTCCCTCTCACTCTTTATAACTTATTCTCTTTTTTCTGTGATGCAATTTGTTTTTATTGTGTCCACCGAATAAATACACAGCATGAAAATCTAATGATACTAAATAATTAAACAACTGCAATCCATATTTTAACACAAGATTAGTTGTTAGAAAAAAACAGAGGAAATTGTAAATGGTAAACATAATTTTTTTCAGTCAAATGAAACTATTGAGTTGCTGCTTGTTGATACTTTGCAGCTGATATCATAACGTTCCCTGGTGGTGTGAAGTTAACCGAAAGCACTACTTTGTCTGAAGCTCTAGTCCGTTTTACAATTAACACAATCTGACCAGAAAGAACTGACTTAGATGGAACGACAACTGAGCTGGTTTGTGCAGTTTGAACAGTTTTCTTAGGCTGCGTTCAGACTGCAGCCTGAAGTGACCCAAATCTGATTTTTTGGCTTCTATGTGACCTGTATCTGATCTTTTAATGACAGTCTGAACGACACAGATCCGATTTTTTCAAATGTGACCCAGGCCACTTGGATATGTGCTCCTGAAACCGATACATATCTGATCTTTTGACATGCGACTTCAGTCTGAACGGCCAAAGTGCATTCATCCACCTACACGTTATCCACAAGCCACAAACGTCACTATTCTGTGCTGAAGTAGACGAAAATTGTTAATGAACTCCGTGTCACTGAAGCGAAGCACATCACCACTCACCACTCTTGGCTCCGTCTCCACATCCACATGTTTCTTTCAACGGACGTCGCTGCCGCTGTCCTACAAAACACCACGGCTAAAAACCTCGTCCTTCTCCTTCTCAATCTCCTTAAAACAAGTAAGTTGTTCATGTTCTGGCTCCGATACGAGAGGAACTTTAAAATCTCCAGGTGCCCGATGCTCACGTCCATGTTTGGACAACTTCTGTAAACACAGAGACGCTCACTGCGGTTGACGTCATCGTGTCTCCAGTGCACATGTGGGACACTTTTGGGTCGTTTAAAGTTCACACAGGGGATCACATACAAGTCGCATTGAATTAGAAATGTGAACAACCTCAAAAAAACATTGGATTTCACAAAAAAAAATCAGAATTGAGCTTTAAGCCCTGCAGTCTGAATGTAGCCTTAGTCAAATCAGAATCAGAAAATCAAACACCTAAACAGGACCATAAACGCTTGCATTGTTCATAGGCTCCTGAAAATGTGCTGTTTAAATCCTTTTTAGATTTTTTCTTGATTTTTCAGGTGCACTGCGTAACTTCTGGTGGAGGGCTCGATATCTGCTCGTTTCCATGGAGATTGCTTGAAAAGATCTACTGTAGGCTCTATTCACGCTTACGTCACAAACCAGGAAGATGTTTGGAAACATGCAACGACAACTTCCAGTGTAGTTCCCGACACTGGGCTCACCGACCAACTGTGATCAAACCCACTGATGTAAATGTGATTGTTGGTAAAATGAAGACTGCAGATGTATGTGCTGTTTGGAATCATCTTGAATTTGGTGCCCTCATCTTTTCTATCTTTTCTAATCATTCATGGACCCAGTGCACTCAGAGTTGTGTGTCAGTGGGGAAATGATGAAAACTGAGGTATGGTTGGAATTGTTGATTAGCTGAACTTTGTGGCGTAAGTTAAAGTTAAACTTACCTAACTCCATAGCAGAGTCCTGCACCGGGTACCTGCAAATAGTTACTGAAACCGGCAGGTTTTAATGTTTGTTTGCGGGCGGGTAGTGATTACACACGGGCGGGTCAGGTGAGTCAAATGAATGACGAATGGGAGAAAAATACTTGACATTCGTTGCCCTGGAAACAAGTGCTGGTTCATTTTCCTGTTCAGTCCTGGTTTCCTGGTTCAGTCCTGGTTTCAGTCCTGGACCTGGTTCAGTCCTGGTTTAGTCCTGGTTTTGTCCTGGTTTATACCTCATTTAGACCTCATTTAATCCTGGTTCAGTCCTTTTTTAGCCCTGGTTTAGACCTGGTCCAGTCCTGGTGTAGTCCTTGCAAGCTGCTTGGCGGTTGCGGCAAGTATATATTTATGCTAATGACACTGGTTCAGTCCTGGTTTAGACCTGATTAAGTCCTGGTTTAGACCTGGTTATGTCCTGGTTTAGATATGGTCCTGTCCTGGTGTAGTCCTGGCGATGGACTTTGTGGTTGCGACGTGTATATGTTTATAATCCGCAAATGACATGGCGTAGGTTCAGTTTAGTCCTGGTTTAGTCCTGGACTACTGGGTTGTCGGACTAATGGGTTGATTTATCACGAGCACGGGCGGGTAACGGGTGTAATGTTAATGGGTCCGGGCGGATGTGGATGCGGGTGCGGGTGATTGTGGGTCTCCAGAAATGGACCAGTGCAGGATTCTGCTCCATAGACACACATTGATGCATCCAGGTCATGTTCCAGGTCAGATCTGTGGAGTGGTGACTTCACTTACAGTAACAATAATGCATCGTATTAAGCAATTTAAAACCATCATAAATAAATGTTTGATAGATAAGTTTCACACCACACTACGTAACACTCCACAGCAAAGCAAATACATCTCCATGGAGGCAAGCCATTTGTGGACCCCACAGCCCAAAGTTGTGTAGTGCACATTTAAAACCTTTTTTGTCTGTGTGCACATGGTGTCTCCATGTTAACTGCTGAATAGAGGTGCATATAGAATACCCTCAGCTAGATGTCACTGCAAAGTAGGCCAACAATACAGCAGACATGGTGTGTTTTTGTGTTCTTGCAGTCTCTGTCGAGACACACACAGTCACAGGTCCTCTTTGTGTTATAGTCCATTGTTCAGAGCAGTGATCACCGTGAGACAGTTTCATGGTAAATGCACATCTTGCTTCATGTGAGTATTTATTTGAACTGTTGCCATGGCGCTGGTGTGTTCAGACTCAGACAGATGTAGACATTACCTTGCCCTCACTGACTCCAAACAACTTCTATTTACCACTTTATAACTCCATAAACACTCTGATGTCTGCTTAATGTTCTGCTGAGCACTCGGAATTAGGGCGAAAGGCTTTGGAAAATATATTGCGATTACATTAGCAGTTTATTTATTTGTAATCAGGATTCTATTCTGTGTGCATTTTAAAACTTGTCCTAGAGCATTAAAGAGAAATACACAAAGAAGATTCAATTCTTTTGGGCAAAGGTTTTAGTGAATACTCATTTTAAAAGCCTCTTCAGAATGTCCTTAAGGATTTTAGTGCTACTGAAATAACACAAAAGTACTATTCCAGGTACGCTTTAGATTTGGAGACATTTCATAACATGGCTAAAAGAGAATGTAGTATTGATACTTTGCTGTAACAACACACTGGAGGCCTTCTACATGTATCTCTATGGGGGAATGTTCAACAGTTACTGTAATGACACAGTGCACACATTAGCAAACACTGTTTTTACACAAGTTTTAAGATGGTCAAATTATGCAAGAAATAATACAAAATAGATTTAAACATCAAATTATCGGTGTTTAATTTCCATCTCTTGCAATGCACTGTGCTTTATACTGACCAGTTTATTGACCAGTGCTGGACACTACTTTTCAAGGTGCACTGTGAGAAATTTTGAGTGCTCTGCTTTTTCATTCATTGGACATTCACACGATTAAAAAAGGTGTGACCCCTATTTAGTGCCCTAGGTAAGGATTAGTGTGGACATGTGGACACAGCCACACTGATTTATTTTCTACAACCACTTTAATTACAAATGGCTTCAGTTTAATTTAGCAGTGCAGATCCTGGGTCAGTTGCATTAAAATGTACTTAGAGGAAAGTTCCACTAATATGGAACCTCATTTTGTTGGGTCTCCTGGCCTGAAAAGTTTGGAAGTTTATTACACGTAAGCCTAATACATGCAGTTGGCCATCCATGGGTGCCATAGCAAGTAATAACCTAAAGGTGCATTGTGTAAATCAGTGGTATCCAATACGTCGATCACAATCTACCAGTCGATCGCCAAAGTACTCTGGGTAGATCGCAGTGTCGTCTCGGACTTGATTGTGTTTGGACTCCGTCTTGTCTCTCACTCGAGGTCTGACAGTCGACAAGTGCAATCATATTTCATTACGGTTACTGCTGTCGGCAATAAACTTGTACTGGCGTACGAGAGCATATGGGAGCGTGCAGGCCATCTCTCTGCAGCCTGTGCGCTCATTTGGAATCTGTGGATAATGCGCCGCTCCTCTCCTTTTCAGCCTCTCTCTCCTCCCTGCGTACAGCGTACACAGTCTCCTTCCAAAATGCATTCTGATTAGAAGGGCAAGATGAAATGCGAAGCAAACTAATCTAAATGTATGTTACAGTGATGGCGCAGAGGATGCCTACAGCACAGAACAGACCTACTGCAACATGTGGCTGATGTTTGCATGTGCACAAATGCATCTGTATTTGTCACGATGTGCGTTTGGTTTGGTAAACGTGCAGAGGCTGCTAAATACCACTGCAAAACCAGTAAGAGAATGCAGCTCCAGTTAGGAATTGAAAAAAACAGGTTTAAAAATCCTGCACACTTTTCTTTACTTTGTTCACAGTTTTGTGTAAAGTGCCAGTGGAAGTTCTCTTAAAGAAGGGGTTCTCAAACTGTGGGTGAGGGTCCAAAAAAGAGGCGCAGAGTGTTTAAGTGCAGAACAGTTTGCTTGGCTTTGTAGCTTGCATGCTGAAAAACTGTGGGCACCTCTGGAGTAAATGGTGGAAGGTCTGTCAAATGCTCGTCTCCATGGAGATGTTATTAGTTTGTCTGGAATGTTTCACAGTATGGTACCTTTCTATCAACTTTCTATGGTACCTTTCTACGATAACTTTCAAGTACCTTTCTACAGTACCTTTCTATCGTCACGAAGACTAAACCAGACCAAGTTACAGGTCAGATCTGTGGAGAGGCAACCCCCCTCACAGTAAGAATGCCTGTTTCTCTAGGTACTTTTGAGCTATAAAACCACATGTAATTGAATAAAAGCATGGCAGAGCTGTTTAATGTCATGCTGTGGAACATTCCAGGCAAAGCAGTGATGCCGTATATCTGTAGAAACAAGCAGGTGACGGACCCCCAAACAAAAAGTTACACAGTTCACTTTTAAAACAAAATATTCTGTCTTTTGAATGGTGGAAAGTCCTCAAAATGTCACCTATAACAGGAAGCTGAAACCCGTGTGCAAAATTGCGTCAGAAATCCCTGGCAACCGCTGAACCAGACTGACTCCACAGTACTCTGTCGGATTAGCAGGTTTTACTAAGACCTCAAGGAAAGTGACATTTTCTCCTCTGTAGAACATATTACATAAATAATTAAAGCCTCGCCATTTCATTTTGTGGCCACTCAGTTTGCAATTTACATTTCTATTAGTCACTCAACCTTGTTACTAAATACCTGCTTGAATGAGACCGATCACTCACATGGGCTCTAATGGTTTTTGTTTCAGTGGGTCCGGCTGGTGCAGGGTTTTATTTGTATTCATACTTTGCACCTGATGTTTCCTGGGGGCGAGTAAAGCTAACTGGAAGCACTGCTCTGTTCAAGTTAGTCTTTAATCTGATCTCATTAAAGCCCCATGTTAAGTTATTTTCTGATCTGTGTTATAATGTTGTTTCCTCATCACAAACATACCTGGAGTTTTGCTTTCTTTCATTTGCGTATGTTTAAGACCCAAATCCTGCGTATTTAGGATGAGTTCTTCTCTCAAACAGAAAATACTCAATACAGGAAGTGCGCCACTGTGTTTTTAAAGGGACAGTCTGGAATTTTGGACATAGGACCTCATTTCCTAGTGAGCCAGAGTGTTGGAGATGTGTGGAGATACTTTTTTAAAATATTCAATCCAGTCCTTGTATTTGCAGAGGTGGCTGGTGCTAGGCTAGTGCATGTCAATGGCCATAGTTATCCTGCCACTAAAAACAGTCTTACCCACTCCACAAAACACCTGAAGCAAAACTATTATTACACCAGACTGTCGATGTAAATGTCTGTTGAATAATTTTAGAAGTAAAACCAACCTTGCATTTGACAGATTTATGTCTGAATAGCAGCAGCGAGTTGTACTTCCTGATAGAAAACTTGGCAGCGGCGGACTGATATCACCCAGCACCTATCTTACTGACAAAGTCAAATTCCGCTGCTGCAGAGAAAATAGTCCCTCAACATGCGACGATTCATGCGATGCAAGGTTAGTTTTATTTCAAACATTATTCTATCAACACAGACATTTACATCAACAGTCTGGTGTAATAATAGATTTGCTTGGGGTGTTTTGTGGAGTGGGTAAGACTGTTTTTATTGGCAGGATAACTATGGCCATTGACATGCACTAGTCTAGCACCAGCGACCTCTGCAAATACAAGGACTGGATGGAATATTTTAAAAAGTGTCTCCACACGTCTCCAACACTTTGGCTCACTAGGAAATGAGGTCCAAAATTCCGGACTGCCCCTTTAAATCAGGGATCTCCAACCTTTTGCGTCCAGTGAGCTACATTTACAAAATGAAAATGCTGCAGCTACTCATTTTAGAGGTTGCAAGAAATTGAGCCGATAAAAGAGCAAGTCTTAGATGTTGTACAGTTAGGTGCCTATAAAACATTAAACCATTATCCATTTATTAGTGCACAACATTTAAAATAACACATTTACAGTGGTAATTAATCAAATTTGAGTTATTCAGTACAATATGTATAATTCTGAAATTCTTTGGTGAGCTACTTTTAAGGGGGTGGAGAGCACTGGTAGCTCCTGAGCGACAGGTTGAAGACCCCTGCTTTAAACTCTATACACCTTCAATAGAGGCATTTGGATGATATCAGCTCCGGAATCAACTGTCTCTCCAGAGCAAAAGATAAAAAGTAGCTGTTAACTTGGAAACTACCACTACATGACATTACAAGGTGAAACAGAGCATTTTGAGCTTTTAAGAAGTAGACTCTAAGTGCTACAATATTCATTCTCTAGTGATATTGTAGCTCAATTAGAATACAGTCTTACCACAAAGAAGTGACTTGGCTATTTTAGAATGTTTTAGGGCAGTAATGTGTGAATTGCATCACCATGGTCACTTTTGAACATTCTGCTAATACAGTTACATGTAGCGCACCCCCTGCATGATGAGTAAAGCTAACTAGGGGCACTGCTCTATCTGAAGCTCTGTTCAAGTTAGTGTTAATCTGATCTTCATTTCAACACAGTCTGACCATAAAGAACTGACTTAGATGGAAGTACAGCAGGTGAGCTGATTTGTGCTGTTAAACAAGTTCTTCTTAAATAGCGTTAAAGTCACTTGATGTATGTTCTAATGTTGTTTCATCATCAAAACCGAACAAAACTCCAGGGTTGTTTTCAATACGGTAACAACATTCTAACATAACTTAAAGCTCAAAGTCAGTTTTGTGTAATATAGAACCTTTAAATCCATTATATGAGTTTTCAGATTTCAGCTAAACATTCCTCCATAAACATACATGCAGAACCCCCCGGCTGCTGTCAGCGCAAAGCATCAATATTAGCCCCATTTGCAGCAGTGGAAGAATTGAGCCACATTTTATTCACTAAATAGTTTGGTAGTGCACACACACATACACCCACACACAGAGCAGGGGTGCTTCAGAAATAATTAGAGCTAGCGCGCTGTCAGGAGCCGTAATGCTAATCAAAGGCCCACATCTCGTTATGTGATAATTTATCGATCACGTCGGAGCAGATAACGTCTTCTTTTCTAATGGAGGCTGATGGAACAGAGCACCTTTGGCAGTGAAGAGAGTCTGGGGACGGATTCCAGGTTTGATTTGATGCATGTGGAAGTGGGTGAAGTTGGAATACAACTTTTGATTTATTTTAGGGCAGTAGTTGACTAAAGATCATTTTGGTCGACTAAAAACTCGTCCTGTTGATTGATTAGTCAACTAAAAGGGGCCAAAATGCTCTGGACTATTAAAGTGGGATTAATCACCTAAACTCCGCCCACAATCACATTTCAAACAGATCTGATAAACTGGGCAGTACCTGGATGAATATAGAAGAGAGGGATGGAGGAGGAGAAGCGGAGTCTGGAGGTATAAGGAACACTGTGATTGGTCTGACAGGTATCCACACTGCAAACTCTGCCCCTGCAGCCAGGTGTTTCAAAAGGGCTGTACATCAGAGTAGTGCTGTGTGATGTCACGTAGTACTTGAAATTGCAACGGCCACTGGAGGCAGCACACACAGTTTTTTTTAAATTATTTTTCAAACACAAATTTTCCTAATTTGGACAAATTTTCCCAAAAAGGACTACGAACAGAAGACAATGCTATTAAAACACAATGTACACAGTTGATTAGCAAGTTGATTTATTGTTTAGAACCACTTTAAATATCTCTATAAATTGACGAGGTATTTGTCCAAAACTGCTCTCACATGAGAATGACTCCACAGGTCAGGGGGTCAAACTCACAGGACCAGAATTATAAACTATGACTAAACTGTCGGCCAAACTAAATATTTATTGAAAAATTTCAGCAACATCTGCATGTTTTCTCTTCTTTTGAGATATGTAATGTTAAACGTTGTCTTATTAAAATAAATGTTTAATCATCGTTTTGCTTAAACATTGAATCCAGAACACGCAGAATATGAAATAATAACAACATTTTTAATGAATAATGCCTCTATAGCCTATCTCTATAGACTATAAGACATATTTGATATGATCTCATGGGCCAAATATAATTATATTGTGAGCCAAATTTGGCGCCCGGGCCTGAGTTTGTTTGAGTCTAACACAGGAGTTCATGCAGAAACAGCTATTTATACAAAATGGAAACTATTTTTATGAAAAATGCAGATCAAACTCACAAACATCACTTCAGCTACATGCCCTGTTGCTGCTGCTGTCCCATATGTATCCCTAAAACTGAAATGAAATATTCATAAGTAATAATAAGTCATTCATAACATTTTTGTCTCCACAAATTGGACTCGTATATTGGCCTAGTGGTTTCACCTGCTTGTCCCCATGGAGATAAATATATTTAATGCCTTATTGCTGACCATTCATCATCATCTCTACATCATCTCCTTGGAGACCACTAGAAAAGCAACTTAGTGCACCTTTTATATTTAGTTATCAAATGATATACTTAAAGGTGCACTGTGTAACTTTTCTAGTGGAGGGTGCTTGTATTCATAGAGATGTTCCACACTGTGGCATTCAACCATAAATGAGACTAGCAGATGATGGACCCTACACCAGAAAAGTTAAACTACACCTTTAATATAATAGTTTTCATTTATTTGATTCCCCCATTGCTCAAATCTAAAATTGACCAAAAATCCAGACATTTTTTCACGTCAAATTTATGTCGCTAACTTGGAGCTAATCTCATAGTGTGCAATCTATCTCCTACTTTTGGACCGGCCTTTTCCATCTTCTCATAACATTATTTGAATAGCATGCTAATGGAAATTCTCCTGCTGCCCGGATAGCAAAGATATTCATCATAAAGCTTTCACTGAGATGGGATAATGCGTTTCAGACACAGCAATTTCACCTCAAAGCTTCAAGAAAACCCATATGATCTCTGCTATATTTCATTACCGGATAGAAAGTTGTGAATTTGACGTTACCTGAACGACGACCTGGTTTGCTGGGGTCAAAACCTTGCATTTGTAACTTATTTGAAAGTTGGAGATAGACGTTTTTATATTTTGGTCAGCTGCCAGGATTCCAGCCAGTTTTTAATATCAGTCTGTGGCTATTGCTCTTGGCTTTATGGACCTGCCAAATCTCTGACACCAAGTAATATTTATTTGAGGAAAGCGCCATATTTCACTGCATTCTGCTTGGTACTGGAGTGATTGGACTGTAAAAGGGTGATTTACAATACAATTATAATATAGACATTGCTTATTGTCTATTGACTTGTACTGAATCGTAAAAAAATATAAATAAAAAGAAAAGAAAAGAAACCTTCACTTTTGATTCACCTGTTGGTTTTAGTATATAACTATTTGCACCTTTGCACTATTTGATTTTTCCTATAACCTAAAAGGGTTTTGTTTCATTCACACACTCAACTCGGAAACCTTGCACATTTAATCTGAGTTCTTCTATCAAACTGAAAACACTGTTGCACCTTGTGATGTCATGCAGTAGTACAGGAAGTGCCCCACTGTGTTTTTAAGCTCAATACACTTTCATTTGGATCATTTCAGCCCTGGAATTGCCTATTTCTACTGAGCTAAATTTAAAAGGTAGCTGTTAACTTGAAAACTACCACTTCATGACATCACAAGGTGGAACAGAGCATTTTGAGGTGTGGAAATGTAAACAGACTAATACAGGGTAGCCACGGGGTCTTAAAAGTCTTAAAAAGGTCTTAAATTTCATGTTCCTGAATTAAGGCCTTAAAAAGTTTTAAAATTATGTTGTCCAAGTCTTATTTTTTTCACAAAGGTCTTAAATTTCATGAGGCTGTTTTTTGTAAACTCAACCGGGCTGCAGTGTGATGTTAAATGGAGGGAGGAAAAAAAACAACAACGTGAAATCATGAAATGTGAATAAACGTCTAATTTGGAGCATGCGCAAAAAAATACTTGGTTTCCGGCCTTGGCAGTAATGAGTAAACAATCAGTAGAGTGGAGGAAGACGTTGGATGGATCATGGGGAAGTGTAGGTTTAATCCACAGTGGCTCTAGATAAAGTAGTTGGTTGGTGATTATTAGAATAGGATCTGGTGTTTTTTGCCCGCATAATGGGTGTTAATTTTCCTTTAAGCTGTCCTAAAAAGGAAAGCAAAGCGCAACTCCAGCTCTGTTTTTGAGGAGGTAACGGCATTGTAACGTGGCTTAAAGCTCAGAAAAGTACATTTTGTGTAATATAGGACCTTTTAATTTTACTGTAAAGGGCAAAGGGGCTTGTGCTTTGTGTGAGATTTGAATTGGCTCACCTCTTGTCCAACTTACAAAATGAATGCGCCATTTTTACAATACCTTATTTTTTGCACTATAGGGCGCTCTGGATTATAAAACGCACTGTGATTAAATGCTCTATTTTCGGGCTTTTTTAACAAATGAACCGCACCGGACTATAAGGCGCATTAAACAAAACCCAACAGTTCAGATAAGTCAGTCAAACTTTATTTAACGCGTTCATAATAACTCTCTTAATAACTTTGTCCAATTGTAACGCGTAAAAAATACTGTCTGAGACGCTAAATTGTTAGGGTATTTACAATAACTCATAATTGTTCAAACAGTTGGGCGATTATGGCGTCCAGCACGTCCACATCCCTCTCGTCATTATCCGAGTCAGTGTGGTTACTGTTCCCTGGCAGTTCAGTGATGATTCTGGTCTTGGTGAAAGCTCGGACCACAGTTGATACTGATCCTTAGCCCAGGCGTCCATGATCCGTTGGCATATCGTGGCGTAAGTCGCTCGGCGCTGTCTCTCTGTCTTGGTGAATGTGTGTTCTCCTTCTCTCATCCACTGCTCCCACGCAGCTCGCACTTTAACTTTATAACAGCCTTGAGTCTAAAGTGGGCGTTGTGAGCGTGTCTCTTGACAGTTGCATTTTGATATTAAAAGGAATCACAGTATGTATTACTCCGCGATGCTCCTGAATACGGTGGTGCGGCTTTGTAGTTTAGTAGTCATACTAAAACACCCAAAAAAATTCATTATATATTGTAAGACGCACATTCGTTTTTTGATGATATTAAAGGCTTTTAAGTGCACCCTATAGTGTGGAAAATACGGTAATCTAGAACAGGATACAGAATAATGAAAAACAAAGAAATAAAGAGGCTAAATCAATTCTATTCTTCTAAAGCACTCCACTGGCCCTGTACTGTGGCCATGATGTTAATATGCACAAGTAGATGTAACTCACTTCTCAAACATATTAGCAGAACAAATCAAGATGGCAGGAGCAGAAGTGGGCACCTGAATGATACTTCACATGTTATTCTCACATGATGAATCTAACCTTTCACTTGTGAGAGGTTGGTGTCAGCAGAATAACATAATAGAGCACACTTCAGCATTAATGCAGAGAAACTGTGAACCTGTGTGCAGTTCGTGTGTCGATGGCTCTCATGAAAAACGGATTTTAAACCAGGTTTGAATGGACTTCTAAGACTCTGGGAGCAGCTCTGATTGGCTGTCACTGGCTGTCAATCACTTTCTACCTATTATTACCTATTATTGTCATTCACACAGATATAACAGAACTCATAGAAATGCACAGAATCTTCGAACTAGCTGTATATAGCTTGTGCTCTAACTGTTTTAAAAAGATACTGCAATCATAACTGAACCTGGATTGCAACTGCTTTAACCTGCAGATAATGAGGACACATTTTTTTCTCATTCTCAGAACTTGGTCAGGCCTCATGTGAAAGCTCAGAACCTCCAGAATTCCCTCACTGACTTGCAGAGGCTGCACTAGCTCTGATTCATATTTGTCTGCAGGTGCTGGGGTTTAAACAGTGACCATTCAGATCAGAATCCTTGCGCCCTCTGCAGGTTTTTTTGTGTAAAAGCATTGAGAGGCCTTTAATCATCTGTGCATGTTTCAGTGAGCGCTCCTGTCTCTCACGGACACAGTTCAAACCCTCCATCCGTTAGGTGTCTGTGTGTGTATACTAGTATAGTAGCAAATAATACCCCATACAAGTGTAATACCCCTTCTCTAAAGTATCACCAATTGTGTTTTGCTTTTTGCACACGATCCACACACACTTGTCCTGATTATACTGGCTGTGATGCTTATCTGTTTTTGTGACACTTCACTCTGTAAATTATCAGTCTGCAGGGAACAGCACAGATGCATATCAACCACGCTGAGATCTCAAACACTGCAAAAACCTCGAGCTGGGTACGTTTAAATGACTCTGATTTACAATATTTCATCTTTATTTGAGTCGACTCTAAAATGTGAAAAATGAAACTAGTTAATTTTCAGCAGTTTCCCGTGGTACAAAGTTATTCCTCTCTTACCTTACCCAATGATTCACCACAATATTTTTGATAAGCGCTTAACGTTCAGAGGTCAGTGCTGTCACCACGCTGTGCACCTCCTGATTGTCAGACTGTAAAACTTTTCTTTCTAATTAAAGAGTTAATTATAATTGAATGCAGACAGTACACACAGATTTATTCTTAACACGTCCGGGCCAAGTTGCAGTTCAGACCTGTAGGGAAGGAGACCACACTGACAGCAACAATGCAAAGCTCAAAATGCACAGTTAACGGCTACTTTTTATTATTAGTTCAGTAGTTGGCCAATTCCAGAGCTGAAATTATCCAGTTATCCAATTATTCATTTTTATTATTATGAATTAATCTAGTGGGGATGTTCGGAGTTTAAAAAAAAAAAAAACTCCCTGTATTACCACATGACATCACAAGGTGGAACAGAGTGTTTTCCATTTGAGAGAAGAACGCATTCTAAATATGAAGGGTTTGTGCGTTAAACATGTGTGAATGAAGCGTAACACAACTCCAGGTATGTTTTTGAGGAGGAAAAACACGATAACATAAATAAAAAAAATATAATAATATATCCATCCATCCATCCATTTTCGTCCGCTTATCTGGGGCCGGGTCGCGGGGGCAGCAGCCTAAGCAGGGACTCCCAGACTTCCTTCACCCCAGACACGTCCTCCAGCTCCTCCGGGGGACCCCGAGGCGTTCCCAGGCCAGCCGAGAGACATAGTCCCTCCAGCGTGTCCTGGGTCTTCCCCGGGGCCTCCTCCCGGTGGGACATGCCCGGAACACCTCCCGAGGGAGGCGTCCAGGAGGCATCCGGAACAGATGCCCGAGCCACCTCAACTGGCTCCTCTCGACGTGGAGGAGCAGCGGCTCTACTCCGAGCTCCTCCCGTGTGACTGAGCTCCTCACCCTATCTCTAAGGGAGCCCAGCCACCCTGCGGAGGAAACTCATTTCGAGCGCTTGTATCCGCGATCTCGTCC
Source organism: Boleophthalmus pectinirostris (assembly GCF_026225935.1). Taxonomy (NCBI): domain Eukaryota; kingdom Metazoa; phylum Chordata; class Actinopteri; order Gobiiformes; family Gobiidae; genus Boleophthalmus; species Boleophthalmus pectinirostris. The sequence goes on along the minus strand of NW_026571036.1, from coordinate 31,370,384 downwards.
TTTCGGTCACTACCCAGAGCTCATGACCATTTTATATATTATTATATGACCTTTTATGGTCATATAATAATATATAAAAATAATAATAATAATAATAATAATAATAATAATAATAATAATAATAATAATAATAATAAATTAGCCTGATTCATCACCTCACAGCAGTAGAATTCGCTCGGTCGACGGTATTTCATCAGTCATCAATCAAATTTTATTGGTAGAGTGCTTTTCAAACAAAAAATGCAACACAAAGTGCTTTGGTCGTGATGTACGTAATGTACCTGAACGCTCAGTGGTGTCCAAGTAATTGCCGGTACAAATAGCAAACAAAGCAGAGAGTGAACATGTCTGTCAACGATTATTGTTGTTTCTGTGAGGTGAACTTGCGAATTAAAGGTGCAGTAAAAAATTCTAAGTTTGTATCCTTTACATCCATCTCGACCACTTTGTTTACTGTTGTGCTGTACCACAAAAGGGACCCAAACAGGAGCGACGAGTTTGACGTCATGGCTTCAGAGCTCTTCTCTGATTGGCTGGTGTGTGGTCTACAACTTCCGGGGTTCTTGCAAACCGTCTAGTGTATCCTGATTCCTAACTGGAGAAAAATGAAATTGAGCAGAGGCACTAGGTGGCGCCAGCTTGGCTACCGTCAAATGCTTTTCTCCATGGAAATGTTATTGCTCTGTCTGGATTGTTCCACAGTATGGTATTAAACCTTCTTATCGTCATGGAGACTAAACCAGACCAGGTTACAGGTCAGATCTGTGGAGATGCATCCCTGCTCAGTCAGAATGCCAGGTTTTCTAGGTGTTTTTGAGCTATAGAAACACCTGTAATTTAGTAAATGTAAGGTAGATCTGTTTAATGTCACACTGTGGAACATTCCAGGCAGAGCAATGACAATATCCATAGACAAAAAGCAGGTGACAGACCTCCAACCAAAAAGTTACATAGTGCACCTTTAAATTCAACTCATTTTATCTTACATGATTATTTTTTGTTATGAAACTACATTTTCACCAAGTAGATCCAAACAGAACCTCTGCCTTCTATGTTCTCACACACAGACTCAGAGAGCAGCAGTCAGAAGAGTCCAGTGGAGTGGTTTATGTAATATAGAGGGCACCACATAATTAAACAGGACAGCGGCCCGTCCACAGAAAATCCTCATTATGAGGCACCAGTCGGACTGAATATTGCTCTGAAAATATGACTTTGAGATATTCATTTTCTACGTGATTACATTTGAAAATGATGAGAAACTCGAGGTGTAATTGGGCATTGCTAATGTGCTTTTAAGAGTGTGGAGAGGAAGAGGGAGGGAGGGGAGCATGTCTTTCCTATGATCTCTTTGACTTTGGTATAGAGCCAAAAGTCTGGTTCAAATGTGCTAGCTTTTGTGCCTTTTGAAATGAGCAGGAACAATGTTATTCTTTATTTTTTAGACAGAAAACCACCTGTAATTTGATGATTACTGTGGAGCATTTCAAACAGAGCAATGATATTCACAGAAACAAGCAGGTGACGAACTCCCAACAGTTTTTCAGTCAGTCACTCTCACCTTTTAGTTGAAAATCAAACTCCTAAACAGAACCATGAAGACTCGTATTGTTGCCCACGACTACAGCACCGTGAGGAGACGACCCAACCCGCACCTCAGCAAATGGCGTCTTCTCTTTGACTAAGTTCTCCTCTTATTTGACAGTTTATTTCCGTCTCACTACAAACCACCCATGGGCGCGTTTGAGTGACAGCTGGTGCATCGTGGTTTGGCAGTTGATGACATTAAACTGTTGCCACGGCGCAGCGTTTGTGGTGACGAGTGGAGCCTCTGTGTCATGGCGTCGCAGTGAAAATGACACGGGGCTGTGTTTTGGAGCAGAGGTGGAGCTTTTAAAGCCTGTGCTTGTTTGTGGCCTTTAGGTTAGGGTGCAGACAGGAGGTTTGATCCTGGTTAAACATAGATTCAGAGCCACGAGGGCCTGAGATGTGCTGGGAAATGCTACAGCTACAATTAAACACAGAAATGGCCTCACAAATTAAGTTTTATGGAAATACCAAGTACCATTTATTCCCATAACACAGATGTGACATTTTTAGTATTTCTTATTTAAAAAAGCTATGGTGGTTTTCAGTCATTTGTATCACATTATAATAACTACACCTAATTGGCCTCAAAGGTGCACTATGTAACTTTTTGGTTGGGCAACTGTCACCTGTTTGTTTCTATGGTTATGTCACTGCTCTGCCTGGAATGTTCCACAGTATGTCATTAAACAGCTTTACTTTACATTTATTCAATTACAGGTGGTTTTTATTTCTCAAAAATACCAAGAAAAACAGGCACTTTGACTGTGAGTGGGGTCGCCTCTCCACAGATCTGACCTTTAACTTGGTCTGGTTTGATCTCCTAGATGATAGAAAGGTTTAATGCCATACTGTGAAACATTCCAAACAAAGCAAAACTTCTCCATCTATCTTTTGATAGACCCTCCACCAAAAAAGTTACACAATGCACCTTTAATAAAGTATGAACACAGATGTCATTAATATGAAAAAAAAAACAAAAACTCCCTAACTCCTTACTAAGTGTTACTAAGCCTGAATCATTCTTAAAGGCGCTGTACCTGACTGTAGAACAAAAGAACACTTTAAACAGTTTGCTGTGGTCCTAATTAATCACCATAATGAGTTTATAAGTGCTTTTCACAACTCTGAGAGGCCACATGTAAATGCTAACAGCAACTGTCATGCTAATGTGCACTTCCTGATTATCAGACAATGCATATTGCTCATTTTGTTTATTATACAGTGGACATACTATACAAGATAAACTTTTATGAGATTTTACCAGGCTATAATGACTTTCACTCATAATAATCATAAAGGTGCACTATGTAACTTTTCTGGTGGAGGGTCTGCCTGCATTTTTGTCTCCATGATGATGTAACTGCTTTGATTGGAATGTGTCACAGTAGCTGTTTTCAGGCCGGTCAGAACTGTGCCGGTTCCCGCACCAGTTCCACTGGGAACCAAAGTGCTCAGCAGTGAACAATCCACGTCCAAACCATTTCTGTGAACCCATGACACGTCATCGACAGAGGGAGTGGATTTACCACCAAATAAAAACAAGGCCATACGAAAACGGATGTCACAGGAAAATAACAATCATGGCCCTCATCATCAACACCAGCGAGCATTTGTACTTATACAAGTCATTCTTTATGTGCGCCAAGCTCTGCTACAACATCGATCTGCTGTGGAGAAGGCAGCAGTGACACCCAATCCAGAGATGTAATCTTATCAGGTGAACACGGATATATACAAGATGAACTGTATGTAATCGTTTTTGTAGACTTAAAAATTTAATTTATATACGTGATAGTTTCAATTGCTCTTTGTTTATTTTGCCGCGTGTGACCTGGATGAACGTGCTGATGTCTCCTGTGTCGTCACTGAAAAAAAAGAAAAGAAGAAGAAAAAACAAGTTTTACTTGGTTCCCATTTGGAACCAACTTTTCGGTTCCCGAATGCTCTGATTTCTGGCGTGAACACGTGAGTCAGTTCAAGATTAAGTGCAGGAACCAGCACTGGCACAGTTCTCTGTCGGCCTGAAAACACGTACTGTGGTATAAACTTTGCTATCTCAATGGAAATAAGTAAGGAGATGCCACCAGACCAAGATACCGGTCAGATCTGTGCAGAGGATGACCCGCTGACTGTAGGTGTGCATGTTCCTTGAGCAGTAAAACCACCAATAACTGAATGAATGGTAAATGCATAAGTTTAATACCACACTGTGAAAGGTTTCAGACAAAGTAATACCTTCTCCATGAAGAGCAGCGGGTGTCGGACCCTCTACCCTAAAAGTTACACAGTGCACCTTTGAAATAAGTTGGATTTTGTTCAAAGCATGTTTGAGTAATGTCATATTATCTTACATTTGAAGAATCAGTGCTTGGATTTTTATAGTTTTCAACCATCCCCTCACCACTTTCATCTCTGTACTTAATTTTCACCCGTTTTACTTGAGAGTATTTGTTACTCTTCCACTGTAAATCTACAAGACACACAAGCTTTATTGACAACATTAAATGATTTATTTCTTGCACCACTCCTTCAGATTTGATTTTTAAAAAAAATTTATTTATTTATTTATTTTTTGTGGTCCATATGATACTCAAATGATTTCAGATCATAAATCAAATATTACGTCCAGGCAGTACCCTTAATATTTGGAAATAGTGGTACTCTTATTCCAGTACAGTTTTTGGATGCCTGCCTGTGTCTATAGACCACTTTAATAGCCATTTCTCACACTTTGTCTGTCCTTATATCCATATTTAATACTTACAAGCCTGCCAATGTATTGATTTGTGGTTTAATTCAAATTCTGTAAAATATAATTATGTAAAAATAATTGAGCCCACTTCTTCAGCCAGGCTTTCACTTCAAACCTGTTTAGCAGCTCGCTCCATTGATCAGTTAAAGCCAGCAGAGCTACAATCGGCAAAACATCACGGGACGACGGGCGAGGAGGAGCGAGGTGCAGAGAGAGAGTGCAAAAGGGGCAATTAGCAGGTCCCCAAGGCATTCTGGGAGTGACAGGAGACCAGTGTACAGGACAGGACCAGGGGAAGAATACGGGAAGAGGGGGAAGGGTAGTTACATAAGACATGGGAAATACTGATGAGTTTTGAGGAATACAATACGTACACTTTTAAAGAAATGTGGCGTAAGTTATATATTGGGCTGGACGGAGTAGTCTGTAGTTTTTAAGCGTAGTTTTGAACAACTTTTTGATCCGTTTTCTGTTAGTTTAGGTACAGTTTTTCTCTGATTGAATTTTGGTAAAGTGATATTGATTTGGGTTAGTTCTGGTTCAGTGCTGGTTTGGTTCTAGTAAGGTTCTGATTCAGTTCTGGTTCTGCTGAGGTTTTAGTCTTAGTTTTAATCATTCATGACTTCTTAAATGTAAAGGGGCTTTTCTAATGGGCATCCAGAACATGCCCTGGTTCAGTCCTGGTTTAGTCCTGGTTTAGTCCTGGTTCAGTCTCTGGTTTAGTCCTGGTTTAGTCTTGGTTTTAGTCATAGTTTAGTCCTGGTTTAGTCCTGGTTCAGTCCTGGTTTAGTCCTGGTTTAGTTTTTGCTGCTGAGTTCTTGTTCAGTTCTAGTTTAGACCTGGTACATTTCTGTTTCAGTCTTGGTTTATCCTGGTTTCAGTCTTGGATTATCCTGGTTTCAGTCCTGGTTTAGTCCTGGTTTCAGTCCTGGTTTAGTCCTGGTTTAGTTTTTGCTGCTAACTTTGCGTTCAGTTCTGGTTTAGTCCTGGTACAGTCCTGTTTCAGTCTTGGTTTAGTCCTGGTTTTAGTCGTGGTTTCAGTCCTGGTTGAGTCCGGGTTCATTCCTGGTTCAGTCCTGGTTTGGTTCTAGTTAGGTTTTGGTTCTGTTCTGGTTCTGTTGAGGTTGTAGTCTTGGTTTAGTCATGCATGACTTCTTAAATGTAAAGTAGCTTTTCTAATGCTGGTCCAGAACACATCCTGGTTCAGTCCTGGTTTAGTTCTTGCTGCTAAGTTCTCGTTCTCTTCTGGTTTAGCCCTGGTACAGTCCTGTTTCAGTCCTGGTTGAGTCCTGGTTCAGTGTTGGTTTAGTCCTGGTTTGGTTCTAGTTAGGTTCTGGTTCAGTTGAGGTTTTAGTCTTGGTTTAATCATGCATGACTTAAATGTAAAGTAGCTTTTCTATTGGGAGTCCAGAACATGTCCTGGTTGAGTCCTGGTTTAGTTCTTGTTGCTAAGTTCTTGTTCTGTTCTGTTTGAGTCCTGGTACAGTCCTGTTTCAGTCTTGCTTTAACCTTGTTTCAATCTTGGTTTAGTCCTTTTTTAGTCCAGGTTGAGTCCTGATTCAGCCTTGGTTCAGTCCTGGTTTAGTTCTTGTTGCTAAGTTCTCGTTCTGTTCTGGTTTAGTCCTGGTACAGTCCTGTTTCAGTCTTGGTTTATCCTGGTTTCAGCCTTGGCTTCAGTCTTGGTTGAGTCCTGGTTCGGTTCTGGTTCAGTCCTGGTTTCTGTTGAGGTTTAGTCTTGGTTTAATAGTGCATGTAAAGTATCTTTTCTAACGGGGGTCCAGAACATGCTTGTCTCCATGGAGATGTTATAACTTTGCAGAGGGAAGTTGCACATCATGGCATTAAACTTTCGTGCATTAATTCAAATACATGTGACATTTTAAACATGAAATCATACTTCATACTTTGAGTGGGATCACCTCTCCACAGACCTGACCAGCAACTGACAATGGACATGGACTTGTTCCAATGGAGACAGATACTAGTATGTTTACAACGCAGTAACATTTCCATGGAGACAAGCACCAGAAAAGTTACTTAGTGCAACTTTTTGGAGTGCAGAAGTTGGAAAATGATGTGTGCTTACTGTGCGTTGTGTCCGATAACTTTACTTGTATCATCACCGTAGCACAAATGTACAGCGGACGACGGAGATAACAGAGATAATGAGCATGGCGAGTGTCCTGATTTCCTGAGAGGCTGCGTGGTCTTCAGGTCTCATTATGGTTCTGCTGTGGTCAGTGCCTTTAAGTATCAGCGGTCACTAAACGCAGACACCCGCAGAGACAGAGACATTACACAGGCACGTTACAACAGCAAATGGGAGTGAATGGCACAGTTTGTGTTGGATCACTGTGAGTCTCCTGCTTCCAGCTTGTTATACTGGCCTACTGCAGCGGGGTTTTCATCTCCATCTTAAACTGGACGCACAGCTGAACTGTTAGGACTATTGACAATATTTATCTTGCATATTTTCTTCTTCTTCTTTCTTCTGTGTGTACATCAAAACACACTGGCACACTTAAAGGAACTATAGAGATTTGATTGATTTGTAAATGTCATAAAATTACTTATCCTTGCCCCCTACTACAACTACTACTACAACTACTATAACAACAACTAGTACAACAAATACTACAACTAGTACAAGCACTATTACAACTACTACAACCACTATTTCAACTACTACATTAAGTACAACCACAATTACAACTATTACAACAACTAGTACAACAAATACTACAACTACAACAACCACTATTGCACCTACTACAACTACTACAAGTGGTACAACCACTATTACAATTACTACACTACAACTAGTACAACCATTATTACAACAACTTCAAGTACTACAACAAGTGCAACCACTATTACAACTACTACAACTACTACAACTAGTACAACCACTATTACAACTACTACAACTACTACAACTAGTACAACTACTATTATAACAACTACAATTACTACATACACTATTACAATTACTACTACTACAACTAGTACACACTATAAACAACTACTACACTACTACTAATACAACTAGTACAACTACTATTATACAACTACAATACTACATACACTATTACAATTACTACTACTACAACTAGTACAACCACTGTTACAACTACTACAGCTACTATTGCAATTATTACAACTAGTACAACCATTATTACAATTACTACTACTACAACAACTAGTACAACCACTACTACAATTACTACAACTACAACTACTACAACTAGTACAAACACTATTACAACTACAACTACTACAACTAGTACAACTACTATTATAACAACTACAACTACTACAACTAGTACAAACACTATTGCAGTTACAACAACTACAACTAGTACAACCACTATTATAACAACTACAACTTACTACAAACACTATTACAATTACTACTACTACAACTAGTACAACCACTGTTAGAACTACTACAACCACTATTGCAACTACTACTACTACAACAACTACAGTACTACAACTAGTACAACCATTATTACAATTACTACTTCTACAACAACTATTACAACCACTACTACAATTACTACAAGTACAACTAGTACAACTAGTACAACCACTACTGCAACAACTGCAACTACAACTACTACAAATAGTACACCCACGATTACAACTGCTACAATTGGCACAACTACTACTGCAGCAAGTTCTACAACTCCTACAAATACTACTACAACTTCTGCTACAAGTACTACAACTGCTCATACAGCTACTCTTACTTCTACTACTACTCTTACTGTTATTACTACCATACTACACTCTAAGTGACTTTGCAATTTTGTGCATTATTCACTCATTTCCTACTAAACTAGCCCCTCACATCACCACCAGTACATCTTACTCGACAAGGTGGGTGAAGTGTCTTGCCTATGGACACAACAACAGTATGCACAACTAGACAGAGCCACTGCTGCCCCGTTTTTGGCACTAGGTATTCCCAGCGCTCTCCCATCCAAATCCTAACCAGACCCATCCCTGCTCAGCTCCGGAGATCAGAGGGGATGGGGCACTGACAGGGCGGTAAGCCGGGGCAACAGAATGATGTCATCTGAACATCATAGGTGCAAAGGAGCAGATGCACATGACGAGGAGGGGAAGGGCCGTTAGCTCAGCCTGATGGAGCAGGAGCCATCACACCAAGAGTAAAGTACCACAGCGCGGCATTACACAGCTTTGCATCACTCAGCAACAACTTTGTTTTAAGCAGCAGGGGGCAAGAGGAAGAGCACAACCAGGAACCGACGCACTGGAAACTAGTCGAGATAAGCTCATATGTGAGAATTAACAAGGAACACAGCTAAAAAGGCGTCTGCTTTAGCTTCAATTATTTGATCTGAGCCCATTCATCGTACTGGCAGAGTGACAGAAAGATTCAAATCATAGGGATGGCACGAGACCCAGTTCACATGAGAACCAGATGAGATTTTGATTAGAGAATAAATAAATTGTGCAGTTCAGTTAACAATTTTGGCTTCACAATTTGTTGATGTGTATTTCATATTTTTGCTGTGTTAAATAGTAGGACTCTTTGGAACTACAGTGTCTCAAGAGGTGTAACATTACAAAGTTAAACCTTTTGAAACACATGGAAAATAAATCTCTGAAAGATAATTATCCACTTGTGTGCCCAGTCTTGTGGCATTTTTAGCTTTGTCCTATTCTCAATAATTAGCCCAGTACTGCATTTGTGAGTTAAAGGTGCACTGTGGAACTTTCACGGGAGAGACTGGGTCAATTGTCCTAGTGGTTATTACTGTCCTGGAATAGACTGACGGAAGCGAGGCTGCACTTGTATTACTAACACATTTTGATATACAGTGGTCCCTCATTTTTCATGGGGATTACTTCTAAAAAAGTCAGCTTTATTTTTTACAATATTATATCTGTTTTAAGGCTGTAAAACCCCTCACCACACACTTTATACACTTTTTTCAGACAGGACAGTTTATGTCTTTTTATATCCTTCTTAAAACTTGATAGTTGCTGTCGTTATGTTGTCTTCTTTATGTAACGAACTGAAGATTCAATTATTCCTTAATGGCGCCTACAACAGAGTAACTTCTTCCTTCTATTTCAGCATGTCCAGATGTCCAACTTTTTGTGCGATGGTTTGCATCTTCCTCTGCCTTTTGAGTGCGACCACAGAAGCCTTTGTCGACGTTGCGGGATTGACGGGGAGAAAACTTGCAAACATACAACACTTTAGAATCACACTCCTGGAGATCCAACATTTATGTAAATTTGGAACACATTCTGTACTGTACAGGAGACACGGCACGGAGGAAATGGTCTACAGTCCCAGGATGTAGGAACACAATGCACGTTCATATGCTGAAAAAAAAAAAGCAATCAAAATTGCACAAAAACAAGGTGAACTGTGTTCTAGTGAGGGACGACTGTACTCATTTTCAGTTTTTAAGGCTACGGTTTGATTGGCAGATAATTTTAAAGTACTGAAACTATAAAAAGGCTTCAAACTTAATCTATAACTAATGACTGTAGAGTTTTATGGTGTATATATATATAGTATGATTATATCTGTTTTTTGATCCTAGTACTTTTTTGTAGTGCATAAACTTGAGCAATAATGATAACTTTATTGGACTTAAAGGCACTGGACCTGATTTTTACTGTCTTAAAAACATAGAAAAACAGAACTAGATAATTTTTAACAGTTTGCAGTGATCCAAAGTTATTCCTCACTTACATTATGCATTCTGAGTATCTTAAATATTCACCGCAATGAGCATTTTTCACAACCAGAGACCAGTGTAGAGTTTTGTTGTTATGGCAAAGCAACAACTGCAGACAGGACACATCAAACTTATTTTACATCAAGAGCTACTTTTACAATATATCTGTACCGGAGTAAGAGAAATTTTGTTTAAATAAATGTGAAAAATCAGGTGCAGGACCTTTAATTGTACCCTGTGGCTCTGTGTTTCATTTCTGGAGCGAGATAATCACTCGTTATTTCTCCCTTTAAAATCCTGTCTCACTTGTTGTGGGCTAAATAAACCTGTTCTTCTGGCCTTACCCCTCCAGAGGTCCCCTTGTTCTGCTAATGAGCCGAACAACGGAATAGCCCCTCCCCTTCGCCGCCCTCTGAACGCCACAAATAAGCTAAACAGGAGAGCGGGCGCGGGTCACCTTGGCACCGCACCGTGTTCTGAACTCAAAGCCAGTCTGGTTTCGCCTTGTCAGCTGCACTTGTGACAAATTGTGTTTAGATAAAACATTTGAAGGTGCGCGCGGAGTCAAGTCCTTGAGGTTGAATGAAAAAGAGCTCATTTACATAACTGTGAATGGGTCTGGGGGATTAAAGGAGACGTGCTATTCACATCAGCTTTGACATTTAAAAACATACATGTAGACGGAGTAAAGGCCACATGGTTACAAGTATTGAGACTAATACTGAAACAACACTATAGTCCGAAGATTAGCCTGTGTTAACTTAACCCACATACATGCTATTCCCGTCAGCTTTGACATTTAAAGGGCTCATATTACACTATTCTCTGAGCTGTGTTAGAACATTGTTTCCTCCTCAAAAACAGACCCGGAGTTGTGTTTTGTTTCATTCACACACGTCTAACACACAAACCCTGCATATTTAAGCTGAGTTTTTCTCTCAAACAGAAAATACTCCCCACCTTGTGATGTCATGTGGTAATACAGGAAATGCTCCACTGTTTTTAAATTCCATACACCTTCACTAGAATCATTTGAATAATTTCAGCCCTGGAATTGCCAACCTCTATTGAACCAAAACTAAAAGGTAACTGTTAACTTTAAAACTACCGTTTCATGACATCACAAGGTGGAGCAGAGCATGTTGAGCTTTGGAGTTGCAGACAGACTAATAATAAAGAGTTACTCAATTACGTGTGAATGAAACAAAACACAACTCCAGGTATATTTCTGATGAGGTAACAACATTATACAATGGCTTAAAGCTCACTAGAGTCCATATAGCACCTTTAAAAGCATAAATGTAGAATGGTTTGAAATGGTCACATTTTTATATAGTTCTTTTCCACCTTCAAGGCACTCAAAGTGCTTTACATCAATGAACCGCTCACCCATTTACACCAGTGTACGTAGAGACTTGGGTCAAAGTAGGTTAAGTGTCTTGCCCAAGGACACAACGACAGCATTCATTTATGGGAGCTGGAATCACACTGCCAACCTGTGGATCAATGGACAAACGCTCTACCATCTGTGCTACTGTTGCCCTAAGTAGAAGTAATGTTTAGTTTGTAGTCTCATGTGTAATGTAACTGGCTGCAATGATTAACTGAAATAATCGTACTAGTCAACTATTAAATATCCCCAAGATGAGCATGGTGGACAGATTCATTAACCATTCAGACAAATGCATGGTCCGTTCAGGTCGAACCACATATGGTAGCTAATGAATAAAAAAAAATTAAAAAAAAGAACTGAGAAACAGCTCAGATTTTTCCACAATTGTCAACCATACACTAACAACTGTCACTGCTGATCATAGACGGTGTATATATAAATGGACATAGCAAACCCACGAGCTGCTGCGTTTCAGATAGGAAGTGAGCATGGATGTGCTTCCAGCTCAATAACTCTGGGTCCAATTCACTTTGTATTGAAAAATTGTCTCCTGTCTTTGTAACTGCTGCAGTGAGCCTCGTCATTTTGGTCTTAAAATGCTTGTATTAATACTGCATTCTATTATGCTCCTGACTCTGGGAAAACTGGCCTCCACTTCGAGAAAGTGAAATCAAGCGACTGACCAAATCAGGATTACAAAACACAAAGTCGGGCTAGTTAGTTGGATTTACATCACAGCAAAAATGGCAGCGCACACAGTAAACAGTAAGGAGAGTTTTTGTCATTTTGATATAAGTTGTGTATGTGTAGAGAAAATGTGTTCTAAAAACTTCATAGTGACATTTAGCCTTTTTTCATATCATTTGACAGTAGACAGAAGTTGTTTTTTCCTGGACATGTAATAGTCAAACTGCCATAGTTGAGTCGCCAGCAGCTAACCTTAGCTAACAGACTCGGTTTATTAGTAGGAGCTGGCGATCCTTGATGTTTCTCGGTCATCCATAATTTCCCCAGCTGCTGCAATGGAACACATTACAACAGATGTGACTCTGATTTACCAGCTACCGAAATTCAGTAGAATGTGGCATAACTCGGTCTACTATTTTGCCATTCTGTCTGTAAATGAAGATTTGAACATTAGGGTCTGGTCAAGTGGTACTGGAGAGAAACAGGGGCAGATTTTTGACATTCAAATGTCTCTTATTCAGAAACTAGAGGAACTATTGAAATAAATAAGGTATTGGAATGTAGGAAAGAGTTACACTCCAACAGGGTCAAGTTAAACCTGTGATATTCTTTCAAGTTGTTGACAAAAAATTAAAAAACTCATGTCGGTAACGGAGGGAATGAAATATGCAGCACTTTTTGGGCAATAAATCCAAACAGTGATAACTCTTGGTTCTCACTTCCATATCCTTAACAAACTGGTTTGAATATTTGCTTCATATAGTTTTCTACCATATGGTACAAGATTAGGTTGAAAAACCTCTTACTTTTTGAGTCATGAGATTTTTTATTAAGAAAGGTCATGGTAATGGAGGGAAAAGTAACGGAGGGAAAATTGTGCAAACAAGTAGAAGGTGCAGGATTTTACATCATTTGTCACTTTTTTCTTCTGAATACTTTAATATTACTTCAAAATGAAAGGAAACTATTTCTATAAAATATGTCAGTCCTTCCAAGAACATTTTTATCATTTAATTTTTTTATTTATTTTTTTATTATGTACCTTCATCAACAGTTCAAAGATGGAATAACACAAGATATGATGAAATACATCCATTTATTGACATGATTTTCAGGTCTTTGAAATTTGGGAAATAATTTTTGTTCCATGTTTCATACATGGTCTGTTTAAAACGTATGGAACTTTAGAACCAAAAATGGTACAGAAAAAAGGTCAACAGTTTCATAAACTAGAGTACATATGTATCTGTTCAATACATTTTTATATCAGATGCATTAACGTGAATTTTTGGCTGTTTACTTCTGCTTGACCGGGCCCATTAATAACAGACAAATCAGGTGTTTTCTTTTCCCGAGGTCCCTCCCTCTAGTATTATCAACAGGTTTGAATGCTCTGGCTCATGTCACACTCCTTCAGTCCACGTCTTTATACAGTCTGTGCTGCTGATGCTCTCTGTTGTATCTATATTTGACCTTGGCATTTCTCTGTACAAAAGTCCAGTCTGGGAATGCCCCATTTTGACCTTCACTGACCTACCACTGTTCCTTTTGTGTTGTCTCCTTCCACAAAGCATTAAAATCCACCACAAAGACAACTTTTGACTCATTTTTATTCAAACGTTAAACAACATCTTTCCACAACACCTCTTAGCCACCATGCCAACCTCTTACACATAAAGTTCCACAGTGCACCTTTACTTTAATCTCTCTCCAGTACTGGGACCTGCCTGATCACTCCACTGTCACCTCTGCTTTGGCTGTGGGACAGGAGAGTCAGAGCAGCTGTGTGTCCGGACCACGCCGTCCCTCTCGGTTAATTATAAAATGCTTCACTCCCTCTGCCTCCCTTTCTCCTGGGACTCCCGACAGCATGGATTACCTAGGCAAATTAATGGCTCCGTAATTTGATTTTGGTGGATTGCAGCGTCTAAATGACTGTATCTGAGAGGAGCGCTGTGGTTGGGGGCTGGCTGCATGCACAGTGACACTGGCTAATCACATCTGCATGCTAAAAAGACCTGCGGGACTCCAGGGGGCCAGAGGAAGAGAGGAGCAAAGCAGCAGGAGGTAAGGACTTCTACAGGGAGCTCGAGAATCTCCAAACAGGAAGAAGAAAGTGAAATTCAGGGTCCAGGCGACACCATTTTGCACTCATCAGAAATAGGCTTTTAACCCACTACAAGGTTTTCCTTAGGGGTTTGAAACTGGTTCAAACGTTGCAGCTAACATAAGAAGACAGAGACACTTCTTATGACTCATACTAAGCAATGTGAGTGAAGTCTGTTATCATTTCATCAAAGGTCTCACAATATAATCCTGTGGGCTGTCACTATATATCGAATCACAAGCTCCTTTTGCTTAAATGCATTGTTTTACAGTAGCAAAAGCAAAATGGACATGGGGAACTACATGACAATATGAATAAATATGTTTATCTTAATTCTTATTACTATGACAGTAATGAGATGCATATTGTGATCATATTGAACCATGAGTTTTGGATATAGTTATATCCCTATAGAGGCTTTGCACCGTCACGTGACCCCTATACCAACGGTGCCTACGCCATGACACCGGGCAACACTCTGTCATTGACTTCAGCAGCGTCGGAGAAACATGGGCAGGTTTTGTTGTGTATTTGGTTGTTCTAGATGCTCTGAAAGGGATAAAACGATTCGTTTCTTCACTGTTCCTCTGGAAATTACTCATCAGGAGCTCAAACAAGGGAATTATTGGGGGAAAAAAAACGGGAATTATGGCTAGAGAACATAAACCGCAAAGACACACTCACGTCACTTTCATCAAGGTATTTGCTATTTAAATGGTTTCATAGCTTATTTAATGAAAGAAGCACATTTACTGAACTAAAATGTAAAAAGAAAACATTTGCAGTGTGAGTGGCAGTAGAAACTGTATCTTCCAGCGCACATAGAAACATGTCACTCGTCGTAGGGCCGATGTTTTCTTCATTGCCTTGCTGATCCACAACTATGTCTTCCAGAATTAATCACTTTTTGCGAGCAGATCTTTCTAACATTCACGAGGATCTTTTCATGGCCGATTCTTTCGAGGTTCGGCTCACAGACTCTTCGACTCGTGATGTTTCTCCAATGCTGCTGAATTCAATGACATAGCATCCCCGGTGTCATGGCGGCGTAGGTACCGTTGCTATTGGGGTCACGTGACGGTGCAAAGCCTCTGTTAATCACTGAACCAAGGTATAGCAACAAATCCGCCGTTTTCCTCTGAGTTTGCGATCGATACAATGTTTTATAATTAAAAGCAAACAGTGCACAGTGATCTGATTACACTTTTATAGTATAATCTATGGGAGAAATATACAACTGAAACAAGCTTTAAAGGAGGCATATTATGTAACATTGACTTTTATGAGTTTTTAACCGTATTATAATAGCGTTCCCTCTTCATTGACCTACTCAGAGTTGTATTTTAATTGATTCATGTATGTTTATTCTTTATCATCCTGCATTTGAGGCTTGAGGGTGAAAAAATATATACGCTATATATATATATATATATATATATATATATATATAATCTTCACATATCACCTATCTCCTCTCACTGCCCTGTATGTCAATTATGTATCAGAAAATTAAATACAAATTCAGACTTCGGGTCATAAACATGTAGTGTTCAAAAATATCACCAACCCACATGAATGGAAATCTGCTGCTTGCTGTGAAATGATACAATTTTGACCAGTTTTGTTTTTATTACATCATTTTAGATCATTATTGCACTTTAAATTGAACAGAATAAACAATGTTGCGGCAGTAGCTCAGTTGGTGGAGCATTCGCCCACTGATCTGAAGGTCGGCGGTTTGATTCCAGCTCTCGCTATAAACATCACAGGTTGAGTGGTCAGATCCACTGACCCACAGGTTGGCTGGTGTGATTCCAGCTCCCACAGATGAATGCTGTTGTTGTGTCCTTGGGCAAGACACTTAACCCACCTTGCCCACAGCGTCTGTGTACACTGGTGTGTGAATGTGTGTGTGAATGGGTGAGTGGTTCCTTGTTGTGAAGTGCTTTGAGTGCCTTGAAGGTGGAAAAGCGCTATACAAAAATGTGACCATATGTTGATCTCTGTGTTAAAAATCTAAAAATGAAAGGTCCTATATTCTTTGCTCTTGTGAGCTTTAAGCCATGTTATAATATTGTTGCCACCTCAAAAACATACATGCAATTGTGTTTTGTTTTATTCACACACATTTGAATAACTATTTGTCTGACTACATCTCCAAAGCTTAAACTGCTCTGTTCCCTCTTGTTCCCGCTTTCAAGGTAACATCTACCTTTTCAATTCAGTAGAGATGGGAAAATCCAGGTCTGAAATGATCTAATTGATTCTAGTGAAGGTGTTTGGAGTTTAAAAATACAGTGGAGCAGTTCCTGTATTGCCACATGACATCTCAAAGTGGAACAGAGTGTTTTCCGTTTGAGAGAAGAGCTCAGCCTAAATATGCAGGATCGGTGTGTTAACTGTGTGAATGAAACAAAACACAACTCCAGGTCAAGATTTTGATGAGGAAACATTATAACAGAGATCAGAAAATAGCATAATATGAGCCCTTTAATACTAAACATCAGAAAAAAACAGCATAATAACTCTTTTAAGTCAGTTTACAGTTTCAGCACCACGGACAGCTCCCATGTGCCTCTCATGACAGAAAGGGCCCATTGACTTTGACTGAGAGCCTGAGGTGTGAGTTTTGAGGCAGGTTCACAGAGCACATCCAAACACACAGGAGCTCGGGGTATTTTAGGAGCACATAAAAGGCTTTGTGCAGATCAGCTAAACGTGAAAAGTGCAGCACATTGATCTACAGAGGCTCATGAGGCAGAGTCCTGACGAGGCACAACTATTTATACACAGAATAGAATTAAAACCCTCCAACTTGTAATCAGGGCTGTGCTGAGGCTGTGACAAAAAGTTACAGCAAAAAAACAGAAGGCCAGATTATGATCAATGTTCTGTGGTGTAATGTTGAACAGCGCAGTCGTCCATTTATGTAATCAAGCACTAGTCAAGCTGTTGTGTTATAGTTACTGTGGACAGAATAAACTTAAAATTTGGTATAGAGACAAACTTAACATAAATTTAACGGTCCTATATTGATTCTAGTGAGCTTTAAGCAATGTTAGAAATACTGTTACCTCCTCAAAACCTACCAGGAGTTGTGTTTTATATAACGTAGGTCAGATAATAGGGTAATATGGGTCCTTTAAAGGGGACATACTTTGTAAAATCAACTTTAATGTTATAACAATGTTTATATTAATTTGTTATATTAATTCGTGCATGTTTGAGTTGTCCTGTATTGTCCTGCATTTGAGGATTAAGTGGTCTTAAAACTTCAGTTTTCACATACCCCCTATCTCAACCTCCTTCTCTGTAGTTCCCATGGATCTATTAAAATAACTGGATAGGGTGTTGCTGCTTGTAGCTGCCTCCAGTTGATGTAGTGTCACTCACTGGAACTGCTGCGGAAAAAATCCCATGGGCTGAGAGAGGATTTTTCTCATGGAGCTCAACGTAATCACAAACTGCTCGTGTTCAGGTGACAGGGCACCAACAACTTTCAAAAATGTCGGATTTGTTGGTGATTTTTACCGATTTTTAGATTGTAAACTTTTTCTCAGCTCAAAACCCTTCACTTGTCTTAAAAAAATACTTTATAATCATAAACTGCTCTGCTCCACCCTAGCCCCTCTCGCTCCGATTGATCAAAGCGATCATGTGATACACGAGCCTGTGCTCCGTGCGTACACTCGCATGCAAAAGAGCAAATGCACATTCTCGGTTGGCCCACAGCCACCGGAAGTACCTCACCGGGCTAAAGGTGAATCTGGAATCATGCGCCATTGAGCTCAGCCCATTAACTTGAATGCGCGGCCATTTTGAAAGCCCAGGGTTGGTACTTCCCTGGAACATATGTGTAGATTTCAGAAACCATTTTTTTTTTACAATAAAAGCAAGTCTAAATTTGTTGCTTGCTACAGTGAAATGAAACCATGGAATGTCACATGAGTTTTGCAGTTTCCATCAGTTAGTCAGTGGACATGTTTCTATTAATAAAATACTATTGTTCAGCACTTCAGTTTACAATGCAAAAAATATAAAATAGAATAATAATCATGCATGTTATAATTTAATTCCAAATACTCCCAAAAATATATTATATCTTCTTCAAATAATGTGGGTTGCCAAACTAAAACACAGACTAATCCTAGAAACTTGTTATCTTGTGTCTTAGTCTGTATATTAGGGGTGTAACGATATCCAAGTCTCATGATATGATATCGTCACGGTATGAACCTCACGGTACGATATTTATTGCGATATCATGGGAAAGCTCATGATATGGTGGGGAGGCTCACGATTAGAGATGTAACAATATCCAGATCTATTGGTACAATATTTTTTACAATATTTTGTGGAAGCTGCTAACAAAACTGTTAATATGTGACTTTTTCCTCTTAAAATGCCTTGACAAGTCTTAATCCAAAGAAGAAAGACTTAAAAGTGCTTAGATTTACTAGTCTACACTGAAATGGAGCAAAGGATCATGGTCGATGTAGTTCCCTCTGTCTTTTTTTTTTAGCTGTTGCTGCACCATAACTCTTCATTTAAGCAAAGAGATTTGTAATTCGATATATTGTGATAGTCCATGATATTATTGTGAGAACTTTAACGATACGATATCACAATATTTAGATTATTGTTACATTCCTACTGTATATAGATTGATACCACTCTAAAAGTTTTCAGGAGAGGTTGATTACGTGTTATTTTACTTTAAATTTTTACTTTTTAAGAATAATTTTTTGTCAGTATTGATACTTAAAATTATGTATCTAATTTTGAGTTTGTTTTAGTATCAGTTTGTATGTTTGTTGGTATAGATGACCATAATCAGGTCGCCCACTGCTCCTGTCGCCCACTGCTCCTGTCGCCCACTGCTCCTGTCGCCCACTGCTCCTGTCGCCCACTGCTCCTGTCGCCCACTGCTCCTGTCACCATTAACCGATGAGTCAATTAAATGCAGCGGACACATTATCCTACAGGGTCAATGACGTGCCCCTTTAACCTTATAAAACCAGCTTTTATAATGGACTTCAGCTGTGACATAAACACTGATTTGGTAACACACTAAAACTACACTTTTAAAAACCTTCAGAAACCACGGATTAAGAATTCATAATGAACAACTAGATAAGAATTATTCATGTTTAGTAACTACTTAATATCCAACCCTTATTTTTAACCCTCACCCCTTAATTAAAGCTATAGTATGTAACTTTCTTGACGTGGCATGACACTTACACGATTCCATTATCAAATTAAACTTTATTTATAAAGCGCTTTTCATACAAAAATGTAACACAAAGTGCTTTAAAAGTGATTAAAAACAATCCCACATTTCCATTCACCCACCAACCCAACCCCCACACAACCAAACAACCCAGACACACACACACACACATAAGCACAAACATGCACACACACTCACGCACACACACAAACACACACAAACACAGTAAAATACATAAAACAACACATAGTAAAATGTGAGGCTGAATACAGGCGAACCAGTTGAGAAAGCACCATCAGAGGAGCCGTCTACACCAGGAGCAGAGAGACGTCCACCACCACCAGGAACCACCACAGGAGCCAGGGGAGAGATGAAGCCCAGACACCTGAGGCCCAAGCACCACCCCTCCACCAGGAGCCCACGAGACAGACCCAGCAGCCACAGCCGACCTCCACTCCTGATGCAGAGGCTCCTACAGAGGAAACACTGGAAATCCTAAAAATATGCCTAAAATAAATACATATAATAAAATGAATACAATAGAAACAAGTAAAAGTATAAGATTTCAATCAAAAGCTAAGCTAAAAAGGTGGGTCTTGAGCCTGCTCTTAAAAACATGAACATTCTCTGCAGCCCTGAACTCCTCTGGCTGCAGTTCCATAGACGAGGGCCACAGGACTGAAAAGACGCCTCCTCTTTGTGAGTGTGTGTCTTGACTTTGGGAATGACCAGGAGCTGCTGCAGGAGGAGCGCAGGGTCCGCGAGGGTTCGTAGGGTAAAAGCAGTTCTGAAAGATAAGAAGGGCCAAGACCATTAAGACATTTAAAAACCAGTAAAATAACTTTAAAATCGATCCTGAAACTCACAGGGAGCCAATGCAGTGATTTTAAAACCGGTGTAATGTGGTCCCGCCCTCTGGTCCTCGTCAGGACACGTGCTGCTGAATTTTGTAATAATTGCAAACCTGAAATACTCTTTAGTCTTTAGAAACAAAAAGCTAAAACCATGCTTCAGAACATTTTCCACGTAAATAATTTTCCACATTTAAGCCATATTGTGGAATATCACACCCAGAGGAACAACTATTCCATGGAAACGAGCGGGAAGAGAGGCCCTCCATGTCAATAAGGCTGTGTTCAGACTGCAGCCTGAAGTGACCCAAATCTGATTTTTTGGCTTCTATGTGACCTGTATCTGATCTTTTAATGACAGTCTGAACCACACAGATCCGATTTTTTCAAATGTGACCCAGGCCACTTGGATATGTGCTCCTGAAACCGATACATATCCGATCTTTTGACATGCGACTTCAGTCTGAACGGCCAAAGTGCATTCATCCACCTACACGTTATCAACAAGCCACAAACGTCACTATTCTGCGCTGAAGTAGGTGAAAATTGTTAATGAACTCCGTGTCACTGAAGTGAAGCACATCTCCACTCACCACTCTTGGCTCCGTCTCCACATCCACACGTTCCTTTCAACGGACGTCGCTGCCGCTGTCCCACAAAACACCACGGCCAAAAACCTCGTCCTTCTCCTTCTCAATCTCCTCCTTAAAACAAGTAAGTTGTTCATGTTCTGTCTTCGGTACGAGAGGAACTTTAAAATCTCCAGGTGCTCAATGCTCATGTCCATGTTTGGACAACTTCCATAAACACAGAGACGCTCACTGCAGTTGACGTCATCGTGTCTCCAGTGCTCATGTGGGACACTTTCGGGCCGTTTATTGTTCACACTGGAGACACTTACAAGTCACATTTAATTGGAAATGTGAACGACCTTCGCAAAAACATCGGATTTCACAAAAAAATCGGAATTGAGCGTTAAGCCCTGCAGTCTGAACGAAGCCTAAGAGTCAGGTTTGTGGACATGCAAGCCCACTCGCAGTAAGGATATATATTTTTCATCAATATAAACACAAACAAAATGACAGCATGCTTTTATTTTATTCAATTGTTGGATAAAAAAGTTACATACCATGACTTTAAGTAGTTACTGTGTCTTAGTACAATTTAATTCTTTGCTCATGCATTATTAAGGCTAATTGTAGTTTGAATAAAGTGATACAGCTGATTGGCCTGTATTTAATTGATCATATAACTGTTTATAAGTGTTAACTCCTTTAAAATGATTGTTCTTATAGATTGAATTGGAGCCACCCAGACATCCCATTGTAAATCAGGCCTATTCACTGTGTTACAGCCTTGGTGATAGCGACCCTGTTTCAATGTGAGAAATCATATGCCTCTATACAGCACACTGCGCTCATAGCACAATATGTCTGTGCGCGGGGCCATAGATTCCCCTTGTACGAGCACACAACATAAATTACTCAGGTAGGTTTTGAAACGCAGCAAAATGGCATCAATTTAACTAATGTACGTCGCAAGGGCAAAACGACATTGTAGCGAGTATAAGCATGAAGTCAGATTACGTGAGAAGAATCTGGGCGGGGGGATGCGCTCCGGTTTCAAGGTGCTCGCTGATGTGGGTGGCCCTGGCAGGTACAGTTAACCTTCTGATGGAGCCATGTTAGCATTAGGGAAATTACAAGCTAACAGACAGTGGAATTTCAAGCAGGAGGTGTGGAAAGGACAGACTCAGACATGTACGCGGGGATGGATGGTGAGAGAGTTCGGCCACCAACGTAAAGAAAAGGGTGGTGGAATGTAATGAAGTAAAAGAAGTAAAGTGCTGTTCTTAAGTATACATTGTAGGTACCTGTACTTTACTGAAATGTGCAGTATGTGTTTTTTGTTTGGTTGAGGGTTTGTCACCTGCTTGTTTCTATGAATATGTCATTGATCTGTCTGGAATGTTCCACAGTATGATATTACACAGATCTACTTTACATTTATTCCATTTCAAGTGGTTTTATAGTTCAAAAATACCTACAAATACAGACATTCTGAGGCTATGTTTATATGATGACGGTCTGAACAGAAGATGCAAAAGTGGCAATTGTGTCTTCACTTTTTATTCCGTGTTTAGACAAGCGTTTTCAGGAGGAAATTTGCGTCCATACTGTGGCACAAAAGTGTGTGGAATTTGATTGGGTATGCTTGTGCTTAAAACAACAATGGCATCTTTGGACACATGGAAGTTTTCACGCCATGCATTTTCATCAGCTACTCCTTCTACAGAGTTGTTCCACCATCAACTGGCTCTCCCAGGTCTCGTCCATATCCGTCTGACTCGCCTGCGACGAACTGGTGCATCCAGAGTTGGACAGAGGTGACTGCGGATCCTTCTCTGTTCATTAATAGTTTCTCTGCAGATTCTGTGCATTTGTTGGGAACCTCCTGTAAGTTTATTAGAGCTGAAATAGCAGCTTGAAGGTCCAACATGTTTGATTCTGTGTACTGTATGTATGTGACAAGAACGTGTACGTGACGTAAGCAGATCTGACCAGAGTGTTGCGTCTTGGGCAGTGTAGATGGAAACATTACAGCGGAGCATATTCAACTTCGTCATCGTCTAAACGAAAGACACTTTTGTATTTTGTCATGTTTACCCTTACTGTGTCGCCTCTCCACAGATCCAACCTCTAACTTGGTCTGGTTTGTCCTCCATGAAGATAGACAGGTTTAATGCCATACTGTGAAACATTCTACACAAAGCAATAACATCTCCATGGAGACAAGCAGGCGGGGGACTCTCCACTAGAAATGTTACACAGTGTACATTTTAAGCAGAGTTTACAGTATAGTGATACTTTTTGCTACTACATCACTACATTTGAGAGCAAGTATTTGTATTTTCTACACCGCATTTTGAACAGGACTGAAGAAAGTATTTTTCATTACAGTTTGAGACCTGCTGAAAAGCCCAAGTGTTTATTTTTAACACTTTAGGAGTAGTTTGAGGAAATTTTCAACTCGAAACAGTGAGGGGGGGAAATCAATTAATTTGTTTCTGCTGAACAAAATTCATCAGAAATCTTTGTCAAAATCACCACATTTGAAGCTTTATTAGATCTCAAAATCTGTGCAAAATCCTTTTTACATTTTACTCTTTACTTATATTTTTGAACAGGTACTTTTAGTAGATTTTTCATGTTATACTTGTACTTGTACTTGTCTTTCTTTGCTCCAATATCTGTATTTTTACTTACAGCCATTACCAGAATCTGTAAAAACATATAAAGGTGGAGACTCTTCTTCTTGCTTGTCTCTATGGAGATACTTTCTCTTTGCAGGGAATGTTCCTCAGTAGGGCATTAGACACATCTGCCTTGCATTTATTCATATGCAAAAAAAAAAGGTGCAAACATCAGTCTAGCTCCACTGAGGAGGCTCTTGATTCTGCTGCTGCGGTGGAGGACTGTCATGCTAAAATGGTTCTGAATAGAGAAGAGTTGAGTGACAGAGACGGTGACAGACTGACAGTGACGGCTGGAGACAGGAAGTGTACGAGGAGCAAATTCAGTCTTCCTGGTTAAAAATGTCATTACATCTCTCCTCAAACTCTTTCTAATAACATTTTTAAATTTGCTGCAGTGTCTCTCCTCTCACTATCGCCCTAAATCTGCTCAGCTCCGATGCTTCCTTCTTTAATCCTATCTGATGAGGACCCCGGCCGCCCCCTCCTTCCCACTGCACGCGCTCACATTTATGCTAATGTGCCCCACTGCAAAAATGGAAATGCGGAGTGGAGCTGTCGCCGCGGACGACGCTGCATTGTTCCATGACAGGCAGCGCCATAAAGAACCATAAGAACTTGTCAAATTTGATCAGAGATGAATTATGCAACGCTGGCTGCTGACTTCATTTGAGTCTTTGCTGCCGTTTTCCTACTGTCTTGTCTAAATATATACTGCAAAGGTGGAGATTTCCGAGTAGATTCTCTTTGATAAAGTATTTAAGTGTTAATTTGTATTTTAATTGCTGCAATCTTTAGTGTTCACAGGTGTTACATAAGAAGTAAGAATAAGCAGTAATGATGTAATAGTAGTTATTATTAAAAATGCTGCACCTGAATTTTACTGTTTTAAAAATGTGAAAAACAGAACTAGTTCATTTTCAGCAGTTTGCACTGATCTGATGTTATTCCTCATTTACCTTTTGCCTTCTGAGCATCCTAATTATTCACCACGATGAGTTTATAAGCGCTTTTCACAACTTTTAGACCAGAGCAGGTTTTTCTAGAATGTTAATGTGCACTTCCTGATTATTATTAAGAAAATAAATGAATAAATACATTTGATTTATACAATACAATATATATTTTTACTGGGACAAGCCACATTGTGCTCAGATACATGGAAAATGAAAAAGTACAGGACCTTGAAAGATGCAGTATGTAACTTCTCTGGTGAGCGGTCTGCCAGCTGCATGAAGATGTTATTGCTGTGTCTGGAATGTTCCACATAAAGTAGGTGATGACAAGGTCAAGATACAAGTGCAGTCTGTGGAGAGGTAAACCTGCTTTCAGTTAGAATGCAAGTTTTTGCACAATAAAAATGGCTATACCGTATTTTTCTGACTATAAGGTGCACCAGATTATAAGGTGCAATATCTATAATGTTGCCTGCTGGCTTTGCCGTCCAGTTGCCGCGGGAAGATATAGCCGGGGTCGCATGCTCTCTTTTCTACTCCTCCTTCTCTGCCCCCATCCTCCAGGCCTGCCACGTTGCCATGCCATCACACAGCCAGGACCATCTTTATTCATGTTTTGTTTTTTGTTTTTTATAATAAATGCCTGTACGCGGGTTAAAATGTCGCTGTGGTCATGTTCACCCTCATTTGTTGTGGTCTTTTGAGCCGGGGCCATAACAGGCGCATTAAGCGAAACAAAATATAAGTCAAACTTTATTCAACTCATTCACAATAACTCTCACCATTGTTCAGTTCATTATTCTTACACAAATCCATAAATTCCTCATCTTCAGTGTCTGAGTTTAATAGTTGGGTGATTTCGGTATTGAGTCAGTCTCGTTGCTGTTACTTCTCTGTTCAGTGATGAGTCTAGTGTTCGTGAAAGCTCAGACAACACTTGAGACTGATCCCTTAGCCCTGGCATCCACGATCCTTTGGCAGATCGTGGCGTAACTTCCCTGACGTTGCCTTCCTGTCTTGGTGAATGTGTATTACTCTGCGAGGCTTCTGACTAAAAACACAGTAATGCTCCGAAAATCCATCAAGCGGTGCAGTTTCGTAACTTACCAAAGTCGTACTAAAACATTTTGACAGATTTTTGAGCGCTGTGTACCACATAAAATCGGTTTGAGATCAGTAAGCACAACCAGAATTAATACATAATGCGCACTGTCGATTTTTGAGAAAATTAAAGGATTTTAAGTGCACCTTATGGTCCGAAAAATATGGTAATTGAATAAATGCTAGATAGGTAGATGAGTTTAAGGCCATACTGTGAAATATTCCAGGCAATACAATAATATCTCCATGAACACAAGCAGATGACAGACCCCATCAGAAAAGTTACATATTGGACCTTTTAAATACATAAAGAACATAAAAAACATTAGCTATTACCCTGGACAACATTCTGTAAATGCATTTTCACAGTTAAACATCAGATTCTTCAGTTGAATCCAGCCTCGGCTCCATCACAATGTTAAACTCTGAGCCCGGTAGAATGTATTGAATGCTGTGTCGTCACATGACCCCACAGAGATGAGTGTAAGCAGATAGATTTCCCAGTTGTGAATCGGCGTGTGGTTTGGGAGAGGCGCACTAACTGGATTACGCTTCGCCTGTTCACCTTTTAGCGAGCGGCACAGAGGCGGATCGATACGTTACTAATGTGATCAGGGAGCCCTATCACTCCTCAGACCCGGGCTAACCATGTCACTACGCCAGCCTAAACTCTGCTGTGTTCATGGGCTGGTATTACATTACAAAGTAGGGCTGAGTGATATGGTAGTGTATTATTTTTTCCCTTTCTATTCATCAGTAATAGTTTTCAATTCAGTTATATGTTCTTATACACTGCAAAAAGTAATAAAAGTAAAGTAGTAAAAGTAAAATAATCTATCATTGGAATAGTTCAATCAAATCCGTTTCTCCATGGAGATGTTATTGCTTTGTCTGGAATGTAAACCTTCCTATCTTCATGGAGACCAAACCAGACCAAGTTACAGGTCAGATCTGTGGAGAGGCGACCCCGCTCACAGTTAAAATTCAAAAAAAACAGTCAAAAAAAAAAAAGTTTTTCTAGGTATTTTTGAGCTATAAAACCACCTGTGATCGAATAAATGTAAACTAGAGCTGTTTAATGTCACGCTGTGGAACATTCCAGGCAGAGCAAAGTCATATCCCTTGAAAGAAGCAAGGACGGACCCTCAACCAAAAAGTTACACAGTGCACCTTTAAGTGTAACGATATGTATTTTCTTATTTTGACTACGAGAAGACATGCTCTGTTGGTAGATCATTTTACTTGTCATGTAAAATTGAGGACTATTCAAATCAAGATATGTTTTTAATTTATGTAATTGTAACTTGGCAAGATTCTAGTTTTTGCAGTGTATGGTGGATTCAAGTGATATCACAGTATTCAGATTCAGAACTTGTCATTTCATTTGATAACATACATGGAAACAAAACCGTGTAGTGCAAGACAAAACATAACATAATATATTGTTAAGTGTCAGTGTCAATGAGTGCAGACTTTCTGGAGCTCAACAGTGACTCCCTTTTGGTTCCAGAAGTACATTTTTCATTCATTTTTTTCCATGTTTGAAAAATTTAATGTAAATATTAAAGGTTGTATGGAGGATTTTTTTTTTGTTTCAAGTTGTCAATGATAGCATTATTGCAGTAGCCTTGTAATTATGATGACCAAAAAAAAGAGAATAAACATTCATCAACTCTGGACGTGGTGGGGCTAAACATTTGCCAATAGATAACGACACTGCCTCGTTATCTGTTAGCTGACAGGCTGTCAATCAATCTCCCTACGTTTCTAGCATAACTGACTTGCCTGCGCCGCCGGTACGTGGTTTACGTACGCCTGTCACGCAGTCCACAGACGCAAGCCGCACAGACGCTGTTTACTCCACCAACGCAACAGTTCTTAGCGGCTTTTTTTGACCTATATCTTCCTCGCAGTTCGCACAAAGTTTGTTGCAATGGCGACAAGAATCCAGGAGCAGTTCGCCGCAAAAGAAAGTCCGTTTTTGAGGTCGCTGAAAGAAGAAGACAAGGGGGAAAAGCAGCGAAGCCAAACTAAGGTGATTCTTGTAGATTCATTCCAGCGATGGCGCAACTGAAGCAGACACAGGGTCTAAAGACTGAGCACTGGTCGCCAAATTACTCCTGGACAGGTCACTTCTGCTTATTATGAAAAGTACTTTATTTCCAAGAGCTAGACAAACGTTTTTCAGGACACGAAAGCGATATCCTATGTCTGAAAACGTAATTTTCAATGCAAAGAAAGAGTTTGCTTGCTGCTGCGTGTTGTAGCTAGTTCATTCGCACGGAATCTCAACCTTCTCTGACTGCTCCTCTCCCCGCTGCCCGATCCGCTCTTCCCCCTGCTCCTCACTTTCGGGCAGATCTCCGCGCAGACATTACATTCACATTCAGCTTTTTTCTTAGGAGCTGTAGGGAGGGGGGGTGTTTCATGTGCAACATTTGAAAAAGGACAAACAGTTGCTGGATTTCTCGTTCCTTGGAAAAATCCTCTATAAATTTAAGTGTTCAAAGACGTCACAGAGGCTACGTGCTAACTATTATCCATAATGCAGTTGTTTTAAAGGGACAGTCCGGAACTTTGGACATAGGACCTCATTTCCTAGTGAGCCAGAGTGTTGGAGATGTGTGGAGATACTTTTTGAAATATTCCATCCAGTCCTTGTATTTGCAGAGGTCGCTGGTGCTAGGCTAGTGCATGTCAATGGCCATAGTTAGCCTGCCACTAAAAACAGTCTTACCCACTCCACAAAACACCCGAAGCAAAACAACTCTAATACCAGACTGTCGATGTGAATGTCTGTGTCCGTAGAATAATTTTAGAAGTAAAACCAACCTTGCATTTGAAGGATTTAGGAAGGATTTTTGAGCAGCCGCAGTGAGTTGTACTTCCTGATCGAAAGATTGGCAGCGGCGGAATGATATCACCCAGCAACTATCTTACCAGCGAAGAAAAATTCTGCTGCTGTTGACAAAATAGTCCCTCAACGTGCGACGATTCAATACAATGCAAGGTTAGTTTTCTTTCAAACATTATTCTATCAACACAGACATTCACATGGACAGTCTGGTGTAATAATAGTTTTGCTTCAGGTGTTTTGTGGAGTGGGTAAGACTGTTTTTAGTGGCAGGGTAACTGTGGCCATTGACATGCACTAGTCTAGCACCAGCGACCTCTGCAAATACAACATCTGGATAGCATATTTTAAAAAATGTCTCCACATGTTTTCAACACTCTGGCTCACTACGAAATGAGGTCCTATGTACAAAATTCTGGACTGTCCCTTTAAATCAAAAATAAGCATGTTTAAAACGCAAGATTCTGTGAAATACTTTAATAACTCTGCAGTTTTTAAAGTTTCAGAAACAGATTTTAAATTCAATTACAAGTCTTGGGGTCATGAGTTACCACATAGCTGATTAGCCATGAGCTTTCAGACTTCTTTTTTTTTTTTTCACAAAGTCCATGGGAAAAACGAATTAGAAATTTACTTTTGGAACCCGGGGGTGGGCGGTCAGATGAAGCTCAGGAGGTTAGCAGTCACAGGGCCAAATTTGAAGCCAAGTTCCATATGAGGAAGAGAAACTGGATTAAAAAATAGCAAAAAATAAAAGAGAATCATGTAGAGCGGGTTAATGCGAACATTTTAAGACTCAAATGAGAAGATTCAGAGCAGCATTTACAGAGAGAGGGGCAACAATGGGGCAGCAGTAGCTCAGTTGGTAGAGCATTTGCTCACTGATCTGAAGGTTGGCGGTTCGATTCCAGCTCTCAACATAAACATCACAGGTTGAGCGGTCAGATCCACTGACCCACAGGTTGGCTGGTGTGATTCCAGCTCCCACAGATGAATGCTGTCGTTGTGTCCTTGGGCAAGAAACTTAAGCTACCTTGCCCACAGTGTCTGTGTACACTGGTGTGAATGTGTGAGTGGTTCCTTGTTGTAAAGTGCTTTGAGTACCTTGAAGGTGGAAAAGTGCTATAAAAAAATGTGACCATTTTACCAACAATGTTTCAGTGGAAAGTAATTTGGAGACAAAAGTGCTCATGTTCACTTCCTATTTGGAATGCAGTGACTTTAGAAGTTGTCAAGCAGATGACACCACCAGACCAAACTATTATCCGTGGAGATTTGACCCCCACTCAGTCAGATGCACGACTTTCAATTCATCATGTCATACTTTCAGTTTTACAAATCTTACAATCCAGGCCAAGAAACGGCATCTCCACAAACACAATAACCTAGTGTCCTGGCCTCCTGAAAAGTTACACAGTGCACCTTTAGAAATGGCTTCAGTTAATGTGAAATACAACACATAACTTCAGAAAAGTTTGGAGTACAATATGTTCCTGACTTGGCAAATCACCTCGTCTCTCAGTTTGTCGAATTTGAATCTACACGGACAAAAATCACACTCATCGAAAAGAGACGCTAATTCAGTCTCCCATCTCGGCTCCTATAGCTCCCGGAAAGCAGCGCATATCTCATTAAAATCAGGAAGAATCGCTCTCCTCATCCACTGTGCTCCATGTATCCCTCCCCAACCCTCTACAAAAAATAGATCCCTTTTTGTCTCGCCACCAAAAACAGTGTTGATTTCCAGTGAAGTTAATGAAATTGTCACAGCATCTTATGAAATCGCCAGCGTGTAAGCAATAACATCTGGCAAAGGCACGGTGCATGTAATGTCTGCCCAGCCTGAGCGCAAGAGCCATGTTAATGAGGCAGACGAGGGGAGGAGAGACAGAGCGAGGGGAGACAAAACTAAATACTGCTGTTTAAAAGTCCTATATTACTCAAAATAGACTCTTAGAATGTTCTTACCCCATCAAAAACATTACCATTATCTTGTAAAAATGTTTGGTTTCATTCACGCATGTTTGAGTAACCCTGCATTATTACTTTGTCTACATCTCTAAAGTGGTAATTTTCAAGTTAACTTATATAGTCCGAGAGCCAGACCCCTCCACTGTAGTTATTTTGCTATGTTTTTCTTTCTATGATTTTTCATTAGTGCACACGTCAGGACAGTACAAGTTTGGGGTCTTTTGTTTTCAACTCAGCCCATTGTCAGGACACTCAAAACCCCTTCAGTTGGACCCACCTTGTGTGAAATGATATGAATCTGTTGAAAGTGCTGCTATAGTCACATCCAGTGTCACATAGGTAACGTTCCGACTGCAGCCTAAAGTAACCCAAATCTGATTTTTTCACCCCTACACGACCTGTATCTGATCTTTTGTCTGAATGACACAGATCAGATTTTTTCGAATGTGACTTGGATATGTGCTCCTAAAACATCCATATCCGATCTCTTGACATGCGACCTCAGTCTGAACGGCCAGGTCACATTCATCCCACCTGCACGTCAGGCTCAGAGTCAAGTCAATGGAGGGAAAGCGAAGTTACAAAGTTTATTCATATTTGGGTGGATCGCTGTATTCAGGCAAAATTGGAGGGGTCTTATTAGAACTGGGCGGTTTTTGAAATTATTGCTAAAGAAATGGTCGAGCGCGGCTGCTTGCTGTCCTGGCTCCAGCGTCAACAAAAAAAAAGAGCCAAATGTGAGCCAAATACAAGAAGGTTAAAGACTCAAACAAACAAAGCAGCCGTGGATGTGTAGCCTGTCCATTTTATGAAGAACTGGACTGTATTTTGGGAGACAGACCCAGTGTTTAGACTACTTCTGTAAACACTGAGCACGCTCGCTGCATGTGACGTTGTTGTGTCCTCCAATGTGCATGCGGGACACTTTTGGGGTGTTTAAAGTTCACACTGGAGATCGAATATAAGTTGGATTTAACTGGAAATGTAAACAACCTCATAAAAAAATTGGATTTCACAAAAAAATCCAAATTGAACTTTAAGCCCTGCAGTCTGAAGGTAGCCACAGTTGTGACATTTGGAACAGAGAATCCTGACACGATGAGGAAAACAAAAATATAACCTTACATGGGGTTATGCATTTCTGTACTCTCTACTGAACTAAAGGTAAAAGGTAGCTTTTAACTTGAAAACTATTGCTTCATGACATCACAAGGTGGAACAGAGTGCACAGACCCATGTTAACAAGAGAGACGAGTGGAAAGGGAAAGAGAGACAGAAAAAAAGGGTGACAAAACAAAACACCACTGTTTAAAGGTTCTATATTACTCAGAATTGAGCTTTAAGTCATATTAGAATGTTACCTTCTCAAAAACATACCTAGAATCTAAATCTTACATACAGTACCTTTAAACAATGTCTCTACAGCACTGTTTCCCAAAGACTGGGTCGCGGCCCTCAGTTGGGCTCAAGAGATTTTTTGGGGTTGCCTTGTCACGTGCACATAGGTTGAAATATTAAGACATGTTTTGTATAATTTCTAATCTTTTTGTAAATATTTTATTGACTATTTTGTTCCAATATTGCTGGTGAAAAAAAAGAAGAAATGAGCTACATTTAAAGTCCAAAAAGGCGACTTATGGATCCTTTTACTGCTGGTTCAATTACTGTTTTTCGTTGTTTAAAGCTTGAGTAATACTAATTGTTCAGAGAGACACGATCAATCAACAATAAACAATAAAATATCCTCATTAATGTTCAGTAATGGTTGAATCCACCTTTATTTTGTGATTTACGAATAATGTCTATAGACTTGGGTCGCAAAGGTTTGTGACTTAATATAAGGGTCCCCAGAAAAATTTTTTTGGGAAACACTGCTTTACTCAACTATAGCCAATACTATTACTACGACTTCTACTGTTTCCATTACTATTACTAAAATTACACAAAATGCTCTGTTCCACCTTGTGATGTCACGAAGCAGTAGTTTTCAAGTTACCAACTTTCTTTTTACCTTTAGTTCAGTAGAGATTGGCAGTTCTGGGGCTGAAATCATCCAAATGATTCTAGTGAAGGTTTATGGAGTTTAAAAACACAGTGGAGCACTTCCCGTATTACCACATGACATCATAACACAACTCCAGGTCTGTTTTTGATGAAGAAACATTATAACATAGAACAGAAAACAGCGTAATATGGGCCCTTTAAGTAGTAGTGACAGTAGTTAGTGGTTAGAGGTCATAGATTTGATTCCCGCTCTCATTATTCTTGTGTCCTTAGGCAAGACACTTCACCTTGCTGCTTGATCAGTAGTAGTAATTACATTATACTATACGCTATCCTTTGTGTGTCACGTTTCTGCATTCGAAAAACTCCCAAAACAAGAATCTGCAGTAATGATTATTTTCAGTTCACAATAGCCCCGTTTCGTAAGATTGCAGATTTCCATTTTTGCATTGAACCTCCAGAGAAGACGTTTCAATAGAGAACAGCCTTCGAAGTGACAAAGAGAAAGAACTATTGAAAAAAAAAAAACGCTGTTTGTCACCTTGTGTATGTATTTACTGTGCTGAGAATGTGTGTTTGACAAGGGCACAAATGACACAATCTCACACGCATCACTCAGAGCTGTCTCCGCACTGTCACACCGAGGAGGATGTCACTGCATTGTTCCAAGTGTTCCAAAACTATGTATGTATTTATTCTATTTTCCGAGCACAAAACGTAACAAGGACATGTGCGTAGGAATTACAGAGGAGCATGCAAGCACTTACCTCATTTTTACTCTTTTTAAAAACCCGAAAAGCAGAAATAGTTCATTTGTTTGCGGTGGGCCAAAGTTGTTCCGCGCTTTTCTAACACACTCCGAGCATTCTAATCGTTCACCGTGATGGCTTAATTGATACTCTGAGGTGAAATCATGCTGAGGGTGTTCTACGTGTGTCTCTATTGGCGGAATGTTCAACAGTTACCATGGCGACGCAGTGCACGCATTAGAAAACACTGACAAAAAAGGTTTAAGAGAGTCGAGAAAAACTACAAAATAGGTTTAAAGAGCACATTTTAAGGAGCCTGTGATCAATGCGAGTGTTCATGGTTCTGGTTTAGTGTTTGGAGTTTGATTTTCAACTAAAAAGGTGAGATCGACTGACTGAAAAACTGTTGACTAACGACTGTAATGTTATGTGTGTGAGACTTGTTTAACTGCACAAATCCTCTCACCTGTTGTACTCCAGCTAAGTCAGTTCTTTATGGTCAGATTATCTTCCCTCTCTGCCCACCAGGCTGCCAGGAAGCTAAGAATCTGCACCTCCCCAAGAACAGAACTCCCCAAAAGAACACTCGGACTCAGACCCCCACTGACCCCCAGCCTTTTATTTCTGCTGCTAATACTTGATCTAAGTTGAACTGCACTGTACTGTACACCAATGTTTTTAGTTTAATTTATTTATCTATGGTTACTGCAGTGGTTAGAGATGATGTTATTTGTTGTGTGCAAGTAAATGTTGTCCTGTCCTGTATTTTAATATTTGCCCTGTCTTGGACTAGAGAGAAACATAATTTTGATTTTGTTGTGTGTGTAGTACAAGTGAAGACACTGACAATAAAGTTAACTTTGAACTTTAAATTCTGAGATTGTGTTAAGACTTAATTTGATTTTGAATCTAACTTGAATAACAGGGCTTCTAGCAAAGCAGTGCTTTTAGTTAGCATAACAACCCCTGAGAAAGTTGATCACATCAGCTGTAAAGTACTTTAAGAACCAACATCTTGTCAGGCCACTTACTGGTTTCATGTACATTAATTCATATTAATTCATACTTTTGTAACTGGCCCGAACACAGCAGTCTCACTTCCATTCATAGTCTAAAGAACACTGGAATTATAGTAAAATTTGAAAACATGTCACACTGGGGAATTAACATAAATAATAAAATAAAATTTGAGTAGCAAAAATGACCATGCTTTTGATACGTGTGTATGTATATATATATATATAAACTTACAAAAAGATTTGAATGTTACAGCAGGTACTACATTGGCTTCTATGGCTGACTGGTTTCCATGTATCTCTCTCTATTTTCTTTCTGTGTGTTTCCAGAAAGTTCCCAGTTCTGCGTCTGTGCACGGAGCAGAAGAGTCCCTGCAGCCTTAGCCCTCTTCTGACAGTCCCTGGATTGCTGCCCTCACCTCCTCTCCTCCTCCTACCCCACCTCCTCTTTCCTCCTCTGTCCCCTTCTCTCCCCCTCTCCTCCTCTCTCCTCCTCTCTCCTCTCTCCTCCTCTCTCCTCCTCTCTCCCTCTCTCCCCTCTCTCCTCCTCTCTCCTCCTCTCTCCTCCTCTCTCCTCCTCTCTCCTCTTCTCCTCTTCTCCTCTTCTCCTCCTCTCCTCTGTCTCTATGGGCATGCCAGCTGGCTCTCGCTCTGTTGCTCCACAGCGGGGGAGTCCAGGCCTGTGAAGACTCTGCACGAGAAGAAAGAAAAGTGTGATCTGCCAAATCACACCAGCGTCACCAGTGCGACCACAAACCCACTGTAATTGTAAGTCATACTCACTCGAGTAGACATGGACGTTCTGTTTATAAAGGAACTTTGTCTTCATATCACACCTGTCATTTTAGTTTTCAGTACTATTTCAGTAGGACTTAAGGTTGGATTAATGTTTAAATTCCCTGTACTCGAATTTTATTTCCTCCAGTAAAAAAAAAAAAAAACACCCTGTGCACTGTGCAGTGAGGCAGTGAGGCATTGGGGCAGCTGGGACTTTCAGATGCCCCACTGCCACACTGCACTGTGCACAGAAGGGGCCAGTGGCAAAAACTGACATGGTGTCCTTTGGGAAGACACTTCACCCACTTTGCCGAGTATGAAAGTGGTGTGTGTGTGAATGTTGGTGGCAGTCCAGTGGTGCAGATTGGCAGCCTCGCTTCTGTTAGTTTGCCCCAGGGCAGCTGTGGCTATAATAGTAGCTTACCACCACACAGTGCGGAGTGAATGAATACTACTCTGGAAAGCGTCTTTGAGTGTCCAGAAAAGCACTATATAAAAGTGATGCATTATTAGGATTATTACCCTGCTCATTCTGTCCCTCCTCCTCCGGCTTAGACTTATTTACATGTTTATAATGGTTGTAACTTAAACCTGTTTTCCACCAAGCCGGTGCCCCCGCTCACGGCATCATCTGCTCCACATACTGCAAATACACCTCCCAAACTCACTGCATCTTGCATTATATTAAATACAAATGTGTGCGTCATAACATAAAGCTCTCGCCTCCTGCGGTGAGAGTAACGCTACATACACCACATGATCTCTAATGCATCTCTGCTCCTGCTCCCCTTTTATCATGTGGCAGAAACTGGAGTGATTATATATTTATCAGGCTTTGCACCCTCGCCTTTTTCCCATGGTCCTTTGCACCTGCGCGTCCCATTAGAAGCACAGGGGTCAGGGGAGCGCGCGGAGGCATACGGAGGCACACGGATCCCGCCCCTCCACATAATGATCCCCTCTCCACCCTCGCATCTCCGCCGCTCTGCTCCTCTGCACATCTCCTCCGCTCTGCTCCTCCTCTCCTCTGCTCCTCCACACACTCCTCTTTGCTTCTGCTCTCTGCTCCACATGCACATCTCCTCCTCTGCTCTCCTACTCCCCTCTGCTCCTCTGCTCTTCTCCTCCGCACATCTCCTCCATCTCTCTTTTCCTCCGCTCTTCTCCTCCTCATTGCTCCTTTGCTCTTCTCCATCCTTCCTCCCCAGAGACACGCTCCGGATACACTCTCTCTTATGGAGGAGCTAATGTGTGTGCATGCATTAAAACAGCAGGCAGTTAGGGCAAAGATGGAGGGGGGAGCTGTGCTATTGATTTCACTGCATTATATAGACCTGTACTGTGTTCTTGAGATGGGTAAAAGGTGCGTTATGTAACTTTTTTCTGCTTGTTTCCATGGAGACGTTATTGCATTTTCTGTAATGTTCCACAGTACAGCACTATCCGTGGGTTTCAGCTTCCTGTTCTGTTCAAAGATGTCATATTTTTTTCTCTCTACAAGGCCAAAACTTCTACATTTTGTTAAATATGTAATTTTGTTTTAGATGCCAGAAAAATGTCTTCCTAGTTTGTAAATTGTTGCATTTTTCTTGGATTTTAGTTTGTTTTGGCCCTTGTAAACACTGTCTTTTTTTAAAAGAAAACGGTTTAGAGTTCATTGCTACTTCCTGTATTTTTGTACTTTTCGTCTCAACATTTTTCCCACAAACTGATGTAAAACTATGATGAATATTTACCACAGATACTATCCCAACAAACCAAGTCATAATTAGAAAAACATGAAAACCTGTTACATAAGGACTAATCCGCTTATCCCATGGTCCCACAAACTGAAAATAGTTCATTTTTAAATCTGACACCTTTTAGCTGTGTGTGGATGTTCAAAGCATTACCGTATTTTTTGGACTTTAAGTCGCACTTTTTGTCATGGTCATACTCTGGTGCGACTTGTATATTAAAATGTTCACATTGACAGCCATGAGAGGCTCTAGGTTTGTGTGTCAATATCTGCTACAACTATTACTCCTGTACCACTCTTGCTTCGCTCTACTGCGAATGTCTCCTGCAGAAAGAGCCATGGTCCTGCTGCAAGTAGTGAAATATTCAACAGAAAACAGTAATGGAGCAGCAGAAAGAAAGTTTGGAGTGAGCAAGAAATTTGTGAGCGACTGGCAGAAAGTGGAGATGGAGAACACAGCTTCACGGCAACCGGGAGGCTGCACCATGCAACTTTTCTGGAAGTGATTGGATGGATGAACAAAGCCTGGACTTCAGTGACACCGAAACCATCCTGGAATAATTTTAACTGGAACTGATGCTGAAGTCTGACGACAGCTATGCAGAAGAGGATGCGGTGATCAATTTACCTCCAGAGGTCAGTGAGTTACTCAGAAGTGACACCGAGGATGTAGAATTCAATGGATTTAGTGATTTGGAGTGAGATCAAGACTTTAATAAACTTGTTCTGTTCTGTTGTTTATGTTATATTTATCTGAAGAACTGTTCATATGTGACGTTAACAGTCTGTTGTTCTCTGTTCTATTGTTATTATTAGAACTTGCCTTTCAAGATAAAATGTTGATTCCTGGTCTCTGATTTTAGAAAATACATTTCCCCCAAAATGTGTGACTTATAGTCCAGTGCGACATATATGTGTATTTTTTTCTTCTTCATTACGCA
This sequence comes from Boleophthalmus pectinirostris, assembly GCF_026225935.1. Classification (NCBI taxonomy): domain Eukaryota; kingdom Metazoa; phylum Chordata; class Actinopteri; order Gobiiformes; family Gobiidae; genus Boleophthalmus; species Boleophthalmus pectinirostris. The sequence goes on along the minus strand of NW_026571036.1, from coordinate 31,332,685 downwards.
TGTTTTGGCTGGTGTGACTTGTACTCCAGAAGCCACTTATAGTCCAAAAAATACACTACTTATTTCTGTTGTTTTTTTTTTTTTTTTAAGCTACTCCCTCTTACTCCCTATTAGCAGTTCATTTGTTTACCCGTTGCAATCATGCTCACAGTGTAGTGATATGGAAAAAAAATATGCATGGCAGTTAGCATTAGAATTCTCACTGGCCATTATATAAATGCAGTTTAAGCAGTTTGAGAAAAGGTGGAGGGGGAAGTTGTGCTCATGATTTCACTGCACCATATCTACACCTTTAATGTGTGATCAACATGTACAAATGGTGCATTACGGACCTTTTCTGATGGAGGCTCTGCCACCTGCTTGTCTCCATGGAGAATGGAGATGTTATTGCTTTGTCTTAATGTGAATGAAACCATTTTAGTCTTGTATCATTAAATTTCCAGTAACTTTCTAGAGGTGGCATGTCTTTAAGTTAAAACCATATTACAGAACATTCTCCATGGAGATAGATACATTTTATGCCATACTGTGGAATATTACAACCAAAGGAACCACTATTTTCTAATGATAATAAACATGAGAAGGCCAGTAAGAGTCAGATTTGTGGAAACGCAAGCCCGCTCACAGTAAAGTGTTTCTTCAGTGCCAAAAAAACAACCAAAATGAAAAGAAATATGCACTTATTTTAGTTGATTTATTGACTAAACAGTGACATAGTTTGGCTGGAATTAAAGTGAATATATAGGGGAAAAAAAGTGATTTGAAAAGAGATGAAATACTCAAATTCACATGATCCTCAGTGCACACATGACTCCAGCCTGTGTAATATTTCTCATGCCAAAACCATGCATCAGAACGCAGCAGCGGCAAAGACAATGCGAGCTTTGTGCAGTCTGCTTTAGCGTGTCGCAGAAAAGATTGTAATCTAATTCGGTAATGAGCTCTGCTGGAGGATTTACGGTCGGAGGCTTTCAAAACCTACAGGGAAGTGGGAACTCGTCTTCTGCTCACACAAACGTGCGTAAAGCTCAATTATCATGAAAATTACATCTCTGCAGCTCGGCCACAGAAAGCGGAGCCAGAGCCAGAGCCAGAGGAGACACGGAGCGCATGAAGAACTGGTGAATGAGCAGAGTTTCAAGCAGAAACTTACTCAGTCTTTTTAGAGACTGCTTTTCTACTTTTTTGTCCATGGGGATGTTGCTTTGTCTGAATTATTCCAAAGTGTAGCATTAAACTTGGCTATGCTGCGTTTTTAATTACAAAAATGTGTAAAAAACAGGAATCTTTGCTGTGTGTGGACTCGCCTCTCCACAGATCAGACCTGTAACTTGACTTTGTGGTGTTGTCTACTTGTCTTTATGGAGTTAATAATAATAATGCATTTTATTATAGAATGCCTTTCAAGATTCTCAAGGTCACCTCACAAAAAGCAATAAAATCACAAAGATACTAGTACAACGTAAAAACAATAAAAGATACAGAGGACACAGGAGGACACAGAACAATCAGTGGAAGGATCCAGGTAGTTTAGATTTCATAAGCCAGTCTGAAGAGGTGGACTGTGATAGAAAGGTTTAATGCCGAACTGTGGGATATTTTAAGAAAAGTAATAACAGAAAGAGACAGGAAGCGGAATGTGAGGGATGTAAGAAATCATCTAGTTTTGTCAAGATTTGTTTAATTGGCAATTGTGAAAAATCAGGTCACAATATAATTATAAAAACCTCTAAATAATATTTGCAACAATTTTAGAAGCAAAACTGAACTCAATATGTAGTCCAACAACAGCTTTTTTACCATGTTATAGATGTTGAGGTTTCTAAAGTCATCCATGCATGTTTGAGTGTTAGTATTATATCTCTCGGGCTCTTTTCAAACCCTCCTCCGTCACCCATGCTCCCACACATGAATTCCTTATAAATATTAGGGGTGTAATGGTACATGTATTTGTGCTGAACCATTTAGGTATGGGACGTTTGGTGCAGGGCATTTGTGTGTTTTTACATTCCGCCACTACATGTGCAGCTACACTGAAGGCTCGGCTCTTTAATATTCAGTGTTTCCCACAGCTCTTTATAGTTAGGACGGCCACCTTGACAACAATTGCCCCCTGCCTTGATTACGTTCCCTCTGAACCACGTGAATCCTTGCAAAAAGTTCAATGCACCCTGGTCCTCACTTTTGCCTTTCGATGGAATCTCTGCTCAGCCTCGTACCTCTGTCTTTAGTGAAAGGGGATTTTCAGTTTCAGCCAGGGACATAGTAACTGCCAGCAGATCTGCTCTTACTGCAGACAGTGTGGACAAGTTGTTTTTTCTGGCCAAAAATATGAAGATTGAGTAAATGTTCATCCTGGAACTGTTAGTGCTGTGCTTTACTTTTTGAAAAGATTTGTTTACTATTTACAAGGAATTTATTTTTTTAAAATAATATTTCATACATTTGTTGCTTGCATGAGAATATTTTATTTAACTTATTAGGTATTACCAAGCAGCACTTTGCATTTATTTTTTCACATTCGTATAATGTTAAAACAAATGATTGGTTTAATAAAAACACAAATAAACAACAATCCAATGATTTTGCATTTTGTTCCCATACTGTACCAAAAATGAACTGAACCGTGAACTCAAAACTGAGGTACATACTGAACCGTGATTTTTTGTACCTTACACCCCTAATAAATATACAAAAACATGATACAACCCTCTACAGATCAATGCATTCTCAAATGAGTTTCAGTACTTGTTTTAGTATGGATTAGTATCTGATTTTCAATACTTCTGACAACTAAATGGACATACAGCTCAATTACCATGAACATTGCATCTCCACTGTTTGGCCAAAAACACACACACAAGACAGATAAACTCAACATCATTTCTTTTTGTGAGCCAGGCATCAGGTTTGGTCTGGTTGTGTTTGGTATTGCGATGTGTACTGCCCTGCTCCGTTCTGTTCTGACTGAGATACTTCTAGCTTCAGAAAATGTGCAGAAAAATCTCCTTCATAAATATTTGAGGAGTGGACACGGGCGTCAGAGCTCATATCAAAGCTCCATAGTTCAGTTAAGAGGAGAGGGAGAGCCACTGATCTGAGCACATGCATGTTACTGATGCTGTGAGGAGCAGAGTTAAACCAGTGTTAAAGGAACCAACTTACTCTGACTTTTTGAGTGACAACCATGTGTTTTAAAGTGTCAAATAATATAAATATGTTTAGATTACTGGTAAAAGGAAATGATCACTATTTAAATCCAGACTCAGAACTGTGCTGTTTAGCTGTGCATATGACCAAATGCTTTTATTCCACATTTTTAAAGGTGCATTGTGTAACTTTTTTGGTGGAGGGCCTGTCAAATAAGCCAGGCTGGTGCCAATTCCATTTCTCTCCAGTGACTAGGTCAGGAATCGAAATACACTAGACGGTTTGCAAAAACCCTGGAAGTTGTAGACAGTACACCGGCCAATCAGTGAGAAGCTGTGAAGCCATGACGTCAAACTCGTCGCGTCTGTCTGGGTTCCATTTGTGGTACAGCACAACAGTAAACAAAGCGGTCGAGATGGATGTAAAAGAAGACATATATTCTGTGTTGGCAACAATTCCCAAGATTGAGGTTTAACAAACAAAGAGACTATTTCGTGAATTTTATCAAGGGAAAAGACGTTATTGCCCTTCTTCCTACAGGATTTGGGAAAAGGTTAATATACCAGTTAGCCCTGTTAGCGGCGCATGACATACGTCATGACCAAATAGCAGCAACTGGTTAAATAAAATAAATACCTCATGTTGTGAGGTCAGACGGATGAATCAGGCTACAGTCAAATGCTTTTCTCTATGGAAATGTTATTGCCTTTGTGTCACATTATGGTATTAAACCTTTTTATTATCATGGAGACCAAACCAGCCCAAGATACAGGTCAGATCTGTGGAGAGACAACCCCGCTCACAGTCTGAATGCCTCTTTCTTTAGGTAATTTTCATTTATAAAACCACCTGTAATTGAATAATTATAACGTGGAGTTGTTTAATGTCATACTGTGGAACATTCCACATAGAGCAATGACATATCCTTGGAAACCAGAAGGCACCTTTAATGTTAATTTTATGATGATTATTTATGCTTTGATATGAATTTTATTGTTGATTTGAATTTATTCTGTAAAGCACTTTTACCTTGTGTAAGACTTGTACTTTACACATAAACTTGTCTCACCTTTTTTTAGTCTTAAGGATGCGCTATGTAACTTCTCCGTTTGGGTTACCTGTCACATGTACCCGTCCTCTGCATTTGACTCATGCCCAAAGCCACTGGGGCAACTTGTCATGACCCATCTGGAGTTCAATCTCCAGATCTTGAGTTAGTCTTAGTCTTGTACTAGCATTACCTTAGCTGGAGGATTGTACCAATAACCAGAGGAAACCCACGAACATGCAAACTCCACACAGAAACACCTCGGCAGCCTGGAGTCTGAATCTTTTGACTCTGAGGTGGCAGTGACTTACAAGTAAGTCTTTCTATGGAGAGAAGAAGATGGTTCCACTTGGCCAAGTTACATTATTTTTACAGTAATAAATAAATAAATAAATGCAATAGAGATACACTTAATATCTTTGCAACATTCAAAGCAAAAACATATATACTGAGACAATAAGATGTCTGATCCTCGACCAGAAAAGTTACATAATGCACCTTTAAACTTGCATATTTCAACAGACAACAGCAGTCTCCCACATCACAGCACAGGGATGACACAGTGTTGAGTGTTACTGTTGCCATAATGTCAAACTCTCTCCTTTTTTCTGTCTTTCCTCCAGTGACCTCCTCTGTCTCGTCCTCACGATCTGTGTGAATATGACGCTCTGTGAATCGGCTCTTCACCGGCTCCTGTACAAACTCAACATGACTCCACAAACGCGCTCGCTGTCTTTGAATTCACCGACATCTGCCTCTAATCTCTTTAACTTCAGCTTTTGACATGATGAACGCACAGAGTCCCACAGGATTTCAACAAAGACCTCTAGGCTTTTTGATGGTAATGCAACCCACATTTTGAGGTCAAATGCAAAGGGAAAATTGTTTTATTATACCGTAATCTTCATTGTTAAAGGAACACTATAAGTTACCTATAAGTTACCAGTGTGGCATTATTGTGTTGGCTGTTACATTGGCCAGGTCTCTCTTGAAAAAAAAACCCCAAAACAAATCTGAATCTCAATGGGACCAAATGTCGTGGAGACAATAAGATCCTCTACCAGAAAAGTGACATAATGTACCATTAAACTGCTACTGTTTCTGTATCCTCTGACATCTGCCTCTAATCTCTTTAACTTCAGCTTTTGACACAATGAACCTGCAGAGTCCTGGAGGATTTGAACAAAGAACAATGGGCTTCTGATGGTAAGGCAACCCACTTTTGTTGCACATTGATTCTTTGCAGCTGATGTCATCAAGTTTTCCTGCTAAGTGAGACGCTCTGTCAGACGCAGAAATGTGCTGGTTAAAGGTCCTGTATTATGCAACATTGACTCTTTAGGCTTAATCTTTAAGTCATGTTAGAATGCTGTTACCTCCTTCATTTACACATGTTTTTTACACGTGAGTAACCCTTTATTATTGCTCTGTCTGCATCTCCAAAGCTCAACATTTGTGATGTCATGAAGCCGTAGTTTTCAGGTTAACAGCTCCTTTTCCCTTTAGGTCAGTAGAGACTGACAAATCCAGGTCTGAAATCATCCACATGAATCTAGTGAAAGTGTATGGAGTTTAGAAACCCAGTGGAGCACTTCCTGTATTACCACATGACATCACAACGTGGAAAGGTTTTTGATGATGAGACAACATTACAACTGAAACACAGAGCGCAAGTATAAGACCACACAGACTAGTATATAGTAGTAGTATAGTAGTATATGAGGGATATCACAGATATAAGACCATATGATAAAAGTACTACTACTGATGTTGAAAATGAAATTCTATTGTCCATACAAAAAGTTTTTTTTCTTATATTATCCTTGTGGTATCGGAAGCAATATTGAGTATTGAGTCTATTCCTTAGTATCGAAATCAAGTTTGAAATGTTAGTATTGTGACAGCACTGCTAAACAGCGCTGGGCCTGGTTAGTACCTGTACAGAACACCGTTGGGAATAGCAGGCTCCAATTATTGGAGAAGGTTCCATCATCTTTGAGGTGTTTTAAAGCGACAAGTTCCCCTGTCACTCGATCAGGGCACTTGGTAACAGTGCCGTGCGCGGCCTCTCCGATGACTCCAGAAACCTCGAATTTGGTTTTGAGGTTGTTTTGCTGGAAACCGGTGAAATTCACTGCAGAAAACATGTTGCGATAGTGACAGTTCACGAGCTCTGCTGAGTGTGTGCGTTCACTGGCTGAGTTTGCGTTGAAATGACCTTTATATACATCATCGTGTTCTATCTGTTTATGCATATATAATGGACTAATGAACTAATATGCAAATAGATGTATATACATTATAGCATCAACCGTATTCAGTGAAAATTCTGTGAAATCGGTCCACTCCACAAGTTATATAAATTATTAAAACATAAATCTCAAATCTAATCTCTATGCCAATGCTTGTCAGTGAAATCGCCATTAGATATTTTTCCCAAATGTTCAGCTCTAGCGGAGGGAGGTTAGTAGCAGTATCTGAGTTGAGAACTGACTCCAGCCCTCTCTGCTTTTGCCTCCTGGGGGCAGAGTCTTGGGAGATGTATTTTGCTGTCACCTTGGGCCTGGGGCTAAGCCGGGTTGATGCGGAGCTGGACTGTGTTAGCAAACAGGGTCCAGGGAAGTGAGATGGTGCTGAGCTATTTGTGAATGAAGACTTATTGTGGTGGTTCAAGATAAATGCAATTGAGCAAGTGTGAATTTGTAGGCTTTAGAATGTTTGTGAGTTACTACTTGTTTATTAAAGGTGCACTGTGTAACATTTCTAGTGGAGGGTCTGCCACCTGCTTGTCTCCATGGAAATGTTATTGCTTTGTTTAGGATGTTCCACAGTATAGATTAAACATATCCATCACGAGGAAGACAAGCAGGTTACAGCGATGCACTACATTACAATTCAGTTCTGTGGAGAGTCGTCCCTATTCGCAGAAGGAATGATTGTATTTTTGAGCAATAGAAACACCTGTAATTAATAAATTCCAGATGCATATGCTTAAAGCCATACTATGGAACATTCCCAGGAAAACCATAGAAAAATAAAGTACTGTACTTATGTGTACATTTTAGGTAGCTGTATTTTACTTAAGTAGAATTTACTTTTACTTCACTATATTTGAGAGCAAGTATCTGCACTTCACTACGTTTCAGGACTAAACGTGAGTCGTATGTCACAATTCAACATATCACGATATATCCCGATACTAAAACAATGGATAAATTATTGAGATTTATCAATAGTTACTTCTATTAATACAGTCAAGTACACCTTCAAGAGAACACAACTGTATGAAATATAATGTATAAACTTGAGAACAGTGAATGTAACACATACAATCGATTCAGATCCATTTTTAATCGATTTAAGAACTGTGCAATTAAGTATCAGGATATATATCACTGAATCATTTTTGTCTTACACCTCTTGTATGGTCTGAGACCTGCCAAAAAGGCTGGGGAGTTTATTTTTAGCACATTTGTAGTTTAAGCAAACAAAAATACACAAATGTACAAAACTGTTAGGAAAAAAATTGTTTCTGCTGAACAAAATTTAGTACAAATCATCCAAATCACTACACTTGAAAATACTTCTTACTTCAAAATACTCTTGTAGTACTTTTTAAACTTTTACTTGAGTCTTTTTTTTTTTTTACTTATGTATCAGAATGACTTCCTCCATCACTGCCCCTCTGTCCTGGTGTCTGTTGCGTTCACGTCCTTCTCGTGTTCAGTCCTGTCTTGTGTTCCCTCTGCATTCACCAGCTCGTCCACACTGAGCTGAAGTGAAGACGAAGCTGGAAACAGGCTGCAGTGTGACTGGAGCTGTGTGTCTGAGTTACCCCTGAAAGATCACTGAACCTCTGGACTGTCGCACTCACAAACATGACAATAAACCCTGAGCAGGTGTGTAGTGTTACAAGAGGAAATCAAGGTTTGTATGTTTTAAGATTATGCTTCTTCAAACACAAATACATGACACTTTAGCCAAAAGTAGACTCAAATAAAAACAAGTTTTGGTTGTTTTGATTTCATTAAACATGGTCTTACTGTGAGTGAGGTTACACAGTCTGGCTTTAAAGGTGCAATATGGAACCTTACTTTTAATACTACTACTACTGCTACTGCTACTGCTACTGCTACTGCTACTGCTACTACTACTACTTTAATAAAACTGTTACTACTACTACGCTTATGAAACTACTACTATTACTACTATTTACTACTGCTACTGCTGCTACTACTACTACTACTACTACTACTGCTACTGCTGCTATTACTACTACTCTAATAAAACTACTACTACTACTACTACTACTACAGTGAAGCTACTACTACTTCTACTACTACGCTAATGAAACTACTACTATTACTGCTACTACTACTGCTGCTGCTACTACTACTCTAATGAGAATACTACTACTACTACAATGAAGCTACTACTACTACTACTACACTAAAGAAACTACTACTATTACTACTACTTACTACTACTCCAATGAAACTACTGCTACTGCTACTACTGCTACCACTACCGCTACTGCTGCTGCTACTACTGCTACTACTACTACTACTACTACTACTACTACTACTACTACTACTACTACAACTACTACATTGAAACCACTACTATTACTACTGCTTACTACTACTACTACTACTGCTACTACTAGTACTGCTACTGCTGCTGCTACTACTCTAATGAAACTACTACAACTACAATGAAGCTACTACAACTACTACTACTACACTAATGAAACTACTACTACTACTACTACTTACTACTACTACTGCTACTGCACTATTGCTACCGCTACTGCTACTGCTTCTGGTACTGGTACTACTACTACTCTAATTTAACTACTACTACACTAATGAAGCTACTACTACTACTACTGCTACTATTACTACTACTACTACTACTACTACTACTACTACTACTACTACTACTATTACTACTACTACTACTACTACTACTACTACTATTCTAATGAAACTACTGCACATCTAAATCAGGTTTTTGTTTGGTGTAATTTAATAAAAATGCAGATTCTGTTGTAATATTTTTGGTCTAGTCCCGAATAGAAAAGATCAGGTTCAACATTGGTGAATTAACTTTTGGATATTTCCTGGCAAACTAGAATGTAATCAAAACCACAGGAAAACCATCTCTTGTCCCCAATCTGGGAGTATGACATCACATCATGAATCTGAAAACCACCAATATGGAAATCACTACGTGTTTGGAGCCGTGTTATTTTGATTGTAATGTTAACACAACTCAGCGCGCCTCAAAATCCATTTCTCTCCAATGTTCAGTGTTTGAAATTGCACAATCCAACATAACGACAATGATTCGGCGTGGGTTTGTGTTTTTGTGTTTTTCTGCTGAAACCAATCGCAAAAAGAAACAATTCAAAAGAAAACGGGGAGCAGATGGCTCAGATGTGATTGTCACTTGTACAGCGCCCGGTCTGGGCCTGGTCTGAGCACTCCATTACGTTTAAAGGGACGCTTCAGGACAAACTGTGGGGGGATAAGAGATACAACACAGAGCTGGAGGTGAGATAGACAAAGCACAAACATGGTGGGGGTTTAAAGCTGCATTGTGGAACTTTTTGGATAAATCATGGCTCGGCCTGGTATGTTCCACAGTACCACATTAACAGCTCTACTGCACATTTATTACATTACAGGTGATTTTATAGCTAAAATATACTTAGAAAAATAGGCATTCTGACTGTGAGCGGACCTCTTCACAGATCTGACCTGTAACTTGGCCTGGTTTTGGCTTCACGAAGACAGAAAGGTTTAATACCATACTGTGAAACATTCCAGACAAAGCAATAACATCTCCAAGGAGAAAAGCATTTGACCACCAGAAAAGTTACACAATGCACCTTTAAAGATGCGCCTTGGAACTTTTTTGCTAGAGTCCAATGAGGATCATTTGGTCTTCTGATATTTTATGTTATTAGGTTCTTTTTTCAGAGAAAAACAGAATCAGAAAAAACAAAAATAAAATGGAAAAAAGAGCCCAGGTATGGTACCATTACTGTACATCAGGGGCATAACAGAAAAACTGCAGAGGGCGATGAGAAAACACAACATCAACTGATCAGTGAAACCATATAGAAAACTCAGGCAATTACTCGTCCACCCAAAAGACAAAATAGAACCAGAGCATAAATGTCACATCATATACGAAATGTCCTACATGTCCTGCAATGAACATGCATCAGGGAAACAGGGAGGGTGTTCAGTCCATGAAAAAAGGAAAAAAAGAGAGCAACAAAACACAAAGCAGAACAGGAACAACTCAAATCGGCCATTTCTGACATTGTAAAAGAGAGAAGCACATTATGGATTGGGATGGAGCAAACATCATTGGGACAGAGGAAAACAAACACCGTCGCTGGATTAAAGAGGCAATCGAAATACGGAAACGTGCTCACAGGATGATAAACTGAGACGAGGGGGCTTTTTTACTCTCACACCTGGGATACTGTCCTGAGGAAGTCGGACTGCAGATGGCGCTGTCGTGCTGCCTCCACCGGCAGGAAGACGGCGACAAAACCTGTATAAATCAGCTGACCGGACACGTCACAGCAACATCACGTGACCACTCTGAGGAAGACCACAGGGAGCAGTCCAAACTGTCAGGTATGAAAACAAACAAGCTTGTCTCCATGAAGATGTTATTGATACTTTTTTTTTTTTTTTCACACAATCTGACCATTAGTTGGAAGCACAATCGAATGTGTAAAGTCCTTAACCTACTGCTTTTTCCAGAAGTGCTGTTTGAAATGAAAGCAAATTGACATAGACATTACTGCACAGACACTAGATAACCATAAAAATATGATACAATTCCTATATTGCAGTCAGTGTCCTATAGTGATTAAAATTGCACTGATATGAAAACCCAGCCACGTAAATCAGATCTGGCCATCTTATGAAGAGGCAACAACAATTTTGAGAGCGAAATGCAATATTCATAGTTCATAAATAATGAATCTGTAGCTCACACAAACAGCTGAAGTGATAGTGGCCTTTTTCATTTGGGACCAGATCTGCTGCTCTGTCCTGCTCAATCACCAGGCCAAGGAGCTCATCCATGCACTCATCGCTATCTCTCCCTCTCTCTGTTTCTATCTCTCCTTCCCTCTCTTTCCTGCTCACTCTCTCTTTCTCTTTTGCCATCTGTGTCTCTTTCTCTCTACCAGTCTCATTCTGTCTCTCTAGCCCTCTCTCTCCCTTTCTCTCTTTCTCTCATCATTTCTCTGTCTGTCTTCTCCCCATCTCTCTCTCCATCTGCATTTCCTCCCTCTTTCTTTCTCTCTCTTCTGCTCTGAGGCTCATGGCTGTGTTACGTGTTGAGGTTCTCCACAAAACCTCAGGATAAACCAGGATTGAACCAAGCATAAAGCACGACCAAGGGAATATCAAGACCCGGACTAAACCCGGGCTATACCAGGACTAAACCAGGACTAAACCAGGACTAAACCAAGATTAAACCAGGACTACATCTGGACTGAACATGGAACAAATTAGTACTAATCCGGGACTAAACCGGGACTAAACCAGGACTAAACCGGGACTAAACTAGGACTGAACTGGGACTAAACCAGGATTAAGACAGGACTACATCTGGACCGAACATGGAACAAATAAATACTAATCCAGGGCTAATCCAGGGCTAAACTAGGACTAAACCGGGACTAAACCATTACTAAACTGGGACTAAACTGGGATAAACTGGGACTAAACCGGGACTAAACCAGGGTTAAACGAGGACTACATCTGGACCAAACATGGAACAAATTAGTACTAATCCAGGACTAAACCAGGACTGAACCGGGACTAAACTGGGATTGAACTGGGACTAAACTGGGACTGAACTGGGATTAAGACAGGACTACATCTGGACCGAACATGGAACAAATTAGTACTAATCCAGGGCTAAACTGGGACTAAACCTGGATATAACCTGGATTTCTAATCCAGGGCTAAATCTGTACTAAACCCAAACTAAACCAGGACTAAACCCAGACCAATCCCGGACTAAACCAGGACTACATTTGGACAGAACCTGGACCAAATTAGTAACAAACCACGACCAAACCAGGACTAAACTTCCATGAAATCAAGCCTAAAAGCAGTACTAACTAAACCAGGGCTTCATTTGGATTAAACCAAGACTAAACCCGGACTAAACCTGGATTACACCCAGATTATACAAGAACTGAACCAAGACAAACCCAAGATTTAACTAAACCAGCATTAACCAGCATTATTCTATGTACCAGTGGCAGGTAAAAGTTATTTCTAATGTTATCATTGTTCTGTGATATTTCTCAGGCCGGATATATGGCAAAATAATGCACCCACTCAAAAATACAGCAGCACATGTTCAGGTTCAACATTTACAGTCCATATCATCAGCACAAGGAGCCACACCTTTCACATATTATGGTGTGTGTGATTTCTAACTGCCAGTTACCTGTGTGTGCGTCTGCTCTGCTCTCGTTTCCAATGGCTCTTATTGTGATGGAGCTGGACAACTGTGTAATTTAGTTTATTTCAGGAATTCATGTTTTCAAATGAACGGCCCTTTTTGTTCTATTGCTTTTATGTAGGTAATGTAATTCTTCACAATACCAGTGCAGCCAAGGACACAGCCCGGCCCAACCTTCTGTTCATACATAATGTGCAAACCAGGTCACTATTCAAAGTTAACTATGGGTTTTTTGTTTTGTTTTTTTCTTTTCACATAATAATAAGCAGGTATTTATTCTTGCATTTAGCTCAAGATCTAGACAAAGGCTGTTAAACTTTAAAGGTGCACCATGTGGGGGTCTGGCCCACTATGTGCTCGTTTCCATGGAGATCTCACCACTAAAATAAATCATTATTTAAAAGTCCTTTATTACATAAAATTAACTCTTGTGAGCTTGTGTTATAAATGCTGTTAAATCCATGTATCATCTGTTCATTTGTTTTTCAAAATAAAACCAAAAATAAGAAAACAACAAAGCAACTATTTTCTTCATTATTTGTCTCCAGATCCAAAATGAAAAAACAGATAACACTTTGTTTTTTCAGTTTTCAATTTAGTGTTTTAAATGAATAATGGCAAAAACGCATAATGTCCATTTCCCATTTCTGTGACTTAAACTGTGATGCCGGATTTTTGCGTCGCATATGGACTGAACCAGGACTGAACCAGGACTAAACCGGTCTCAGTCCTGGTCTGGATCCAGTCTTAGTCCTTGTCTCAGTCCTGGTCTGGTCCTGGTCTGGTCCCATCTTAATCACAGTCTGTCCCGGTCTCAATCATGGTCTCAGTCCCAGTCAGTCCCGGTCTCAGTCCCAGTGTAGTCCTGGTCTGGTCCCAGTCTCGTCTCGGTCTCAATTCTGGTCTCAGGCCCGGTCCGATCACTGACACTGGGACTAGACCGGGTCCTGATCTCGATCCTGGTCTAGTCCCGTGTCAGTTCTGGTCTCCGTCACGGTCTCAGTCCTGGTCTGGTCCTGGTCTCAGTCCCAGTCTGATTCCAGTCTGGTCTCGGTCTCAGTTCTGGTCACCCAACAGTCTACAAGGGCACACCTCCGGGCCCATCCCGACACTCAGTCCAGGTTTAGTCCTGGTTCAGTCCTGGTTTAGACCTGGTTTAGTCCTAGTTCAGTCCTGGTTCAGTCTATGTGGTGCAAAAGTCCAGCATCACAGTTTAAGTCATGGAAACGGAAACAGTTTAAGTCCCGGAAACGTTTCCATGACTTAATGTTTTTCCATTATTCATTTCAACACAAAATTGAAAACTGAAAAAAAAAAAAAAAAAAAAATCTTTATCTGTTTTTTCATTTTGGTTTTGGAGACAAATAATGAAGAAAATTGTTTTTTTGTTTTCTTATTTTTGGTTTTATTTTGAAAAACTAATGAACGAATGATACACGGATTCTGTTACCTCCTCAAAAACTTAACTAGAGTTGTGTTTTCTTTCTTTCACACATTTTGAAGTGAATCTGCTTTATTCGTCTGTTTACATCTCTAAAGGTCACAATGCTCTGTTCCACCTTGTGATGTCATGAAGTGGTAGTTTTCAAGTCAACACCTTTTATGTTTAGTTCAGTAGAGATGGTCAATTCCCGGGGTGATTATTATCCAAGTGATTCTATGTGTATGGAGTTTAAAACACAGTGGATCACTTTCTGTATTACCTCATGACATCACAAGGTGGAACAAAGGATTTTGAGCTTCAGAGATATAGACAGACTAATAATAAAGGATTACTCAAATATGTATGAATGAAACAAACACAACTCCTGGTATGTTTTGAACATCCCAACATGACTTAAAGCTCACAAGACTTAATTTTGTGTTAATAGGCCCTTTAATTACCATAATAAAAGCTGAGTCAAGTCGCATTAAAGACTCCACAAACTAGTTTAAATTTCACCTGCAGTCTCCCCCTCAGAGCTCTCCGTTCGTGCGTCAGGATTTTGGCCCGTGGACTTGATAAATTAGCTCCACGTTGCTTTTAATTAGCGTGGCATGTTAAGTGTGCGCTGTCTCACCAAAACCACCATGACAGAAATCAATCTGATGAGTTGGAGGGACTCGGGGGAGAGCTCTGATCAATAGGCCAATAGGAAGTGGCTGGTGTTAGCTCGGATAGCCACAGCAGCACAGCTAAATTAAGCAAGACGTGCTAAGGGCTTTTGCTAATCACCCAATTGACAAATGAGGGAAATGAACGGTGTATTCTCCAGGCCTGTGTGTGTGATGTATGGTCATGTATCTATGGCTGAAATATGTTCTATCAGTAATGTCAAATGCAATGGGAAACGAATAAAATGTAGGTCTGTCACGATAATTACTATATCAGTCAATATATGAAAGCAGGAGCAGATATTTTTTGGGTCAGTATTTATCCTGAGTACTTTTTCTTTGAGCTATTGAGAATTTTGTGTTATTTTTTGGACTGTACAGTGAGATTTGACCTGTTTAAGCGTTACATAAATTACTTCTATGACTCATTATAAATGCCAACTAAGTACTAAAGTGTTTCATTCAGCTGTTTATTTATTACAGCTCATGATTTTTTAACAATATTGAACATTTAGAATATTTTTTTTTGGTGGAGATTATTCTGCTGTAGTGTTTTTGTGTCAGTGGTATAAATTAGTTTCAGTACTATTGTTTATCATCCATCTTCACCAGTGTTGGGCATTTTGCTTTAAAAAGTAATTAGTTACTGTTGCAAATTACGTCCCCTATAAAATAACTGAGTAAGTAAAGTAACTTTTACAGCATGGTAACTGAGTTAGTAAATCAGTTACCATGCTGATGCTATAAAAGTAATTACTCAGCAAAGTAATTATCCAGATATTGTGGCCATACCGGCTTGTCAAAGCCTGATCCCATCAGATGTCAGAAGCTCAGCAGGGCCGGGCCTGGGTAGTACTTGGATGGGAGACACTGGGAAAATCAGGTGCCACAGTGGGGCACCAGTCACAAAAAACTGTCAATGTGTCCTTAGGCAAAGCACTTCACCCACATTGCCTAGTATGAAAGTGGTGTGTGAGTGATGGTGGTGGTTGGAGGGTCTGATGGTGCTGATTGGCATGTTCCGTCAGTATGCCCCAGGGCAGCTGTGGCTACAATTGTAGCTTACCATCACTGGGTGTTGAAAGAATAATGAATTTATAAAAAGCGCTATATGAATAAAGACTGACTTACTTATTTTCCGTGTTATGTACTATTGCCCGAAAAATTGAGTTTGTCTTGCTTTAATACAGTGGTTCCATCTCCATCCTGGCTAGAACTCACTCTAAGTGCACCAGGGCTCGGGGTGAACAACAGTGAGAGGTGTGTTACATGTGACGATGTGAGGTGCTTCATTAGATTTGAGTTACTTGAGGCAGACACAGACAGATTTTTTTTTTTTCCTAGAGCACAGTTACACTTAACAGACACACTCTTGCCCTTTATGTCAATGAGGGAGAAATGGTATGGGTATGAAAACGCTGCCTTTGAATGTCCCTGCCTCGTCATTGCCATTTTCTTATTCTCGCTGAGTTTGTCTCATTTAGCCTGAAGTGTGCAGGAAAGAAACAACAAGGCAGCGTGAGCAGAGACTCCGCCCACCCAACTTCTTAGCCAATCATCTTTGCCCTCCTCTCTTGAGCTCTCCCCGCTCCTGCTGATGATGGACGTCTGTCCTCTGCATGAAGTCTGACACCGCTCCGCATCATTCAACCCAACTGTAACGTGCCACTTTGCTTTCCGGTAACAATAACGGCGCTGTAACAATGGGGAGTGTAATTCATTAGATTACTCCATTATCGAAAATGTATCGCTGTTGGTAGCGCCGTTATACTTAAATGCTGTTATTCCCAACACTGATCTTCCACAACATATCACCTTTCAATGTGTTATTGTGCTAAGTACGGAAGCCGAGAGGGGTCACAACAAATGCAAGCGCTGCAACAAATACAAATGCGACAACACAACAAAAAGCCACAACACACCAAAAAAAAGCCACAACGGAAGTGACCACGGGACTCTGTTTTCTGATGGACTGATCAAGCAGCAAGTGAAGAAGAACTACAACGTGAAAAGTAAACGAACGGAGAAGTTTTGAAACGTAAGTAAAAGTAATTCATTGTTTTATCATTATTCCTTTCACATTGTAGTTCTTCTTCTTCACTTGCCTCTTGATCGGTCCATCGGAAAATAAAGTCCCGGGGTCACTTCCGTTATGGCTTTTTTTTTTATGTTGTCGCATTTGTATTTGTTGCGCCGTTTGCGTTTGATGTGACCCCTCTCGGCTTCCGTAGCTAAGCCTAGTAAGTTGTACCTACTAGTGCTGTCAAGTTACTCAAATTTACTCAAATTTCATTAGAATTTTAACATTAGCAGCTACCTTTTAACTTTTGTTTGTGGAGAGTCGCAATTCCAGAGCTGAAATTATCCCACTTATACTAGTGAAGGTGTATGGAGTTTAAAAACAGAGTGGTGCACTTCCTGTATTACCACAACACTATCACCAGGTAGAAAATAGTGTTTTTTGTTTGAGAGAAGAACTCGGCCTAAATATACATATCGGATTTGTGTGTTAAACATGTGTGAATGAAACAGAAACACAACTTCTGGTATGTTTGCGATGAGGAAACAACATGATAACAGAGATCAGAAAAAATAGGTCCTCTAAGGTTACATCTGTCTGATGAGTTGTTAAAAAAAATGCATTTTTTTGCTTGGTCAGTATTTTCCACACATAGTCTTTATTCTGTGTGCCTTGATGCCTTTGCCCCATTGTAAAAGCTCTCCTCCTCACCCCTCCTCCCAGAACAGTGTGAACAGCCCTGCTCCTTGTTTGTGGTGAATGCTGACTTAGTCCCAGAGCCCGTCCCAAGAGACCACAGAACATTTGTAGAGTGGAGAAACACAACTACACTGCTGCTGTCAGAGGAGCTTTTTGTCTTAAAGTCCAACCAAGGCCCAGGTCTCAGCAGGAGATCCTCGGCTGACATCTTTAGACACTGCGCTGACTCCCACACTTCTCCAGTAATGGAAAATAAAAACCCGCTTTAAGAGCAGTCAGCGCTTTCTCTCACAGAAAATGTCCAAACTGAACGTTGTGTTGATGTCTGCCGGGGTCATCGGAGCATGCGAGCTTTATGTAACAGGGGAGTGAAAGAAGCTTAGCCCACACTGGCTCTCTCTGTTAAATGTCCTGTATTACACAAAATAGATTCTTGGGAGCTTTAAACCACGTTAGAATGTTGTTATCTCCTCAAAAACATACCTGGAGCTGTGTTTTGTTTTGTTTCATTCACACATCTTTAAGTAATGCTGCATTATTAGTCTCTCTACATCTCCAACGTGCAAAATGCTCTGTTCCACCTTATGATGTCATGAAGTGATAGTTTTCAAGTCAGTATCTATCATTTTAGCCAGACTGGTGCCTCAATTTAAAGCCCGGCTTTAAATCCTACAGTTCATTCAAAGAGAATGTTTCCTGAATTTTATCAAGGGAAAAGACTTTATTGCCCTCCTTCTTATGAGATTTGGGAAAAGCTTAAAGGGCCCATCTCATGCAAAATTCTTTTCACATTGTATCTTCTGCACATAAACAAGCACAATTTGGGTTTTGGAACATCCATTACACAATAGTTATGAAATTTTACTGATTTCTTGGAGACAGTCACAGACCAGGAACTATGAAAGACCGACTATTGCTCATCCCTCCGCCCGTCCTGAGAAAGCACAGGCTCCGCCCTCCAAATGTGACGTAGGCGACGAGTGAGCCGCCCTTCCTCCGCCCATCTCAGGGAGGGAGGGGGAGACAGGCGTGCACCCTGATAGTGGTAGAAATAAACTTTTATTCATCATGGCGATACAGCGCGTTCAGCCACATGTGTTGGACCGGGAATCGGACGAGGACTTTGAGGTGCACGAAGCTCAAGCACCGAGTCCACATCAGCTGAACATGACTGATTGGTAAAGTATTAATAAACACTAGTAGATAAACGTATTATATTGTGTTCACTGCAGTGTAGAACAATCCACAACAATAGATCTTATGATGTTGCTTTTGTTTAGGTGTTCATGTGAGAATTGTCAGTGGATGTGGGGTGGAGGCAGGGCGGAGGTGGCGGAGACGGTGGAGCGGGGGACGAGGGCAGGTGCAAAGCGCTTTCTGCTACGTCAAACACGTCATAGGTGTAACTGCCGCGTTATCTTAGTAGCAGACTTCACCAGGACTAAACCAGGTCTAAACCAGGACTACACCAGGACTGAACCAAGACTAAACTAGGTCTAAGCCGGGATTTAACCAGGTCTAAACCAGGAGTAAAACAGGATTGAACCAGGAATAAACCAGGACTAAATCAGGATTAGACCATTATCATTAGCATTAAGATATACACTCTGCAACCGCTGAGCCGATCGCTAGGACTACACCAGGACTGGACCAGGACTACACCAGGACTGGACCAGGACTAAACCAGGTCTAAACCAGGACTAAACCAGGACTACACCAGGACTGGACCAGGTCTAAACCAGGAGCGCAGCCGCCGAGTCAATCACCTTCGCTGATGGTTTTATGTGATAAGTACACTAAAGCCTCTCTCAGCCTGGTCTGCCATCGTTCCAGGAAACAATAATAATAATAATATAGAAATGGCACTTGTTTCCAGGGCAACAGATGTCCTGGCCAAGTATTTTTTTTCTCCCGTTCGCCTTCATTTGATTCACCTGACCCACCCGTGTGTAATCACTACCCTGCCCGCCAGAACGTTAAAACCCGCCAATTTCAGCAACTATTTTCAGGTACCCGACTCGGTGGAGAACTCTGATCCATGCGTGTTTGAGTCATTTAGCAATCTCTGTCAGTTGTGTTGGCTGTATGATTCTGTCCAACGCTCCTACGTCAATCCTACATCGCCCACACTCTCACACGACTATTCTCCATAAATATACAAAAGCATGATACAAAACTGTACACTACCACTTGACAAACCTGATACACGCTGATTATGTTGTGCTCGCGCTCTGAAGAGGAGCAAAGGAAGCGCACAGTCAAAGTGAAAGATGTTGATATGTTAATTCAGCCCCAGTTTAGCCCTGGAATATACTCGAATACCGTAGATGACCTCTTTTCACATGTGCACCGTCCCTGCCGCCCCGAGCCCATTAAAACCATGTTCTACTCTGTCCTTTAGAAACTTCAGTGCGCCTTAATATGCATGCACAGTTGGCAGGAAGTCAAGTATTTTCAGTTTGAGTGATGGCCAAAACTCTACACGCTTCTTGTTCCCATGAGGCACAGCGCGTCCTGGATGCCTCAGATACAAACTGCATTCTTAATTACTCCTCATCGCGTTCACAGAAAATACTAATTGCTGTTGGAACAATTTCCTGTGTCATTTTTTTAATCTTATAATTTGATACGCTGCAAAAAAGAGTGTATGCAAATGATGTGAATTAGGGATATTTAATGTGTTCGGATTGGTTTTGGGCAGCAGTGGCTCAGAGGTTAGTGCGTCTGCCAGCAAGTCTGTAGGTCAACTGTTTGATCCCCGCTGAAAACCAGTGTACCGGTGTTATGTCATTGAGCAAGACACTTCACTCACCTTGCCTAGAATGAATATGGTATGTGAGTGACAGGTGGAGGGTTAGATTAACAGGATGCATAGTTTGGGAGTCATGCTTCTGTCAAACTGCTCCATGGCAGGAGTTTACCGCCACCAGAAGTGGACAGTGAACATTTTCTGTCTGTCTTAAATTTGTATTATTAGTTAAAGATTAAGGCTACGTTCAGACTGCAGCCCGAAGTGACCCAAATCAGATTTTTTCACCTCTATGTTCCTGTATCTGATCTTTTATTGACAGTCTGAACGACACAGATCCGATTTTTTCAAATGTGACCCAGGCCACTTGGATATGTGCCCCTAAAACCAATACATATCTGATCTTTTGACATGTGACTTCAGTCTGAACGGCCAGGTCACATTCATCCCACTTACACGTCAATGGAGGGAAAGCGAGGTAAGTGAGTTAATTCATCTTTGGGGGGATCGCTGTATTCAGGCCAAACTGGAGAGGTCTTATCGGAACCGGGCGTTTTTTTAAATGATTTCCAAAGAAATGTCCAAGCGCGGCTACAGGTGGTCCTGGCTCCAATACCAACAAAAAATGAAGAGCCTGCGACGGTATACAAGGACGGTAAAGACTCAAACAAACAAAGCGACCGTGGACGTGTGACCTGTCCATTTTATGAAGAACTGGACCATATTTTGGGAAACAAGCCCAGCATTTAGTCTACTTCCATAAACACTGAGAACGCTCGCTGTGTGTGACGTCGTCGTGTCCTCCAATGCACATGTGGGACACGTTTGGGACGTTTAAAGTTCACATTGGAGATCACATACAAATCAAATTTAATTGGAAATGTGATCAACCTCTCAAAAAAATTGGATTTCACAAAAAAAATCCAAATTGAGCATTAAACCTTGCAGTCTGAATGTAGCCTTAAGATCTCCTACCCAATAACCATAGAATGTGTAGGCAAAGATTAAAAACTAGATTAGACCTTTAGACCTTTTATTTATTGATATTGTGCAGCTAATTTCATTAACATTTCCTGTAAGTGTGATGTTAACTGTAGGCATGCCCTGTCTGAAGCTTTGTTAAACTTTAATCTGAACTGTATTTTAACAGAATCTGACCAGAAAGAATTTGCTTACTTCAACAGGCAAGCTGATTTTTAATGTTAAACAATCCATCCATCCATTTTCTTCGGCTTATCCGGGTCACAGGGGCAGAGGCCTCCCAGACTTCCTTCATTCCGGACACTTCCTCCTGCTCGTCCGTTGCACCCCATGGCGTTCCCAGGCCAGCCCAGAGACATAGTTCCTTGTGTTGTGGGTGTTCCCCGGGGCCTCCTTCCACTGGGACATGCCCATAACACCTCCCCAGCAAGGCGCCCAGGAGGAATCCGGAGGAGATGCCTAAGCCACAGCTGCTCCTCCCATGTGACTGAGTTCCTCACCCTAGCTCTAAGGGAACGCCCAGCTACTTTGCGGAGGAGGATGTTAAACAAGTCCTTCTCAAACAACATTACTGTCACGAGCGAACCAGCACTTTCACCTTTTTGTTGAAAACCAAACTCCTAAACAGAACCATGAACGCTTGAACTGATCACACACTTCTGAAAATGTGCTGTTTACATCCATTTTGTATTTTTATTATTTTTTCTTGAGGTTTTAGACGATCTTAAAACATGAACATTCCACAAATCCGCATACATGTAGAACACCCCCAACGCGATATCACCACACAGTATTAACGCAGACCCTCTTCTGTACCCCGTAGTGTAGTTTCCGCAGTTATTTTCCGTTTGTGTGGCTCCAGAGGCTCGGTGCGGTGATAAAGGCTGAGCGGGGCTGGACCTCTGGGCTGTGTCTCTCAGACCCTCCCACAGGTGCCCGCTGCTGTTACTCCGCCTCACACCAGCTCACGCACTGGGCTGGAAAAACACATGTTGTTCCATTTGTGCTCCATTTGTGCCTTCTCCCTTTGTGCCACACCCCCACCGCTCTCTCTCTCTCTCTCTCTCTCTCCATCTATTTCTCCATCTCACATTCTCTCTCTCTCTCTTATTCTCTCTCCATTTGTGCCCCCTTCTCTCTTTCTTTCATTCTCATTTCTCTCATTGGTTTTCTCTTTTTTTGAATATAACGATCATAAAAGGTGCATTGTGTAACTTTTTTCGTTGTTTTTCTCTCAGTCTCTCCTCTCTCTTTGCATCCCTTTCTTCTCCTTTCCTCTTTCCCCCTGTTTCTCCATTTGTACCCTCTTTCCCTTTCTCTCATTCTCTCTCTTTCTCTTGTTTCTCTCTTTCTTTTTTTAGTATAATGATCGTAAAGGTGCATTGTGTAACTTCTCCTTGTTTTTGTCTCATTCTCTCTCTCTCTCTCACCCCACCTTACTCCCTCCCTCCCTCTCCATCCATCTTCCCTCCCTCTCCATCCCTCCCTCTCCATATTCCTTCCTCTTTCTCTCTTTGTCTCATTTTCTCTCTTTCTCTCTTTCTTCACCCCCACCTCTCTCACTCTCTCCATCTATCTCTATATCTCACGTTCTTATTCTCTATTCATTTGTGCTCTCTCTCTCCACCTCTCTTGCTCCCTGTCCATCTCCCTCTCCATGTCTCTTTTCCTCTTCCTTTCTGCCTCTTCCTCCTCCTCTCTCTTTGCATCCCTCTCTCCCCCTGCTTCTCCCTTTATTCTCTCTCTTTCCCTTTCTTTTTCTCATTCTCATTTCTCTTTTTTTTTTTAAATGTAATGATCTTAAAGGTGCATTGTGTAACTTCTCGTTGTTTTTCTCTCATTCTCTCTCTCTATTGTCACCCCCTCCCTCTCCATCCCTGTGTCTCTTTACCTCTTTCTTTCTTTCTTTCTTTCTTTCTGCCTCTCCCTTCTCCTCTCTTTACATCCCTTTTTCTCTCTTCTGCTCTCCCACTGCTTCTCCATTTGTACCCTCTCTTTCTCTTTCCCTTTCTATCTTTCTTTCCTTAACATTTTCTCTCTCTCTCATTAGTTCTCTCTTTTTCTAATATAATGATCTTAAAGGTGCATTTTGTAACTTATCTTGTTTTTCTCTCATTCTCGCTCTCTCCCCACCTCTCTCCCTCCCTCTCCATCTCCCTCCCTGTGTTTCTTTCCCTCTCTCTCTTTCTGCTCCTCCTCTCTCTTTGCATCCATTTCTCTCCTCTCTGCCGCTGCTTCTCCATTTGTACCCTCTCTTTCTCTTTCCCTTTCCATCTTTCTTTCATTCTCATTTCTCTCTCAAGCCAGTGCAGAGATTTTAATACATGCTTTTATTATAAATCGTGTTGATTACTCATGCTCTCCTTTCTGGTCTTCCAAAGAAATCTACAGCTCCATTGCAGCTCCTCCAAAACTCTGCAGCACGGAGCTGTCGAGGACCAGGAAGCGAGAGCACTCACCCCAATACTGAAGTCTCTGCACTGGCTCCTGTGAGCTTCAGGATAGATTTTAAAGTTCTTTTATTGGTTTATAAAGCTCTTAATGGTCTTAGTCCTATTTATTTATCTGATCTGCTTTTATCATATGAGCCTCTCGGACTCTCAGGTCCTCAGGTAGTCGTCTTTTAACTGTCCCAAGAGTTCGAACTAAAACTCACGCTGAGGCGTCATTCAGCTTTTATGGCCCCCGTTTGTGGAACAGTCTGCCTGAGGATCTGAGGTCCGCTGCGAGTGTTCATATTTTTAAAAGTAAACTCAAAACCTATCTTTTTTAATTTAGCTTTTAATTGAAACTTTTATCTGTCTTAACTTATTATTATTATTATTATTATTATTATTATTATTATATTTATTTAATTCTAAATTAAATTATCATTACTGTTTTACTTTGTCTCCATTTTGATTTTTATAAATAACCTTTAGGAGTTTTATGTTTTTGTTTTTATGTTTATGTTTAAATGGTTGTATATATGGATGAAACAAAGGGATGGGGTGGGGGGTTGCTCTTGATTTTAATTATTGTATTGTAATTTTTCTGTTGCATGTGAAGCACTTTGTGCTACATTTTAAATGTATGAAAGTGCTATACAAATAAAGTTTGATTGATTGATTGATTGATTTCATTTTCTTTCTTTCTCATGACTTAAAGGTGCATTGTGTAACTTCGATCGTTGTTTGTCTCTTATTCTCTCTCTCTCCCCCTCTCCACCTCCCCCTGCATCCCTTTCTCTCCTTTCCTCGCTCCCACCGCCTCTCCATTTATGCTCTCTCTCTTATCCCTTTCCCTCTCCGTCTTTTTCTCTCTCCTTGCCTCCTTTCCTCCATCACTCTGTCTTCCTCTCACCCTCCTCTCCTTCCCCTTCTCTCTGTATCTCCTTTCCTCTCATTTCCTCTGTCTCTCTCCCTGTTTCTCACGGCTCTTCTCTCTCTCTCCACAGATACACAAACACATGTCTGCACCCCCCCGGACCCCTGGGACCCCGCGCTCGTATGATGTCACAGCCAGGACTTATCTCTCCAGACGATGCGTTCAAAGTGCGGCGAGTCTGTTGGAAAATGCCACGCCGTCTTGTTTCCGTGCAGCTCCAACACTTGTACGGCTGAATACACCGTGCTCAAATGTCACACGCGCAGACAACAAAATCACAAGTAAATCACAAAACCGGAATTATTCAAAAACTAGGAAGTCCCTCGCAGAAAACAGTGTGTCACCGATAGCGTTTGGCTCCAGTCAAATGAAGCTCACCAAGGCTGGGGTGAATTTGGAGCTCCATATTAGGCATAGAATTAATTTACAGACTTAGGCTACGTTTATATGACGGTCTAAACCGAAGACGCAAAAGTGTTGTTGCGTTTTCACTTTTAATTTCACGATTAGATGAGCGTTTTCGGGAGGAATTCTGCGTGCATACGGTGACGCAAAAGTGTGTGGAATTCGATTGTGTATGTATGCTATCTGACATGTTTGTTTCTGTGTACTGTATATATGTGAGGTAAACATGTACGCGACGTGAGCAGATGTGACCAGAGTTTTGCGCCTTGGGCAGTGCAGACGGAAACGCTACGGCATATTCAACTTTTGCACTCTGGAGGGCAGTTTCAGATTTTTGCATTTTTAAGTCCCATAAACGGCATCACTGTCTAGATGAAACGCACTTACGATAAAATATTTTGTCGTTTTAACCCGTATTCTCATTCAGCGTTCTTGTGTAAACAGGCCCAAAAGAGCAAAATAAAAACACGATCATGTAGAGAGGGTTAATAAACAATTTAAGACCAAAATGTGCAGCCTGACAGCAGAAGTTACAGAAAGAGGTGTGACTTTTTTTCCATACAAAGTAAATTGGAGCTGGAGTTGATGGAGCCGGAAGCACGCCCATGTTCACTTCCTATTTGCAACGTGGCAGCCTTCAGTTTAGCTATGTCCATTTATATATACAGTCTACAGTATAAACCCACTAACCCTGTAGTTTAAACTTGTTCAAAGCTGTTCTGAAACACATATGAGGCTTGTATTTGGGCCTGTTTATGCGAGAGCTCTTGTGGGTAAAAACAACAAAATATTTTATCAGAAGTGCCTTTTGTTTAGAGGGTGACGGCATTTTTGGGGCTTAAAAACGCTAAAATCTGAAACCACCCTC
Source organism: Boleophthalmus pectinirostris (assembly GCF_026225935.1). Lineage (NCBI taxonomy): Eukaryota > Metazoa > Chordata > Actinopteri > Gobiiformes > Gobiidae > Boleophthalmus > Boleophthalmus pectinirostris. Next base: position 31,306,794 of record NW_026571036.1, on the reverse strand, counting down.
CAGAGTGGAAAAGTTGAATACACTCCGCCATACGTCTCCTTCTACACTGTCCAAGACGCAAAACTCTGCTTCAGATCTGTTCACGTCACATACACATTTACGTCACATACATCACCACCAAGTGTCACCACCAAGCCGCCTGGCATGCATAACCAATCGAATTCCACATGCTTTTGCGTCACCGTATGCGCACAGTTTTCCTCCCGTAAATGCTCGTCTAAACGCAGAATAAAAAGTGAAGATGCAATGCCACTTATGCTTCTTCTGTTCCAACCTTCATCATATAAACGCAGCCTTAGTTTGGTCATTCATTTGATTTCAATTTTTTTTTTTTTTGTTCAACCTGATTCAGCCTAGACCTGGCACGAGGAGTAAAGGAAGCTATTTTAGGAGAAAGAGAATCCCTCTCTGAACAGAAATGGTGGACTCCGATATAATCCAACTGTTTACAGAAGCATTTTGAACCTGTGGACAAAGTCAACAACAAACCAATCAAATCTTAATCAGGCACTTAACAACATGGAGGTGAGACAGTCATCACACAGTAGGAGCAGAGAGACCAGTAATAATGTTAGGAAGTAAACAAGTGCAGGGCAGTTTGACTCTAAAACTTCGCCTTTGGGGCTGGACTCAGGATCAGTGTTTCAGAACAGTTGTTAAATGGCTTCTGGATGGAGCTGAAATGTCTTGAATGAAAAACAGATGACCACAGCTGTGTCTGCTTGATACCTGTAGAGATGGTGTATGGAGTTTTAAAACACAGTGGAGCACTTCCTGTATTACCACATGACATCACAAGGTGGAACAAAGTGTTTTCAGTCTGACAGGAGAACTCGGCTTTTAATCATGTTAGAATGTTGGAACATACCTGGAGTTGCATTATGTGTCATTCACACGTTTAAGTAATTCAAACATGTTATAGTCAATCGATTACATTTTCTTAATCAGTCGTTGGAAGAATTAATGACCAATTTTTGTTTAATCATTAATGTATTGATATTAAAATTATCATCATTATTATTACTATTACTAATCTACATAAATAAACTCAACTTTACAACATATAAACCATAACCACTATAGAGCCACATCAGTCCGTTTGACATTATAATGTGTTTAATGCAGCTTTGACACATTTGTTTACATTTTACAGAAACAAACCTTAAAACCACATGGCTCATTTGCATAAACTATAAACGCTGGAAAAAACCAAAACAAAACAAACAAAAAAACTGCTTTTTCCTTGTGTCCTGATGTGCTCAGCTTCTTTTGGACTAACGGACACAACTCAGTGGAGTATGAGTGTTCTCTCTGTGACACAGGGTTGTCTGCTGATGGTGAGTCTGTCTTGTGCGTATATCATATATTGTATGTCGCATTGGAGGTGGTTCATGTTTTCAGAGATCAGATGTGTGCAGGTTTAGTGCAACTCTTTATTTAACACTCATTTCACTCACTTTATTTATGTTGGTCACTTTATTTATTTTGGCTACTCCTAAACAGGACCATGGAAAAGACTGAAAAGTGTTTGTCTTTTGGAGGCATGTGCACTCAACTGTATGTTGCAGTAACTGGGATACTGCGTGTACATGCACCATGACAAAATACTCAAAAAACCCAATCAAAACTGGGATACTGACGTGCATGTAAAAGATCTCACTGAATCTTAGGCTACGTTCAGACTGCAGGGCTTATTCCGATTTTTGTGTGTGAAATCTGATGTTTTTGCGAGGTCGTTCACATTTCCAATTAAATGCGACTTGTATGTGATCTCCTGTGTGATTGTTAAACGGCCCGAAAGTGTCCCACATGTGCACTGGAGGAACGATGACGTCAACCACATCGAGCGTGATCTGTGTTTACAGAAGTTGTCCAAACATGGAGGCGAGCATTGAGCACCTGGAGATTTTAAAGTTCCTCTCGTACCAGAGCCAGAACATGAACAACTTACTTGTTTTAAGGAGGAGATTGAGAAGGAGGAGGACAAGGTTTTGGCCGTGGTGTTTTGTGGGACAGCGGCAGCGACGTCCGTTGAAAGGAACATGCTTTTCGCCTACTTCAGCGCAGAATAGTGACGTTTGTGGCTTGTTGATAACGTGTAGGTGGATGAATGCGCTTTTACCGTTCAGACTGAAGTCGCATGTCAAAAGATCAGATATGTATCGGTTTCAGGACCACATATCCAAGTGGCCTGGGTCACATTTGAAAAAATTGGATCTGTGTTGTTCAGACTATCATTAAAAGATCGGATACAGGTCACATAAAAGCCAAAAAATTGGATTTGGGTCACTTCAGGCTGCAGTCTGAACGCAGCCTTATAGTGATCTCCAAGGAGGTGCTCATGCCAAAACGTGAGACTGTGAGGCCACAACTCCAGTGTTTGTGCTGTCAGTCACAGCCTCGTCTCCTTACACTACGCACATCAACCTACATCCAGTGTGTCGATTCAAAATGAATTTGATCGGCGAAATTCTTAATGATCAGTTATCGATTAGTCGACTAATCATGCCATCCCTAGTATGGAGTTTAAAAACACTGTGGAGCTCTTCCTGTAAGTATGGAGTTTAAAAACACCGTGGAGCTCTTCCTGTAAGTATGGAGTTTAAAAACACTGTGGAGCTCTTCCTGTAATACCACATGGAAGACTAAAAGAACTCATCTTAAATATACAGGGTTTGTGTTAAACATATGTGAATGAAACAAAACACAAGTCCAGGTCTGTTTTTGATGAGGAAACAACATTATAACATAAATTAGAAAATAGCGTGATATGGAGCCATTAAGGTTTGAATATTTTCAGTATACAGGAGAGGAGACAGATGGAGCTTGAGTCCCCAGTGGTCTGTGCTCCATATTGGACAATGACTCAAAGGAACAGAGATAACTCAATCATTAGCAGCAAACAGGTGCAGGATTACAGACTTTTGTGAACAACATTTTTAGTTTTATTCTCAGTGGAGTATTAACTTAAATATAATCAAAGAGTTCATTTGTAAACACAGATACGTGCCATTTAAAAATCATCAGAGGCTTGTAATTTACTCTTTGTCGTGTTTCCTGCCAAATTAGTTTTAGTGAAATATCTTAATCTGTATAATATCCGTAGGCGATAATAACGGAACTGCTAAATATTTCTTCCTAATATTGATAATGTACAGCTACGGCAATTTAGAGTCTACTTCATTCACATTAGAGCAACACTACGTTCTGGTTATTGATTCTTTGCAGTTACATCACTCTCGGGGTGTTCTACGTGTATGTGTATTGAGGGAATGTATACCAGTTACCATGGAAACTCAATGCACACATAGCAGACACAGCCAAAAAAGCTTTTAAAATTGTTCTGAAAACTCAAGAGACAATACAAAATAGATTGATTTCAGGAGCCTGTGATCAATAATACGAGTATTCATGGTCCCGTTTTAGTGTTTGATTTTCAACAAAAAGGTGAGAGTGACTAAGTGCAAAAATGTTGTCCAACGCTCGCTGGCTTGTGACTAATGTTATGTGTGAGAAATTTGTTTAAGAGCACAAATCAGATCACCTGTTGTAGTTCCAGGTAAATCAGTTTTTTTTGGTCAGATTGCGTTAAAATAAAGCTCAAATTAAAGTCTAACCCCCAATTTACACCAGTGCAGTACCAGTGTGTAAGTCAGGAGTCTCCAACCAGTAACCTTCAAAGTAGCTCGCCAAGGGATTTCTGAATTATACATATTGTGCTGGAAAAAAAAAAAAAAAAAGTATTACCATTGTATAATTTTGATGCTTATCTTTGTCCACTAATAAATGGATAATAGTTGTGTAAATGTTTTATAGGCATCAAACTGTACCCCATCTAAGGCTCTTTATTTACTCAATTTCTCAACTTCGACCTCTAAAATGAGCAGCTCTCTGGCATTTTCATTTTGTAAAGCTCAGCAGAAGAAGGTTGGAGGCCCCTGGTGTAAGTGCAGTAGTACAGTGTACATGCAGCATACACGCGGGTATCGCTTTCCATTTGAACCAGTCAGACAGTTTACACCAGCACTGTCATATGTGTGTCCAACTGCCGTCGTGACACTACGGGCCGCCCAAATTAGGTAGTTCTAGAGAGAGTTCTAATTTTTCAGCATCAACGGAGCATCTCTAGGCTTTTTATAGCAGGAGCAAGACAGGAAATAAGCACACGGTATCAAAATAAACTTCTGAAGCCCTTTCAAAATTCGTTCTCTAAAACCACTACAGTCTTGCAAACATCATTTGTTGCATCCAGGAGCTCGAGCAATGACTCGTGATGGACTACGGAAAGTTTACAGCCGTGAAGGATAAATATAAAACATTTTATGACATCAGACAGCCACTTTACAAGAACAACTTTTGAAGGAAAAGGCGCGTGGTGCTGACAGCCAAAGTGAAATGGTGAGTAGCTTTATTAATGCAGCAAATTTATCTTGTTATCGCTGCAAAGCATAGTCCCTCTTGTTGTCAACTTTTGTTTTGTGATTTAAAACGTAGTTCATCCAATCAACAGTGAATACAAAAGCAATGTAAAAAGTTTAGTGTTTAAATGTGAGGATGCACGGAGTTTGTGTTTAAATGTGAGAATGCACAGAGTTTAGTGTTTACACAGAGGCTGGCATCACAGGAGCAGCTCTGGTGTAAACTGAAGCTTTTAAAAGTACGCTCATTTGCAGCTCTGCCTACATTACGTGCTGCTGATGTTCCTGGTGTAAATTCTGGGTAACAGAGCCTGTACATAGGCAGAGGTATTCTATTTTGTGCTGTGCTTTTGTTCTTTTTGTTCTTTTGTTCTTTCCTTGAAACAAAAATGAAATACTGCAAAACTGATCTAAACGTGTTCACTCAAGTAGGCTAACTATAGAACAGCTTTGGATAAGTAGAAACAATAAGTACAAATTGAAGAGATTTTCTGGGCCGGAAAAGACCATAAATTGTCTTCTCACACCAGTGTATATGGCCAACCACGATATTGACTGAACCGATATTTGGAAGCCGATATCCATTCCTGGCAAATTTCTCATCGGTGCATCTCGTAATAATTAGTGAAAACAGTGTAAACATGAAAACGTGTCATATGCACTTTAAACACTATAGGTTAAAAGATGGGAAACTTAAAGTGCCCATCTCATGTAAAATAACTCTTTTCACATTGTATCTTCTGCACATAAACAAGCACAATTTGGGTTTTGGAACATCCATTACACAATAGTTATGAAATCTTACTGATTTCTTGGAGACATTCACAGACCAGGAACTATGAAAGACCGACTATTGCTCCTCCCCCCGCCCGTCCTGAGAAAGCACAGGCTCCGCCCTCCAAACGTGACGTAGGTGACGAGTGAGCCGCCCTTCCTCCGCCCATCTCAGGGAGGGAGGGGGAGACAGACGTGCACCCTGATAGTGGTAGGAATAAACTTTTATTCATCATGGAGATACAGCGCGTTCAGCCGCATGTGTTGGACCCGGAATCGGACGAGGACTTTGAGGTGCACGAAGCTCAAGCACCGCGTCCACATCAGCTGAACATGACTGATTGGTAAAGTATTAATAAACACTAGTAGATGAACTTATTATATCGTGTTCACTGCAGTGTAGCTTATGCTGTCGCTTTTGTTTAGGTGTTCATGTGGGGATTGTCAGTCGATGCAGGGTGGAGGCGGTGGAGCGGGGGAGAGGGGTGCAAAGTGCTTTCTGCTACGTCAAACGCGTGTCATAGGTGTAGCTGCCGCGTCATTGTTGTAGCAGGATTTAGTTCGTTGTCATGTGGGAGGGTGGCAGAAATATGCTGCAATTTGTTTAAAAAAATGGTGAATCAATCTAAAAACCACTTCGGCAACATACACAAGGCCCACACATCACTCTTAGAAGGTAGAAAGCTCTGAAAAGTTGATTTTGTAGGAGATGGGCCCTTTAAAGGTGCAATTTTTCTGGTGGAGGGTCTGTCAGCTGCTTGTCTTCATAGAGATGCTTACTGATTTATCTAGAATTTTCCACAGTAGAGATGTATAGGCAACATTACAGCTCAGATCTGTGGAAAGGCAACCCTATTCACAGAGAGAATGATTGTATTGATCTGAGCAACAGAAACACCTGCAATGAATAAATCCTATATAAATGTGTTTAATGTCATACCATGGAACATTCCGGACAAAGTAATAACATCTCCATGGATACAAGCAAGTGACGGACCCTCCTCCAGAAAGGTTGGCACAATGCACCTTTAAGAATGAACTTAAAGGTGAGCAATGTAAATCATTTAAATGTCAGGTGAATTGTAAAATAACTGAAAAAAATATTAAATATGCTTAAAACTTCTTCTTAAGACTTGGGTACTGGCGTCCTACACACATAGCGCCCCCTCTGGAGACAATGAAATAATCATACTCTGCACATGCTAATTGGAACATGGCCTTGTGGTTGGAGAAAGAAACCAAGGCCACAGACTGGAGCTGTCCCACAGGCCGAATAATTACTGCATTTCCTGGAGCTACAAAGGAGGGTGCTATATTCCCCTCGGAGCCCCTACAGTCAGAACCAGCACCAGTCCCAAAGGTGAAGGAAGGACATGCCAGTTAGGCTTATGCAGTTTTAACATGAGATCACCGCCGTCTAAAAACCTGTAGTGTTTAATTGAGATGGAGCGAGTTAAATGAATGTATTCAGATTTTTTGAGGATAATGGACCAAGACACAAAATGCTAAAATCAATAAGGATTACTTTCTCTTTTCTCTTCTCCGGATGTCACAGCATTCTAATAGGACAATAATATTCAAAGAGCCTGTACCTGATTTTCCCCCATGTATTTCAGCAAAATTCGTCTTGGCCCAGTAGCGTTTTATTGTATTGTATAAGCAGCTCTTGAGGTTAAAATTCGTTTGTTGTGTCCTGACTGCATCTAATTAGAACATGTTTTATTGTCTGATAATCAGGAAGTGCACGTTATAATGCTAGCTTTACCTTCCTGGCAAAACTCCACACTGGTACCCATGAGTTGTAAATGTGCTTATAAACTCACTGCAGTGAATAATTATTACTAGGGGTGTCAAATTATCGCGTTAATTGCGATTAATTAATTACAGTCATATTTAGCGCGTTATGTTTTTTAATCGCGTTAATCTCATTTTTAATCTCTAACTTTACTGTTTCTGTATGTGAGTTGCTTTATTATAAAATCTGTTTTTATGTGTTGTTGGGACAACAACACACACACAACAAAAAACACATTTATAAAATTTTTTATTTTGGTAATTCCACTCATTGCCGGAAACCCACACAAAACGCACGCAGTAAGAGCGATGTAAACGTCATGTTAACGTTGGCGGCGTCAGTCGCACAATGGACGAGGTGGAAGAGCCAGTAGAACAGAGGCAGCAGTGCACAGGGAAAAACACATTCGTGTCTTGGAAATTCTTCTCCCGACGTGAAATATAAAAGAAAATAACAAATATAAAATCGCCTACAACTTAAATGTCACTGGTGAAAACAACCTGCATAGACTCATGATGTCTGCACTACTGTCCATACACACACACACACACACACACACACACACACACACACACACACACACAAACACACACAAACACACACACACACACACACACACACACACACACACACACACACACACACACACACACACACACACACACACACACACACACACACAACACACACACACACACACACACACACACACAACACACACACACACACACACACACACACACACAAACACACACACAACACACACACACACACACACAAACACACACACACACCTTCATCATCGTCATCAACCTGAGAACGCACGGACCACGTTTCCTTCCCTAGTTATTGCGCGGACACCGACGTGTTCCCGTGCGCCGCATACGTTTTCTCGCGTACACTGCGTAAACCGCACTTCCTCCTGTGCGCCTCTAAACCAGAACTAACATCAAGACTAAAACTAGGACTAATCCAGTCCAGGACTAAACCAGGACTAAACCAGGACTAAACCAGGTCTAAACCAGAACTAACATCAAGACTAAAACTAGGACTAATCCAGTCCAGGACTAAACCAGGTCTAAACCAGAACTAAAACCAGGTCTAAACCAGGTCTAAACCAGAACTAAAACCAGAACTAAAACCGGAACTAAAACCAGAACTAAAACCAGAACTAAAACAGGTCTAAACCAGGACTAAACCAGAACTAAAACCAGAACTAAAACCAGGTCTAAACCAGGTCTAAACCAGGACTAAACCAGGACTAAACCAGAACTAACACCAGGACTAAAACCAGGATTAACCCATTCCAGGACTAAACTAGGACTAAAGCAGGTCTAAACCAGGACTAAACCAGGACTAAAACCATTGATTTCATATATAAAGCATTTCTCTATCAATAATATTTTTAATATGGTTAAAGAAAGACTGGACTTTTTATTGTCTTTAAGTAGACAAAAGTTATTATGTTCAGATTTCCTCGTCTTTGCTACTTTACAGCAAACAGTTTCTTATTCATGGAGACTTGGGCTCAACAGACAATTTGGAGAGATTTGTTAAACAATAAATGACTTTATAAAGTCACTTTTTTTGTTCTATATCAGTCTTTTGATCTGCCACAATAATGTAATAATGAATTTAAATGAAAATACCTCAAATTGAAGGCTTTTCTCAGCAATTTTTAGGTGAGATTAAAAAGAGATTAATTAGATTAATTAATTACAGATCATAATTAATTAATCTCTCAATTTTTTTAATCGCATGACAGCACTAATTATTATACATGCATTTGCCCTAAGACTTTGTGACTAAATCAGGCCACTGTGTCATGTTTACGTCTAATATTAAACTATTTTATTGACTGTGAACTTGTGAAATGTGATAGTATTTGTGAGAGCTACGAACTACAGGTTTAGTTCTACTATTGTGTATTGTGGTTTGAAAACTGTAAGAGGTAAATTTTTATAATTTTTCTAGCATGTTTTTGGACCAACAGAATCAATAATCAAGTTTCAGACTTTCTTGCAAAAAAAGAAGAAAAATGGAACCTCTATAAACTAAGTTTTACGTCAGGTTCTCCAGCTTTTGTTCCAGTTATATTTTGTATAGTTTTTATCCTTGTGTTTTGTATTGCATTACGCGGAATTGACGCTTGTAAGATAATACTTAATATTATTACCACATTTTTTGGCCTATAAATCACACTTTTTTTTCATGGTTTGATTGGTCCTGCGACTGTGACTTGTATATTAAAATGTTCACACTAACAGCCGCGAGGGGGCGCTCTAAGCTTGTGTGTCTGCTACTCCTGTTACTCCTGTACCACTCTCACTTGGCTCGACTGCACATGTCTCCTGCATGTGTCCTGCTGCAAGTAACGAAATATGCGGCCGAAAACTGTAATGGAGCAGCAGAAAGAAAGTTTGGAGTGAGCGAGAAACTTGTGAGGGACTGGCAGAAAGTGGAGATGGAGAACACAGCTTCACGGTAACCGGGAGGGTGCACCATGCAACTGTCCTGACAAAGCCTGGACTTCAGTGACGCCCGAAACCATCCTGTCGGGATTCAGAAAGTCCAGAATAATTCTAACTGGAACTGATGCTGAGTCTGATGACAGCTACACGGAAGAGGAAGTGGTGCTCCGTTTACTTCCAGATGTCGTGGAGTTGCTTAGAAATGACACCGAGGATGAAAATTTCAATGGATTTAGTGATTTGGAGTGAGATGGAGAGTTTGGTAAACTTGTTCTGTTGTTTATGTTATATTTATCTGAAGAACTGTTCATATGTGATGTTAACAGTCTGTTGTTCTCTCTTCTATTGTTATTACTAGAACTTATCTTTCAAGATGAAATGTCTGGTCCTGGTCTCTGATTTTATAATTTTTTTTATTTCTTTTTTTTTTTTCTTTTTCATTACGTATTTTTTTGGGGTGGTACAAAATAATAAATAATTTTAAAAAAATACAGTAGTCTGTCTACATCTTCAAAGCTCAAATTGCTCTGTTCCACCTGTTGTTGTCATGAAGCGGTAGTTTTCAAGCTACATTTTAGTTTTAGTTTAGTAGAGATCGGCAATTCCAGGTCTGAAATCATCCACATGATTCTAGTGAAGGTGTATGGAGTTTAACAACACAGTGGAGCACTTCCTGTATTACCACCTGACATCACAATGGAACAGTGTTTTCAGTTTGAGAGAAGAACTCAGCCTAAATATGCAGGGTTTGTGTGTTAAACATGTGAATGAAACAAAACACAACTCCAGGTGTGTTTTTGATAAGGAAAAACATTACACTAACATATATCAGAAAACAGTGAAACATGGGCCCTTTAATGAACTTCCTTTGCTATATTTAATCTGTAGTCCCTCACACATACAGTGGTAGTTAATAGGAGCTGGTCAGGGCTTTGCGTTTCTAGTCTGACCTGAAATGAACCCAGCTTTTCCTTGCTGCTGCTGCCCTCTACCCCCTCAGTAAAACCCTATCATCTCTGATCTAATACTGCCAACAACAACAACAGCAAGCCTGATTCAATCCATAGCCCGCCCTCTCTCTCTCCACCCAGGCAAATTTGGCCCAATTACAGAATTTCATTGAAGGAGTGTTGCTAGGAAACAGGGTTAAGTTGTTTGTCCTCGTTGGTGGTAAAGGACGCAGAGTTTGGGGTTTGTTTGTGAGAGCGCTCTGGTGTAATGAAGGTGGTTGAGCAGAACAGGGGTCCTTCAGCTTTTAACATGGAGTACTACCTCAGGAAATGGTGTTGGCTTTGCAAGGGCTTAACCAGGACTAAACTATAGGTCTAAAACAGGACTGAGCCAGGTCTGAACCAGGACTGAAACAGGTCTGGACCAGGACTAAACCAGGTCTGAACAAAGGTGCAAACAAGGTCTAACACAGAACTGAACTAGGACAAAACCAGGTCTAACATAGAAATAAACTAGACAATAGTGCAAACAAGTGCAAACAAGTTCTCAAACAGAATTAAACCAGGTCTGAACAAAGATGCAAAGGAGGTCTAACACAGGAATAAACCACATCTGAACAAAGGTGCAAACAAGGTCTATCACAGGACTAAACGAGGTCTGACCTAGGACAAAGGAACAAAGCATGTGCATGTACTATTTTTCTTTGCACCCCTGCTGGCTAACCACATAAAAATAAAATTCTTCGTCAGATGCATAGAATTGGATTCTCAAATTTCGTACAAATCAGAAAATTTGGACATTTCAAGTATAGGCAATGGGGCGCTGTAGTGTTGCCCAGGCAACATAATATTGTTAAGTGTTTTTTTTTATTTCTTTGTTCATAAAGTGTTGTGGCCGTGATCGCCTCGTGCCGCTGACGCTTGTTCGGGATCTAAAAGGACGTAACATGGATTACTAACGGACCGGTTTGGACCACGTTTACGGTGCCAAAGATCCGACCGACAGGACCCAGCTCGACCCGGTGAGATCAGTCCATGTATTTTGCCTTTGCGCGTGTGGATCGAGGTGCGCGTGGATATAAGTTTTGTTTGAAGATCATTAATTTGGGGATTTATGAGACTGTTTTAAAGGGGGGAGCGGGAATTCGGTGACACTGGATTAAATAAATACATCGGAGGAAAGACTGACTGGGGCGTGCGCGCGGACAATTAAGACTATTAAGGGGGTGCGCTGAATGGACTTTTGTTTTGGCAGTGTCTGTATAAGCGGCCTAATATAATTTAAATTTGGAAACAGCCATACCTTTGCCTTTGTTTTGTTTTATTTATTACAAGCAGACCATTATATATAGTTATAGGAAATAATCAGTTACCCAGATATCTTTTTTGATTGGTAATTTCCTGCGCTCAGTGTGGGTGTTACAGTAGTGCGCCTCAGACTAAACCGAGACTAAACCATAAAATGTGAAAAAGGACTAAGCAATAACCAGGTCTGAAACATATCACAGAAATTATCTCAGGACTAAACCAGGTCTGAACCAGGCTTAGACCAAAGGAGTACTGGAACATACTAGTGTTCCCAGTGTTACCTGTGCTGGAGTTTGATAGCAGTTTGGAGCAGCCCATTTGAGAGCTATTCTGGGTAAAGTAAATGAACGATAACTACATTTTCTAATTTTGCAGTTGGTCTGAAAAGCCCTGAAGGATCCTCCAAGGCCCCAGGACCCAATTCCAATTAGTCACAGTTTAAGAGACTCTAAGGTAATGATGATTTTTACTTAAGACTCTGCTAAAATAATGCAGTTGGTCCAAATTAGAATTGAAATTAACTATATACTAGTACTTTTACAAAATTTTCACCTTAAAACTACATTAGAATATGGTTACCTCCTCTAAAACATATCTGCATTATGTTTTGTTTCATTCACACATGTTTGAGTAACCCTTTATTATTAATCTGTTTACATCTCCAAAGCTCAAAATGCTCTGTTCCATTTTGTGATGTCATGTAGTGGTAGTTTTCAAGTTTCACAGGTGAAGGACCCTCCAGGACACAGGTTGCACAGTGCACCTTTAAACAAGCGGTGGTTTAGATTTAGACAAACTATTGATCCACAAGGGAAATAATGTGGACACAGTAGCTCACAAAAATAACAAGAGATTGGAGTTATAATTACATAAGGCTTAATTATATAAATGTTTATGTAAAATAAATAAAGAAAAAAAAAGACAGAAATACAAATATATCTCAGGTACATACAAGAGGTCATAAGAAGTGCAAAGATGAAATAGTGATTGACAGGACATAGCGTTATCTGTTACATAATGGTAAGTTGTTGTACAGTTGTAGGGAGTATTATCTGTTATTTAAGGGTGAGTTGTGGTACAGTTGTAGGGAGTATTATCTGTTACAAAAGGTGAGTGTTGTACAGTTGTAGGGAGTATTATCTGTTACATAAGGGTGAGTTGTTGTACAGTTGTAGGGAGTATTATCTGTTACATAAGGGTGAGTTGTTGTACAGTTGTAGGGAGTATTATCTGTTACATAAGGGTGAGTTGTTGTACAGTTGTAGGGAGTATTATCTGTTACATAAGGGTGAGTTGTTGTACAGTTGTAGGGAGTATTATCTGTTACAAAAGGATGAGTCATTGTACAGTTGTAGGGAGTATTATCTGTTACATAAGGGTGAGTTGTTGTACAGTTGTAGGGAGCATTATCTGTTATATAATGGTGAGTGGTTGTACAGTTGTAGGGACTATTATCTGTTATATAATGGTGAGTGGTTGTATATTTGTAGGGAGTATTATCTGTTACATAATAGTAGTGGAGTTGTAGGAGCCTGTTTGATAATGAGCTCTTCTGTCACCCTGTAGTCTGGTGGATACTATCTTCTTTTTTTTCAACTTTTTTCTTTTCAAATGGAGCCTCCTCATCATAACAAACCAAACCGTACATTGTAAACATGTGACTTGACTTGACTGCATAGACTCTGTAGTATCTGGCCTGTATGAGAAGTGTGCTTATTGGCTGTTTTAAAGTTTTGCTGTAGGAGCTCAGTGTTACATGACAAGCATCACATCTCCCCCACATCGCTGCTGTCCGACGGTGGAAGTGCACAGAGCAGAGGAGAGCTGTACCTAAACTACCACTATAAAGGTCCAGTCCTCCCTTTTATCTACAATCTAAAGGACGTATATTACACAAAATTTACTCTTGTGAGCTTCAAACGTGCACTTTGTGAGAGAGAGTCCGCCATCTACTTGTCCCATGGTGATGTCATTGCTTTGAACAGCATCGTATTAAACAAATATATCCTTTATTTATTCATTTACAGAGGTTTTTTATTTCTAAAAACAACCACGAAGACATGCATTTTTACTCTGACTGGGCCCACTTCTCCATAGATGTCGCCTGTAACCTGCCCTCTTGATGTGGCCCACTTCTCTCCATGATAGTCAAATTAAATGCCATACTCTAGAACATTCAAGAAAAAACAAAACAAAAAAACAACAATAACCTGTACATGGAGTCCAGCAGGTGGTGGACCCTCTACCTGAAAAGTTACATAGTGCACCTTTAAATCATGTATATGTAATGTATAATGCTGTTTCCTCATCAAAACATTCTTAGAGTTGTGTTTTGTTTCATTCACACATGTTTGAGTAATGAGGGATTATTAGTCTGTGCACATCTCCCAAGCTTAAAATGCTCTGTTCCACCTTGTGATGTCATGAAGCAGTAGTTTTCAAGTTAACAGCTACATCTTACATTTTGTTCAGAACAGATCGGCAGTTCCAGCGCTGAAATCATCCATATTATTCAAGTGATGTTGTAGAGAATATAAAAACATAGTGGACCACTTCTTGTATTACGAAATGACATCACAAGGTGGAACAGAGTGTTTTCATTATGAGAGAAAAATTCATTTTAAATATGCAGAGTTTGTGTGTTAAACAAGTTTGAATGAAACAAAACACAGCTCCATGTTTTTGATGAGGAAACAACATTATAACGTAGATTAGAAGATAGTGTAATATTTGCCCTTTAAACTAACACTACAGGCTTAAATAGTCTAATCTGTTACTAAACCAAGACGAAAATGGATCTAAAAAGAAATAGTACTCAAATAAAACCAGGTCTATAAATGAGTCTAAACCAATAAGCCACTAAACGGTGCACTGGGTAACTTTTCTGATGGAGGGTCGCCATCTGAGCCGATCTCCATGGAGATGTTATTGCTTTGCCTGAAATATTCAACAGTAGACATTAAACTGGAAACAAGCAAGTGGCACCAGGCAACAGGCCAAGTTATAAGTCAGATCTGTGGTGATGCGAGCAAGAACATCTGCGTGGAGACAATTAAGTGACAAACATCGGCCTGAAAAGTTACATAATGAACTTTTAAATAGGAAAATTCATAAGTAAATCAAAACTAAAAACACCATTAAGCTACTAAAACACGAGCCAGGCTGGCGCCCCCTAGTGCCTCCACTCAATTTAATTTCACTCCAGTGACTAGGTCAGGAATCAGAATACACTAGAAGGTTCACAAAAACCCCGGAAGTGCGAGTTCGAGCACCAGCCAATCAGAGAAGAGTCATACATTCAGTGTTGGCAACGATTCTGGAGATCGAGGATTTAAAGCCGGAACAAAGAGAATGTTTGGTGAATTTTATCAAGGGGAAAGACGTTATTGCCCTTCTTCCTACAGGATTTGGAAAAAGCTTAATATACCAGTTAGCCCTGTTAGTGGTGCATTACATACATCAGGACGAAATAGCAGCGATTGGTTAAATAAAAAAAGTACCCGCCTACCGTCGAGCGAACGAACACTGAGAGGTCAGACGGTTTCTACAAGTGAAACCGGCTGATGAATCAGGCTAACTAAAAACAGCATTGTGTAGAATGTTCCAGAGTATGCCATAAAACACATCTATCTCCATGAAGACAAGCAGGTGAAGCCACCAGTCAGATCTGTGGAGAGGCGACCCCACTCACTGTAAAAATGCAGGTTTTTCTAGATTTTCCTATGAAGTAACACCTCTAGTTGCTGAACGAATATACATATAGACAAATTTAATGCCATATTGTGGAATGTTCCAGGCAATGCAGTCCATTTGTTTCAGAGTGATGAATGGAATATTAGAACTGCTGCTATAGTGATTAATAATTTAAAGAAAACTATTATAGCCAACTATTTACTGAATTACTGTACTGCATAACTTTTTGCTGTAACACAGTAATGTAAGGAATTACAGGGAATTTTTATAATATATTTTACTCGGTACAAATGTCAGTAACATGTGTTGTGATGCTTTTTAACCTGGATTGAAGTGGTGGGTTTTTCTTGATACAAATTTGCTAAAATCACTGCGATATCAGCAACGTGGTGAAACTCTGGAGAAGTGCCCGCGTAGACCGTCAGGTAACCACGGGTGAAAGGACCAGCGCAGAACTCCGCACTGTTTAGACCTGGTTCAGTTCTGGTTTAGACCTGGTTCAGTTCTGGTTTAGACCTGGTTTGGTTCTGGTTTAGTCTTGGTTCAGTCCATATACGGCGCAAAAGTTGAGCATCTTCGCAGTTATTTTGGTGAGAGTAACTTAAAAGTAATGTAATAGTAATGTAACGCCTTAAATTTAAAATGCAGTAATATTGTAATGTGACGAATTACTTTGAAATGACAGTAATACATAAATAACGCATTACAGTTTTAAAGTAATTTGCCCATCCGTGGTGGCGGACCCCCCACAATAAGTTGCATAGTGCAGCTTTAACGTGTTATTTAAACCTTCTGTATGAGGTGGCGGTTGAGTGGACTGTCTTTGCAGTGATTACGAAGCTCTGTCATAGGCCTACATTGAATTCCACCGCTCCTCTCTCCCTCTCTTCCACCGCTCCCCGCCGCGCTCTGCCGCTCTGTGCCGCTCCGTGCCGCTCTCTCCCTCCACTCTCTCCGCCGCTCTACCCCCCTCCACCGCTCTGTGCCGCTCTCTCCCTCCACTCTCCCTCCCTCCGCCGCTCTCCGCCGCTCCATGCCGCTCTCAGCATCCAGCAGCTGCACTCTTTTCCCTGACGCGCGCGAAGCCTCCCATACAGATGAGCGCTGGAAGACACGCACCTCTTGACGTAGCCACGGACCGGCTGCTGCGGCGGTGCCATTCGGTCTCCGTAGCACGTATTGCACAACGTGACTGTTGCTCAGCTTCCTCCGTCGCGAAAACACTCGGCTAAAAAAATAAATAAATTGGACTGTTTTCTTTTTTTTTTTTTTTTTTTTTTCTCCAATCGCACCGCGCCAAGACGACAGCGGTGCGTCGGTGAAGGAGAAGCCGGGAGAGAGGATGACTCGAGCGGGGCTGCAGCATTCGTGATGTGACCGCGTGAGAGCACCGCTGTTCAATTAGCAACGCGAGCTAGCCACTTAACCGTGAATAAATAGAGGGTTGCCTATTCACTTTGATTTAATTTGGCGTTACCGGTGATGTCTGCGCTCGGCTATGCGTCTGGATGACAAGTGCCGCTATGTGTTTCGCCGATTGACTCCCGACAGCACCTCATCCCGTCGACTTCTCCCCTGACAAACCTCTGGCATAAGTGCGTGATCGGTGACAGCGGTTTGTCAAAGAAAATAAGGCCGGGGAATCAGCGCGACCACCTCGGCGTCTCCGTGCTGCGAGCCGCGGCGAGGGAAAAAGCCGAGCAGAACCCCACAGCATCACCCGCGTCTTCTTCACCGCCTCCTAAATACCTTCAGTGGGGCATAATTGACAGAGAAGCAGCGGCTGGCCAGACACACATGCATCCGGGGAGGACTTTTTACCACTGAGCTCGGGGAATGCGGAGATTTACGTGAAAAAAAGAAAGAAAAAAGAATGGATCTAATTATACGCGTTTTGGGCTTGCTGTCGGCTCTGGTTGTGGAGGGCGCCCGTTGCCAGGGAGTGTACGGTGAGTAGAATCTCCAATGCGCCCATGACCTTGCAAAAGTAGCCACCACTTTTAATTCACGTTGATAAAACAGACACTTCAACCCGGGGAACGAAATGTGAACGCGGCGTCGGTCCCGGTTACGCATACGGCGCCTGAGTTAGTTTGCTTTTTCCCAAACCCTATCTGATCTTATCCGTCACTCTAACCTGCACAGCTATATTGAGTGTTCTTCCAGATTGATTTAACTAGCTACCCTGAGCTTGTAGAGATCTCCAGTTGCTCCAATCGCTGAATAAATTAATCGGAATCTCATTATAAAGCGTGGTAACGTATCGGGCGCTTAGTATGCAGAGCCATGACCGATTCTCGTGTGTAGCGAATGTGTCTTGGTGCCTCTCCTGATATTTCTGCTTGTCTAGCTCTCCTCCTCCTTCCCTTTGCACTTAACAGTAAGCACACGTATGCCGCCTTACCTTGTCGGCTTGTGTACTGACAAAACTGGCGCAAATGACGGCTCGTATGAGGCGCTATCACCGAGGCAACAGCTGCAGATAGGAGCGGTACAGCTTCAGAAAGGAAATTGTCCAGATATTCGGGAAGATTGCATAGTGCTTGTCTTTTTTATTTTTTATTTTGGAGGCTAGAACCGGCTGCACCGACCAAGCGAAGGCCATGCGAGGAGACAAGGGTCAAGTTGAGACTCTGGTTGTATTTGAACAGTCACACGATTATAAATATTATTTTCACCTACTACTACTACTACTGGCATTTGATTAAAGATGCACTCTGTAACTTTTCTACTTTTCCATCACTGTTCCGGTTGTTTTAACTGATTAACTGTTCATTCAATTACTAGTGTTGTCATGGCACACAAACATGCATTCTTACTCTGAAGGGACTCGCCTCTCCACAGATCTGACCTGAAACCTATCCTGATAGCGTCGCTCGTTTGTCTCTGTGGAAGTAGACAGATTTAACAGCATTTGATTAAAGATGCACTATGTAACTTTTCTACTTTTCCGTCACCTGCTTGTCTCTGGTTGTTGTTTTAACTGAAATGTTCCACAGTATGGCATTAAACTATTGCATTCGTTCAATTACAAGTGTTGTCATGGTACAAAAACATGCATTTTACTGTGAGTGGGCTTGCCTCTCCACAGATCTGACGTCCAACTTATTCCGGTAGTGTTGCTCGTTTGTCTCCGTGAAAATAGACAGATTTAACAGCATTTGATTAAAGTTGCACAATGTAACTTTTCTACTTTTCCATAACCTGCTTTTCTCCGATGAATGTGTGGACTGGAATGTTCCACAGTATGGCATTATACGATTAACTGTTCATTCAATTTCTAGTGTTGTCATGGCACACAAACATGCATTCTTACTCAGAGTGGACTCGCCTCTCCACAGATCTGACCTGAAACCTATCCTGATAACGTCGCTCTCTTGTGTCCGTGGAAGTAGACAGATTTAACAGCATTTGATTAAAGATGGACTATGTAACTTTTCTACTTTTCCGTCACCTGCTTGTCTCCGGTTGTTGTTTAGACTGGAATCATGCACAATATGACATTAAACTACTGTGTTCATTCTATTACAAGTGTTGTTATGGCACAAAAACATGCATTTTACTGTGAGTGGGCTCGCCTCTCCACAGATCTGACTTGCAACTTATTCCAGTAGCGTTGCTCGCTTGTCCCCGTGGAAACAGACAAATTTAACAGCATTTCATTAAAGATGCACTATGCAACTTTTCCGTCACCTGCTTGTCTCCGGTTGTTGTTTTGACTGGAATGTTCCACAGTATGGCATTAAACTGTTGCATTTGTTCAATTACAAGTTGTTGTCATGGTACAAAAACATGCATTTTTACTCTGAGTGGGCTTGCCTCTCCACAGAGCTGACTTGCAACTTATCCTGGTAGCGTCACTTGCTTTTTTCCATGGAAATACACAAGTTTAACAGCATTTGATTAAAGATACACTACGTCACCTGCTTGTTTCCGGTTAATGTTTTAACTGGAATGTTCCACAATATGGCATTAAACTACCGCGTTCATTCAATTACAAGTGTTGTTATGGCACAAAAACATGCATTCTTACGCTGAGTGGGCTCGCCTCTCCACAGATCTGACCTGCAGCTTATCCCAGTAGCGTCACTTGCTTTTTTTTCCGTGGAAATAAACAAGTTTAACAGCATTTGATTAAAGATGCACTATGTAACTTTATTTTTCCATCACCTGCTTGTTTCCGGTTGTTGTTTTGACTGGAATGTTCCACAGTATGGCATTATACGATTAACTGTTCATTCAATTACTAGTGTTGTCATGGCACACAAACATGCATTCTTACTCTGAGGGGACTCGCCTCTCCACAGATCTGACCTGAAACTTATCCCGATAGCGTCGCTCGCTTGTCTCCGTGGAAGTAGACAAATTTAACAGCATTTGTTTAAAGATGCACTATGTAACTTTTCTATGTTTCCATCACCTGTTTGTCTCCGGTTAATGTTGTGACTGGAATGTTCCACAGTATGGCATTTAACTATTGCATTCATTTAGTTACAGTTAATGTCATGGTACAAAAACATGTATTTTTACTCTGAGTGAGCTCGCCTCTCCACAGATCTGACCTGCAACTTATCCCGGTAGCGCCGCTTGCTTGTTTTCCGTGGAAATAGACACGTTTAAAAACGGCATACCGTCGAACATTTCCGGCAAGGCAGTAACATCTCCATGCAGCCAAGCTTTCACCAGAAAAGTTACGCAGTGCAGCTTTAAAGACAGCATTTTGAGCTGTTATTCGTAGAGATTTTAAACTACAAGGTTATCAGGTTTTCAGATACTATAATAAAGCATTATGATGGTACATTTTGTTCTCCGCACATGGCATTGTATTACTCAGATACGTAATTGCAGCCTTTATGATTTGCTAATTGTGTCCATTCAAGCCGCGTGATTGGCTGTAGCTCCGTTGTACGTGCGTGTGTATGGGTGTGTGTGTGTGTGTGTGTGTGTGTGTGTGTGTGTGTGTTTGAGAGGCTTGGCACATACAGCAGAGGGGTCTGGTTTAGCACCTGTTGCACTGTGGCCTTACCACACGCACGGGCTCTTCAAAGGTTAAGTTCATGTTTGATTTTTAGATGCCAGAATCTCAGATGGAAGGCCAATGCTGCTCTACAGGGAAGGCTGGAATTTGTCTTTTTTTTTTTTTTTTTTTTTTTTTTGTATGAAACTATCCTATTACTGTTATCTCTTTCAAACCCGTTAGACTTAAACAAACTTTACTTGATCCACGAGGGAAATTATTTGGACACAGCAGCTCACACGTCACAAGAATATATAAATAACAAAGGGCAAAAAATGCCTGTGTTAATAATAAAAAGTACATTATCTGTTACATAAGGGTGAGTTGTTGTTGTACAGTTGTAGGGAGTATTATCTGTTACATGAGGGTGAATTATACAGTTGTAGGGAGTATTATCTGTCACATAAGGGTGAGCTGTACAGTTGTAGGGAGTATTATCTGTTACATAAGGTGAGTTGTTGTACAGTTGTAGGGAGTATTATCTGTTACATAAGGGTGAATTGTTGTACAGTTGTAGGGAGTATTATCTGTTACATAAGGGTGAGTTTGTTGTACAGTTGTAGGGAGTATTATCTGTTACATAAGGTTTAGTTGTTGTACANCAAAAAATAAAAATGACTCATGTAATTTAAGCTTAAAGAATTCCCTGTTTGTTGATTCACGCTGGAAAGGTAAAGCACTTTGGGAACTAAAGCTTGTTCTTTTCAGTTTTAATCAATTCCTATTTTCATAAGGTGATTGGGTTGGCATTTGTGACCTGTCTGTGCCTCGTCAAAATGGCACCGCCGTAAGAAAGTGTCGTTTAAAATCCAACCTTATAGCAGGAGAGCTTTAGCACCTGAGACTAGAATTAAACTTTTTTCTTTTTTTTTTTTCATCAAACTTTGGCTTCCTCAGACTTGGCATTGAAGTGTGTGTAGAATGATTGAATAATGTGACTATTTGTTATTACAGCAGGTGAATGTGTTTGAAAGTCTGGAGATTTCTATGACATGATTGACAAAGAACATTTAAAGGTGTTTTGTGTAACTTTGCTGGTGGACGGCCTCCATGGAATGTTATTATTTGCCTTGAATGCTCCACAGTATGACTTTATGCTCACCTATCTCCATGGAGACAAACGTGATGACAGCAAGCCCAGTTATATGTATTTTAGGGAAATAAAATCACCTGTAAATGAATAAATAAATAAAGATGGAAAAGTTTAATGTCACACTGTGGAACATTCAAGACACCTCACCCTATGAATGTTTGTCATGAATGTGGTGTGTGGATGGTAGAGCTTAGAAATATTCCCAGAAATATACTGTATTTTTCGGACTATAAGTTGCACTTTTTGGGGAAATTTATTTTATAAAATCAGAGACCAGGAACCGACATTTCATCTTAAAAGTCAAGTTCTAGTAATAACAATAGAACAGAGAACAACAGGCTGTTAACGTCACATATGAACAGTTCTTCAGATAATTATAAACAACAGAACAGAACAAGTTTACCAAACTCTCCATCTCACTCCAAATCACTAAATCCATTCAATTCTTCATCCTCGGTGTCACTTCTGAGCAACTCCGCAACCTCCGGAGTTAAACAGACTGTGCAGCTGTCATCAGACTCTGCATCAGTTCCAGTTAGAATTTTTCCGGCCTTTTTGAATCCCGACAGGATGGTTTCTGTTGTCTTTGTTTGCTCGATCAACTTTATGTTTGATCGACTGACATGATACCAGACAGGACAGAGGCTCTTTGTCTTTCTTCTGCAGTCGACATGTGCAGTAGAGTGAAGTGACAGTGGAACAGGAGTACACAAGCCTAGAGCATCCTCTCGCAGCTGTCAGTGTGAAAATTTTAACATATAAGTCGCACCGAAGTATAAGTATAAGACCACCCAAACCATGGAAAAAATGTTACTTATAGTCAGAAAAATACGGTAATATATATAAAAGTATATCACTGAGAAAAATTGCTATGATTGATTATGTAATTGGGACTTTTACGCTATAACTGCTAACTTGTTTGAGTATTTTAAGAGCATTTTTTGGGTTGATAATCAGGAAATGCACGTTAGCATGCTAGTTGTTTGCTTTAACATCACACTCCGGTCTCTGAGAGTTGTGAAAAGCAGTTTCAAAACCATCACAATGATTAATTATGATGCTCCGAATGCATAAGGTAAGTGAGGAATAGCTGTGGACCTCTCCAAACTAGTTCTGTTTTTCACATTTTCAGGACAGTAAAAATGAGATACAGCGCTTTTTAAGTAGAGCTGTAAATAAGTGATCGAATTTTATGTTGCTCCTAAAATCAATGAGTTCTGAATGTGTTATTTTGTCAGTCTAAACCTCTAACAGACTCTAACCATGACCAAGAGATGACAGAAAAAATAGAGAAAATCAAATGTTAGCTGTGTTGGGGGCTTTAGATCGTAATAGTATTTCTCTTTCCTGGAACTCTTTTGTACCATTGTGATTTGGCTCTCAGTGTCTTGTGAGCGCTAGTGCATTCTTCACTATATTTGCTCTTTCAAAAACCCATTTGTCTGGGTCCACTGTTGGGCTCATCAGCAATTTCTCTGAACCTTCCACAATACATCATCTTTATACTGCATTATTCCATTTCATTTTTTTGAAAACCTACACAAAAGGATGAGTCATTGTCAGTTGTAGGGAGTATTATCTGTTACATAAGGGTGAGTTGTTGTACAGTTGTAGGGAGCATTATCTGTTATATTAAGGGTGAGTGGTTTGTACAGTTGTAGGGACTATTATCTGTTATATAATGGTGAGTGGTTGTATATTTGTAGGGAGTATTATCTGTTACATAATAGTAGCGGAGTTGTAGGAGCCTGTTTGATAATGAGCTCTTCTGTCACCCTGTAGTCTGGTGGATACTATCTTCTTTTTTTTCAACTTTTTTCTTTTCAAATGGAGCCTCCTCATCATAACAAACCAAACCGTACATTGTAAACATGGTGACTTGACTGCATAGACTCTGTAGTATCTGGCCTGTATGAGAAGTGTGCTTATTGGCTGTTTTAAAGTTTTGCTGTAGGAGCTCAGTGTTACATGACAAGCATCACATCTCCCCCACATCGCTGCTGTCCGACGGTGGAAGTGCACAGAGCAGAGGAGAGCTGTACCTAAACTACCACTATAAAGGTCCAGTCCTCCCTTTTATCTATAATCTAAAGGACGTATATTACACAAAATTTACTCTTGTGAGCTTCAAACGTGCACTTTGTGAGAGAGAGTCCGCCATCTACTTGTCCCATGGTGATGTCATTGCTTTGAACAGCATCGTATTAAACAAATATATCCTTTATTTATTCATTTACAGAGGTTTTTTATTTCTAAAAACAACCACGAAGACATGCATTTTTACTCTGACTGGGCCCACTTCTCCATAGATATCGCCTGTAACCTGCCCTCTTGATGTGGCCCACTTCTCTCCATGATAGTCAAATTAAATGCCATACTCTAGAACATTCAAGAAAAAACAAAACAAAAAAACAACAATAACCTGTACATGGAGTCCAGCAGGTGGTGGACCCTCTACCTGAAAAGTTACATAGTGCACCTTTAAATCATGTATATGTAATGTATAATGCTGTTTCCTCATCAAAACATTCTTAGAGTTGTGTTTTGTTTCATTCACACATGTTTGAGTAATGAGGGATTATTAGTCTGTGCACATCTCCCAAGCTTAAAATGCTCTGTTCCACCTTGTGATGTCATGAAGCAGTAGTTTTCAAGTTAACAGCTACATCTTACATTTTGTTCAGAACAGATCGGCAGTTCCAGCGCTGAAATCATCCATATTATTCAAGTGATGTTGTAGAGAATATAAAAACATAGTGGACCACTTCTTGTATTACGAAATGACATCACAAGGTGGAACAGAGTGTTTTCATTATGAGAGAAAAATTCATTTTAAATATGCAGAGTTTGTGTGTTAAACAAGTTTGAATGAAACAAAACACAGCTCCATGTTTTTGATGAGGAAACAACATTATAACGTAGATCAGAAGATAGTGTAATATTTGCCCTTTAAACTACCACTACAGGCTTAAATAGTCTAATCTGTTACTAAACCAAGACGAAAATGGATCTAAAAAGAAATAGTACTCAAATAAAACCAGGTCTATAAATGAGTCTAAACCAATAAGCCACTAAACGGTGCACTGGGTAACTTTTTCTGATGGAGGGTCGCCATCTGAGCCGATCTCCATGGAGATGTTATTGCTTTGCCTGAAATATTCAACAGTAGACATTAAACTGGAAACAAGCAAGTGGCACCAGGCAACAGGCCAAGTTATAAGTCAGATCTGTGGTGATGCGAGCAAGAACATCTGCGTGGAGACAATTAAGTGACAAACATCGGCCTGAAAAGTTACATAATGAACTTTTAAATAGGAAAATTCATAAGTAAATCAAAACTAAAAAACCACATTAAGCTACTAAAACACGAGCCAGGCTGGCGCCCCCTAGTGCCTCCACTCAATTTAATTTCACTCCAGTGACTAGGTCAGGAATCAGAATACACTAGAAGGTTCACAAAAACCCCGGAAGTGCGAGTTCGAGCACCAGCCAATCAGAGAAGAGTCATACATTCAGTGTTGGCAACGATTCTGGAGATCGAGGATTTAAAGCCGGAACAAAGAGAATGTTTGGTGAATTTTATCAAGGGGAAAGACGTTATTGCCCTTCTTCCTACAGGATTTGGAAAAAGCTTAATATATACCAGTTAGCCCTGTTAGTGGTGCATTACATACATCAGGACGAAATAGCAGCGATTGGTTAAATAAAAAAAGTACCCGCCTACCGTCGAGCGAACGAACACTGAGAGGTCAGACGGTTTCTACAAGTGAAACCGGCTGATGAATCAGGCTAACTAAAAACAGCATTGTGTAGAATGTTCCAGAGTATGCCATAAAACACATCTATCTCCATGAAGACAAGCAGGTGAAGCCACCAGTCAGATCTGTGGAGAGGCGACCCCGCTCACTGTAAAAATGCATGTTTTCTAGATTTTCCTGTGAAGTAAGACCTCTAGTTGCTGAACGAATATACATATAGACACATTTAATGCCATATTGTGGAATGTTCCAGGCAATGCAGTCCATTTATTTCAGAGTGATGAATGGAATATTAGAACTGCCGCCATAGTGATTAATAATTTAAAGAAAACTATTATAGCCAACTATTTACTGAATTACTGTACTGCATAACTTTTTGCTGTAACACAGTAATGTAAGGAATTACAGGGAATTTTTTTTAATATATTTTACTCGGTACAAATGTCAGTAACGTGTGTTGTGATGCTTTTTAACCTGGATTGAAGTGGTGGGTTTTTCTTGATACAAATTTGCTAAAATCACTGCGATATCAGCAGTGGTGAAACTCTGGAGAAGTGCCCGCGTAGACCGTCAGGTAACCACGGGTGAAAGGACCGGCGCAGAACTCCGCACTGTTTAGACCTGGTTCAGTTCTGGTTTAGACCTGGTTCAGTTCTGGTTTAGACCTGGTTTGGTTCTGGTTTCCTGGTTTTGGTTCAGTCCATATACGGCGCAAAAGTTGAGCATCTTCGCAGTTATTTTGGTGAGAGTAACTTAAAAGTAATGTAATAGTAATGTAACGCCTTAAATTTAAAAATGCAGTAATATTGTAATGTGACGAATTACTTTGAAATGACAGTAATACATAAATAACGCATTACAGTTTTAAAGTAATTTGCCCATCCGTGGTGGCGGACCCCCCACAATAAGTTGCATAGTGCAGCTTTAACGTGTTATTTAAACCTTCTGTATGAGGTGGCGGTTGAGTGGACTGTCTTTGCAGTGATTACGAAGCTCTGTCATAGGCCTACATTGAATTCCACCGCTCCTCTCTCCCTCTCTTCCACCGCTCCCCGCCGCGCTCTGCCGCTCTGTGCCGCTCCGTGCCGCTCTCTCCCTCCACTCTCTCCGCCGCTCTACCCCCCCTCCACCGCTCTGTGCCGCTCTCTCCCTCCACTCTCCCTCCCTCCGCCGCTCTCCGCCGCTCCATGCCGCTCTCAGCATCCAGCAGCTGCACTCTTTTCCCTGACGCGCGCGAAGCCTCCCATACAGATGAGCGCTGGAAGACACGCACCTCTTGACGTAGCCACGGACCGGCTGCTGCGGCGGTGCCATTCGGTCTCCGTAGCACGTATTGCACAACGTGACTGTTGCTCAGCTTCCTCCGTCGCGAAAACACTCGGCTAAAAAAATAAATAAATTGGACTGTTTTCTTTTTTTTTTTTTTTTTTTTTTTTTCTCCAATCGCACCGCGCCAAGACGACAGCGGTGCGTCGGTGAAGGAGAAGCCGGGAGAGAGGATGACTCGAGCGGGGCTGCAGCATTCGTGATGTGACCGCGTGAGAGCACCGCTGTTCAATTAGCAACGCGAGCTAGCCACTTAACCGTGAATAAATAGAGGGTTGCCTATTCACTTTGATTTAATTTGGCGTTACCGGTGATGTCTGCGCTCGGCTATGCGTCTGGATGACAAGTGCCGCTATGTGTTTCGCCGATTGACTCCCGACAGCACCTCATCCCGTCGACTTCTCCCCTGACAAACCTCTGGCATAAGTGCGTGATCGGTGACAGCGGTTTGTTAAAGAAAATAAGGCCGGGAAATCAGCGCGACCACCTCGGCGTCTCCGTGCTGCGAGCCGCGGCGAGGGAAAAAGCCGAGCAGAACCCCACAGCATCACCCGCGTCTTCTTCACCGCCTCCTAAATACCTTCAGTGGGGCATAATTGACAGAGAAGCAGCGGCTGGCCAGACACACATGCATCCGGGGAGGACTTTTTACCACTGAGCTCGGGGAATGCGGAGATTTACGTGAAAAAAAGAAAGAAAAAAAGAATGGATCTAATTATACGCGTTTTGGGCTTGCTGTCGGCTCTGGTTGTGGAGGGCGCCCGTTGCCAGGGAGTGTACGGTGAGTAGAATCTCCAATGCGCCCATGACCTTGCAAAAGTAGCCACCACTTTTAATTCACGTTGATAAAACAGACACTTCAACCCGGGGAACGAAATGTGAACGCGGCGTCGGTCCCGGTTACGCATACGGCGCCTGAGTTAGTTTGCTTTTTCCCAAACCCTATCTGATCTTATCCGTCACTCTAACCTGCACAGCTATATTGAGTGTTCTTCCAGATTGATTTAACTAGCTACCCTGAGCTTGTAGAGATCTCCAGTTGCTCCAATCGCTGAATAAATTAATCGGAATCTCATTATAAAGCGTGGTAACGTATCGGGCGCTTAGTATGCAGAGCCATGACCGATTCTCGTGTGTAGCGAATGTGTCTTGGTGCCTCTCCTGATATTTCTGCTTGTCTAGCTCTCCTCCTCCTTCCCTTTGCACTTAACAGTAAGCACACGTATGCCGCCTTACCTTGTCGGCTTGTGTACTGACAAACTGGCGCAAATGACGGCTCGTATGAGGCGCTATCACCGAGGCAACAGCTGCAGATAGGAGCGGTACAGCTTCAGAAAGGAAATTGTCCAGATATTCGGGAAGATTGCATAGTGCTTGTCTTTTTTGTTTTTTATTTTGGAGGCTAGAACCGGCTGCACCGACCAAGCGAAGGCCATGCGAGGAGACAAGGGTCAAGTTGAGACTCTGGTTGTATTTGAACAGTCACACGATTATAAATATTATTTTCACCTACTACTACTACTACTGGCATTTGATTAAAGATGCACTCTGTAACTTTTCTACTTTTCCATCACCTGCTTGTCTCCGGTTGTTGTTTTAACTGATTAACTGTTCATTCAATTACTAGTGTTGTCATGGCACACAAACATGCATTCTTACTCTGAAGGGACTCGCCTCTCCACAGATCTGACCTGAAACCTATCCTGATAGCGTCGCTCGTTTGTCTCCGTGGAAGTAGACAGATTTAACAGCATTTGATTAAAGATGCACTATGTAACTTTTCTACTTTTCCGTCACCTGCTTGTCTCCGGTTGTTGTTTTAACTGAAATGTTCCACAGTATGGCATTAAACTATTGCATTCGTTCAATTACAAGTGTTGTCATGGTACAAAAACATGCATTTTACTGTGAGTGGGCTTGCCTCTCCACAGATCTGACGTCCAACTTATTCCGGTAGTGTTGCTCGTTTGTCTCCGTGAAAATAGACAGATTTAACAGCATTTGATTAAAGTTGCACAATGTAACTTTTCTACTTTTCCATAACCTGCTTTTCTCCGATGAATGTGTGGACTGGAATGTTCCACAGTATGGCATTATACGATTAACTGTTCATTCAATTTCTAGTGTTGTCATGGCACACAAACATGCATTCTTACTCAGAGTGGACTCGCCTCTCCACAGATCTGACCTGAAACCTATCCTGATAACGTCGCTCTCTTGTGTCCGTGGAAGTAGACAGATTTAACAGCATCTGATTAAAGATGGACTATGTAACTTTTCTACTTTTCCGTCACCTGCTTGTCTCCGGTTGTTGTTTAGACTGGAATCATGCACAATATGACATTAAACTACTGTGTTCATTCTATTACAAGTGTTGTTATGGCACAAAAACATGCATTTTACTGTGAGTGGGCTCGCCTCTCCACAGATCTGACATCCAACTTATCCTAGTAGCGTCGCTTGCTTGTTTTCTGTGAAAATAGACTGATTTAACAGCATTTGATTAAAGATGCACTATGTAACTTTTCTATTTTTCCTTCACCTGTTTGTCTCCTGTTGTTGTTTTGGCTGGAATGTTCCACAGTATGGCATTAAACTACTGCATTCATTCAGTTACAGTTGTTGTCATGGTACAAAAACATGCATTTTTACTCTGAGTGGGCTTGCCTCTCCACAGAGCTGACTTGCAACTTATCCTGGTAGCGTCACTTGCTTTTTTCCATGGAAATACACAAGTTTAACAGCATTTGATTAAAGATACACTACGTCAACTGCTTGTTTCCGGTTAATGTTTTTACTGGAATGTTCCACAATATGGCATTAAACTACCGCATTCATTCAATTACAAGTGTTGTCATGGCACACAAACATGCATTCTTACGCTGAGTGGGCTCGCCTCTCCACAGATCTGACCTGCAGCTTATCCCAGTAGTGTCATTTGCTTGTCTCCGTGGAAATAGACAAATTTAACAGCACTTGATTAAAGATGCACTACGTAACTTTTCTACTTTTCTGTCACCTGCTTGTCTCCGGTTTATGTTTTGACTGGAATGTTCCACAGTATGGCATTAAACTATTGCATTCGTTCAGTTACAAGTGTTGTTATGGCACATAAACATGCATTCTTACTGTGAGTGTGCTTGCCTCTCCACAGATCTGACCTGCAACTTATCCCAGTAGCGTCACTTGCTTTTTTTTTCTGTGGAAATAAGTTTAACAGCATTTGATTAAAGATGCACTATGTAACTTTACTTTTCCATCACCTGCTTGTCTCCGGTCGTTGTTTTGACTGGAATCTTCCACAGTATGGCATTATACGATTAACTGTTCATTCAGTTACTAGTGTTGTCATGGCACACAAACATGCATTCTTACTCTGAGGGGACTCGCCTCTCCACAGATCTGACCTGAAACTTATCCCGATAGCGTCGCTCGCTTGTCTCCGTGGAAGTAGACAAATTTAACAGCATTTGTTTAAAGATGCACTATGTAACTTTTCTATGTTTCCATCACCTGTTTGTCTCCGGTTAATGTTGTGACTGGAATGTTCCACAGTATGGCATTTAACTATTGCATTCATTCAGTTACAGTTAATGTCATGGTACAAAAACATGTATTTTTACTCTGAGTGAGCTCGCCTCTCCACAGATCTGACCTGCAACTTATCCCGGTAGCGCCGCTTGCTTGTTTTCCGTGGAAATAGACACATTTAAAAACGGCATACCGTCGAACATTTCCGGCATCTCCACGCAGCCAAGCTTTCACCAGAAAAGTTACGCAGTGCAGCTTTAAAGACAGCATTTTGAGCTGTTATTCGTAGAGATTTTAAAACTACAAGGTTATCAGGTTTTCAGATACTATAATAAAGCATTATGATGGTACATTTTGTTCTCCGCACATGGCATTGTATTACTCAGATACGTAATTGCAGCCTTTATGATTTGCTAATTGTGTCCATTCAAGCCGCGTGATTGGCTGTAGCTCCGTTGTACGTGCGTGTGTAGGGGTGTGTGTGTTCGTGTGTGTGTGTGTGTGTGTGTTTGAGAGGCTTGGCACATACAGCAGAGGGGTCTGGTTTAGCACCTGTTGCACTGTGGCCTTACCACACGCACGGGCTCTTCAAAGGTTAAGTTCATGTTTGATTTTTAGATGCCAGAATCTCAGATGGAAGGCCAATGCTGCTCTACAGGGAAGGCAGGAATTTGTCTTTTTTTTTTTTTTTTTTGTATGAAACTATCCTATTACTGTTATCTCTTTCAAACCTGTTAGACTTAAACAAACTTTACTGATCCACGAGGGAAATTATTTGGACACAGCAGCTCACACGTCACAAGAATATATAAATAACAAAGGGCAAAAATGCCTGTGTTAATAATAAAAAGTACTTATCTGTTACATAAGGGTGAGTTGTTGTACAGTTGTAGGGAGTATTATCTGTTACATAAGGGTGAGTTGTACAGTTGTAGGGAGTATTATCTGTTACATAAGGGTGAATTATACAGTTGTAGGGAGTATTATCTGTCACATAAGGGTGAGCTGTACAGTTGTAGGGAGTATTATCTGTTACATAAGGGTGAGTTGTTGTACAGTTGTAGGGAGTATTATCTGTTACATAAGGGTGAGTTGTACAGTTGTAGGGAGTATTATCTGTTACATAAGGGTGAGTTGTTGTACAGTTGTAGGGAGTATTATCTGTTACATAAGGGTGAGTTGTTGTACATTTGTAGGGAGTATTATCTGTTACGTAAGGTTTAGTTGTTGTACAGTTGTAGGGAGTATTATCTGTTACATAAGGGTGAGTTGTTGTACAGTTGTAGGGAGTATTATCTGTCACATAAGGGTGAGCTGTACAGTTGTAGGGAGTATTGCACTTTTTTTTTTTCCCTAACAGGAAATGACAGTCGTACAGGCTCTTAAAAGATATACTACATAACCTTTCCACCACCTGCTTGCTTGTCTCTGAGAAGATGTTATTGCTTTGTTTGGAATGATCCACAGTATGACAATAAACGTCTCTAAATGGAGAGAGTCACCTCCAGGCCAAGTTACAGGAAAGGTCTGGAGGGAGGCTATGGACGCCAACAATTAGAGATGTAACGATCACCAAAATATCATAATATCGTATCATCAAAAGTCTCACAATAATATCGTGGGCTGTCACAATATATCGAATCACAATTTTCTTTGCTTAAATGCATGATTTTATAGAAGCAACGGCTTATGAACATTGGAAACTACATATCCCATGATTCATTTCAGTGCGGACAACATGAAGATATATGTTTTTACTTGAATTCTTGGGATTATGATGGAAATAATTCACATCAAAATCTGGTTGAGGTATTTTAAAAGCAAAAAATTGTCCCATCTACAATTATATTAGCCTCTTCAAAATATCGCAGTAAATATTGTACCGTGAGATGCATATCGTGATAATATCATACCGTGACATTTGGATATTTGCATCCTTACCAACAATACAATGCGTATTAAATAAATGCGTTTAATGCATTACTGTGGCATATTTCAGGCAACAATAAACACACACGGTGGATCTCCTACCAGAAAAGTTCTGCTCCGACTCTTTTTAAAAATTCCTTCTTGAGAATCATTTGAATAAAAACGTAGCTGTAGCTGAAAACTACCACTACATGACATCACAACGTAGAACAGAGCATCCAGAGCAACAGAGCTTTGGAGATGTAAACAGAAAATAAACCAAGATGTGTGAACGAAATAAAACACAACTCCAGGTATGTTTTTTTTTTCCGAGGTAACAACATTATAATTTATTTAAAGTTGACAAGAATCCACTTTGCATAGTAAATATGACCTAAATACTACAGACTTATTAAATGTTGCGATGCCATTTAAAAGCCATATATAACTACATCAGCCCTCCACTCAAATTCTAAACTAAACTACTAATGTATTATTGACAACATTTGAACATTTGAGATTGTGCTCTCTTAATCCTATAGGCCTCATTAAGCCGAGTCAGATTGCTGTGTGCTGTTTTGGCGTTAGCGCTGTGTTAGCCCGAGGCAGCAGCAGCAGCTAGTTTCTTATCAAAGATTGATGTCTGCAGATTCACAAGTACGCTCACTCTCTGTACTATACTTCTACGTGCACCAAATCAGCTTCTCCGGGATCCAGAGTGTACCCAGAGAGCATGCACACAGACGGACCTCGGCTCTCCTCGTGTACCGGCTCCGTCAGATCAAAGCTGTGAGAGGTGATGACTGAACACGGCTCATACCACTGTGAAGGAGAACATATGAGACTGTGAGATCATGGAGGGATCATGGGTAATAATGTGGTTGCTATGCAGAGACTGAGACATACAGGGGGTAGTGCTGTCATCATACTAATAAATCAAACTCCATTTCATTACTGAGAAACAGATTTGATACTCTGTACTGATGATAAAAACTCTGTATTTAGACAGCAGAATGTCATTTTCAACATTCAATAATAATCCGTCTATCATTTGTTCATTAGTTTTTCAAAATAAAACCAAAAATAACCAACCAAACCAAAAAAGAAAACAAAAAAGCAACAACTATTTTCTTCATCATTTGTCTCCAAAACCAACATAAAAAAAAAACAAAAAACAAACAAACAGATAATGGTTCTGGGCCCAGTCTGGGTCCAGTCTCAGTTCTGATCTCAGTTCTGGTCTCAGTTCTGGTCTCAGTTCTGGTCTGGTCCCGGTCTAGTCCTGATCTCAGTTCCGGTCTCAGTCCTGATCACCCGACAGTCTACGCGGGTGCACCTTCGGGCCTGTCCCAACAAGAAAATTGTTGTTTTTCCATTTTCTTATTTTTAGTTTTATTTTGAAAAACAAACAAACAAATGAACGAATGACATGTGGATTAATAATATTACTGTCTTGTATATTATCATGTGGTCTTACATCTGTGTAATCCCTCAGTGGTCCAGGTAGAGTCCATAGTGGTCTCTGGGCGTATACTAGTTTATGTGCTCTTTGTGCTCTCAATACCGGCTCAGATGAGTATCTAGTTATGATATTCATTTTACTATCAATTAGTATCTTATTTTTGATACTTTTGACAACCCTAGTAGGGAGCTGATTGACACTTGTAGTAGTAGTTATGGTAGAGGTAGTAGTTGTCGTAGGCATCTGCGTATACTGAAAGACTGTGGGATCATTAAGGGATCATGGGCAATAATGTGGTTGCTATGCAGACACTGAGACATATAGAGGGGTAGTAGCAGTGTTGTCACATTACCAACATTTCAAACACAATTTTGATACTAAAGAATAGACTCAATACCAGGGGCGTGCATTGCCTTGAGTCTGACGATACGATACATATCATGATCACAAGTCACGATTCAATATACCACAATATATCCCGATACTAAAACAATGTATGATATATTGCAATTTATCAATAATTACTTCTAATAATCCAGTCAGTTACACCTTCAAGAGAACACAATCGTATGAAATATGATATAATAATTGTGACTTTTTTTTTTTAAATCATGAGAACAGTGAATGTAACGAATTTTGGTGAAAAATGTTATTTTAAAAAAATCATTTTGGATCCATTTTGAACCGATTCGAGAACTGTAGGAAGTATCACGATATATCACTGAATCAGTTTTTCTTACACCCCTAGTCAGTACTGATTCTAATACCACAAGGATAATAAAAAAAAAAATAGAATGTCATTTTCAACATGAATTCACTAATAATGACCACACCACAACATATATGCAATAAAGATATTTATCGATGGATGACATGATGAAGTAGAGGTGGACTGAGATTCAACCACAGACTGTATTAAAAAGTGAACGAAGGGAGTGTGACGTCACAGCGTTTGGCTCCAGTCAAATGAAGCTCATGCAGATAGCAGTTACAGGAGCAAATTTGATGCAGAGTTCCATGTTAAGAAATCATCAATCATGGAGCTGTACAGAGACGGAGACATAGGGAGGGCAGTATAAGTAATGGATTACTGTAGTAGTGGTGGTGGTTGTAGTAGCAGTAGCAGCTCGTCTCCATGGAGATGGTATTGACAGAGTATTGACATTGAGTTTGCAGTTCAGCATCATGACACTGCTGTATAATATTATTTTGTAGTTGCTATAACACTAGTAGAAATCATAAGCTGTAGTAGTGTTTGTGTGTGAGGAGTGTGTGTGCGTCAGTAGCTCTGAGACATATGGGAGGTTATGCTATTTAGGCCACAGATTTCAGAATGATGAAAGGTTAGGACCACTGCCAGAGCAAATAACAATTCAAAACTCAATAATATATCTTCTGAACTGCCAAAAGTCCTCAAAATGGCTCCCATAAACAAGAAGCAGAGACTCATGAACATACCATTTAGTTAGGTTTGCATCTTATAGCACCATCAGCCAAGGACCTAAAGGGGTGAACTACAGATTGTATTGTTGTTTAACGAAGCTAAACCTGTAGTTGAGATCTTTACAAACATGTTCTGAAGTCTTGTATTAATTTATCTGTTCATATCCCTATTTGAGTAAATTGTCTGGGATCTGTTTAAAGGTGCATCGCCCAACTTTTCTGGTGGAGGGTTTACTACATACTTGTCTCAATGGACACATAAACACATCTATCTAGCATTTATTCATTCTCTGTTCTTCTGCTCAAAATGACTAGAATTGCTTATGTGAATAGGGTTGCCTTTCCACAGATCTGACCTGTAATGTAGCCTATAGTTGTCTTTTTAAAAAAAAATTTTTTTTAAATCTCTACCATAAAATGATGACGACTGCTTTTTGCCAAAACATAATTTAAAAATAAAAAAACACTTTCAGACATCGGCCGTCTGAGTGTGCTATGGATGTTTTTCACTTTTAAATAGCTTTTTCTTGTATTTGCACTTCTACAAAAACTTTGTGCGTTTTCTATTTCATTTGAATCTCTACCATGAAACCTCGACAAAGCAATAACATCTCCATGAAGTCAGCAGTTGGTGGACCATCCACTGGAAAAGTTACACAGTGCACCTTTAAATTATGAACAAAATCCTACTATTTGAACATAAATCGGCAGTTTAGTGCTTTTATACTTGTTCTGTGACTTCTGTAAATCATTCTAAAGCAGGGGTCACCAAACTTTTTTCCCTGGGGGCCACATTATGGCTCCTGACTGTGATGGAGGGGCCGTATAACAGAATTGTATGACATTGATGATGCAGATTATGTTGTTTGAAAACTGCCACACTTTCTTTACATATCAAACAAACTGCACGCTCCTTACACTGAACAAAAACATAATCGGCCGTCCACCTTTCTTTGAAAGGTGCACTCTCTGCCAAGTTTTCTTACTTTAACAATAGCTGTCCTTACCTGCACTACAGAACTCTGCGTGTGCATTGATTGTCACTGTTTGATCTCGAGCTTGTCAGGTGACGAAAATTTGGTGGCAAATGTAAATATGTCATATAATTAATCTATGACAAAGGATGAAACATACTAGCCTGATTCATCAGCCGGTTTGACTTCGTTTCCCTTCGCAGAAACTGTCTGACCTCGCAGCATTGGAATTCATTCGCTCAACAGTAGGCGGGTACTATTTTTAATTTAACCAATCGCCGATATTTGGTCGTGACTTATGTAATGCGGCCCTAACGGGGCTAACTGGTATATTAAGGTTTTCCCGAATCCCATAGGAAGAAGGGCAGTAACGTCTTTCCCCTTGATGAAATTCACCAAACATTCTCTTTATTCCAGCCTTAAATCCTTGATCTCGGGAATTGTTGACAACACTGAATATATGGCTCTTTGCTGATTGGCTGGTGCCCGAACTTGCACTTTCGGGGTTTTTGCGAACTGTCTAATGCAGGGGTCGGCAACTCGGCTCTTTAGCACTCCCCTAGTGGCTCCCTGGAGCTTTTTCAAAAATGAGTGAAAATGGAAAAGGAATGATTTTTTTTGGTTGTTGTTTTAATCTGGTTTCTTTAGGGATAAAACCCTCGTTCATCTCTAGTCATGGATCTGATCCATCAGCTGTGTGCAAATGCAAACACATGGAAAGTGTTTCAGCCAAACAAACAGATGAACTGAAGCGGGAGGTGGTGTCTGGTGCCTCCATCTGAGAAGCGCTTTTCCCGAAAAAAGCAAAAAAAAAAAAAAAAAACACGTGTGCAGATGGACGCTCAGAACAACGTATAATGAACCAAACGGGATTCACGCTTCTGTCCGGATGCTGCACCACCTCGGAACCAGCCGCGGTCGAGTGCAGAGGACCAGAGCAGCCCGCCCGGACCTGTGGTCCACAGCGCATTCTTGCTTTTCCCGCACGGAACCAGTGCGCAGATGACGGTACTGAAGCACTCAGACCCAGTTCTTTGCGCGCTGGTCTTGCTCGCCCACGTCTGGAACCAGGACATGGAGGACATGGACCCCCAGCCCCGTCTTGAGGAGCTGCGCGCTGACTGCTCCCGTGTGTTTGGCGCTGCTGCCCGAGCTCAGAGCTTCTGCTCTGGGCTGATGTTGCGTACAAAGTTCTACATGCTGCTGTTTTATGAGCGCTCCTATGCACGATCAGAAGAAATGCGACTGCTGCTCTGAATGTTTCCAACATCATCGTCAAAGCAACAGGTAAACGTCTTTCAACGCGTCAGCTCCTAAAACTCCGTTTATCTCAGTTTACACGCAAACGTGAAACCAGAGTTTTCCAAAATCTCCACTCTAGCCGGAGTTTTTAGAAAGACTCGTTTTCAGAGGCGAATTCTCCGTTTGCATGTAAACGATGTGAACAAACGAAGGGAAATGTCTCAGTTTTTAAAAACACCCGTGTAAACGGGGCCTAAGAGGGTCGCAAAAGGGGTTTGTGTATCATGAATGCTCATTTTGTATTTGTAGCCGACTCAGTCATTTTAATAGTCAGCTTATACAGTTAATATACTGACAGCCTATGTTGCCTTCATATTAGGCTTATATAAGGCTTTTCATTTTTTGCGGCTCCGGGCAGGTATGGTTTTTGTTTTTTTGGGCCAATATGGCTCTTCGAACATTTTGGGTTGCCGACCCCTGGTCTAATGTATTTTGATTAATGACCTAGTTGCTGGAGAGAAATGAAATTGAGCGGAGGCACTAGGTGGTGCCAGCCTGGATACAGAGGGGCAGGGGGGCCGGTCAAAAGGGCATGGACCTTAGTTTGATGACCCCTGTTCTAAAGCTTTTCAGAAAGGGTTAATTTCTGTGCTGTAAATGTCTTTTTTTAGTACCGATACCTGCTGAAATTAGTA
This sequence comes from Boleophthalmus pectinirostris, assembly GCF_026225935.1. Classification (NCBI taxonomy): domain Eukaryota; kingdom Metazoa; phylum Chordata; class Actinopteri; order Gobiiformes; family Gobiidae; genus Boleophthalmus; species Boleophthalmus pectinirostris. The sequence goes on along the minus strand of NW_026571036.1, from coordinate 31,268,936 downwards.
TCTAGTTTTGACACTAGTTTTGGTATCAATTAGTTTGATTTTCGCTAAGTTTCGCAACCCTAGCTCCGATTGAATTGTTATACGTATGCATATTTGTCTCTGCGCTGTATTTAAATCTCCACTTTTACAGTCTCTCGCGCGCGCAGTCAGCCAGATTTTCTCATTATACCTGTACATTTGTAAGCACACGTGGGCTGTAATTTCACTCTTCTGCAAGATTTAGTATGGCGTCGAGTGTGACCGAAGAATATGCAATCTCCATAGTTTATAATGTTGGGACAGGTGGAGGAATGCAATAAAGCAAGTGCATTTGAGTATAAAAAAGTAAACCTGGCAGCAGAGTGGTACGCTGCTTCATACGTGATGTCTATGTACGGTTTTCTCTCTTCTCTTCTACTTTCTATTCAAATGCAAGGGAGTCGGGGACCAGATGCACGACGAATCTGTCCAATTTTAAGGCAATCCAATCACAGCCTCTAATTTGCATGTATTTCCCAAATGCTGTAAACATCTCTTAAATTTCCTTCAGAACAAAATCTATAACTCCTCATACCTCACTAAAGAAGAGTTTAGTGCACGGCTAAGATTGAAGATTCTGCACAAATACACATTTTTCTCAGTCCTTTTGATTTTTATTTTATCTACTCATCTACTAATATATTTTGAGGATCCATACTTATTAATTGTACATTTTCTTTGCAGGCAGAGGTAGAGTTTTGTTATTTTTAAGGTACGATTTAAGCTGAAAAGAATGAATAAGTTCTTTGGCAAATTATCTCTTCATTCTGCTCGTTATTTATTTATTGCAGCTTTGGCCTATTTAAAAACAGGGTTACTGGGATTATCCTGCTAATTAAAATACCAAAAAAGTAATTCCTTTTATTTCATATTTGTTTACTTAAAGGTTTTTGACCTGCTGTAGAAGCTGAGAAATATGAAATAAAAATCCCGAAGCTGAGTTTAGCCTTGTGTCGGTTTTTCCGTGTTTTTTTTTTTAGTTGGATCAGCTTTAAAGGTGCATTGCGGAGCTTTTCTGGTGGAGGGTCCGTCACCTGCTTGTATCTATCTCAAGGGGGACAGCTATGAGCTACTTTACAGGTCAGATCTGTGGAGAGGCAACCTTTTTCACAGAGAGAATTATGGTATTTTAAGCAATAGAAGCACATGCAATGAACAAATCATAGATAGATGTGTTTAATGTCATACCATGGAACATTCCAGGCAAAGCAATAACATCTCCATGGAGACAAGCAGGTGATGGACCCTCTACCAGAAAAGTTGAGCAATGCAGCTTTAAAGTATCAGTATCAATGTCATGAAGTAGTTTCATTATTATCGTCTATCGCTTTATGTCTCTGTAGCAATATATTGTGCTTTTAAATTTCGGGACAGGCCTACAGTGGGGCAACAGGGGCTCTTGTAGAAACTGTTGTTGTGCCCTAAGGCAAGACACTTCACCCACTTTGCCTAGTATGAATGTGGTGTGAGACTGTTGGGAGTCACTAAAAATGATTGTTCCAACTATTGTGTATTGAACGATAAGTCAGTGTAGTAATTATCCTGACAGGCAGTGGTAGAATGTAACCAAGTAAAAGTAGTGGAGTACTGTACTTGTATCTTTTACTTTTACTTCATTACATCTGAAAGCAGGTATCTGTACTTTCTACTCCACTACATTTTTTTTTAAACTGGACAGAAAAGTAATTTTTTGTATTATAGTTTGAGACCTGCTGAAAAGGCTGAGGGTTTATTTTTAACATGTTCATAGTTTTGAACAAACTAAATTATACAAATAAAACCAGTCTGAAAAAAGGTAGTGTTTTTTTTTTTCTTGTTGAACAAAATCCAGCATAAATCTTTATTAAAATGTCTACATTAAAAGCTTTATTATACCTCAAACTCTGCAAAATACTTTTTACTCTTTGTTTATTTGTGAACAGGTACTTTAATACTCTTACTTAAGAAGCTTTTTGCATGTGATACTTTTACTTTTACTTGAGCATTTTTTGCTCTGGTATCTGTACTTTTACTTAACTAACAAAATTGAGCACTTCTTCCAATGTTGACAGGATTGTCGAGTGTCTCTGAGTGTCCAATAAGTGCTATATTAATAGAACGCATTATGTGTTTTGGTATTTTTCTATAAATGGTTTATATAAATGGACATAGCTAAAACTACGGAAGCTGAGAGGGGTCACAACAAACGCAAACGCCGCAACAAATGCGACAAAAAGCCACAACACACCAAAAAAAGCCACAACGGAAGTGACCGCAGGACTCTATTTTCCGACGGACCGATCAAGCGGCAAGTGAAGAAGAAGAACTACAATGTGAAACTAATAATGATAAAACAATAAATTACTTTTACTTACGTTTCCAACTTCTCCGTTCTTTTACTGTTTCACGTTGTAGTTCTTCTTCACTTGCTTCTTCTTCACTTTACTTCGCTTGATCGGTCCGTCGGAAAATATAGTCCTGCGGTCACTTCTGTTATGGCTTTTTAAAGTGTTGTGGCTTTTTAATGTGTTGCGGCATTTGCGTTTGTGTTGTGGTGTTTGTATTTGTTGCGGCATCTGCATTAAAATAGAGTCCCGCGGCCATTTCCGTTATGGCTTTTTGTTGTGTTGTCGCATTTGTATTTGTTGCAGCGTTTGCGTTTGTTGTGACCCCTCTCGGCTTCCGTATAAAACACTTGCTGCTGCGTTCCAAATAGGAAGTGAGCATGGGGGCGCTTCCGGCTCCATTGAGACTGGCTCCAATTGACTTTATACTGAAAAATCGTCCCCTCTCTCTGTAACTGCTGCAGTGAACCTCGTCATTTTGGTCTTAAAATGTTCATATTAACCCACTCTACATGATCCTGGCGTTTTCATTTCGCTATTTTGTCCACAAATACCTATTCCTTATATGAAACTTGGCTCCAAATTCCCTCCTATATCTGCTAGCCTCGTGAGCTTCATTTGACCGGAGCCGAGCGCTATGGCTGACGGCACACTCCCTTCGTTCTTTACGCAGTCTAAGGTTCCACACTGGTAGCTATGGCGACTCTCGTGTCCTTTAGCACGTAGCGGCGATGAGCTCTTGTTTACGCTGTAGTTGAATGATTTAAGCGCTCTGGCGGTGACATCTCTGGAGAGGGCGGCTTCGAATGAGAATTTACTGTTAAAGTTCAAGTGTGACTGTTTCTTATTGATGGTGACAAACATTAGTATGCGGACGGCGTTGCGAACACTTAAGGTTTGACACGTGGAGAGGAGAAGGTCGGGCACACGTGACGCCATCATTACATTACTGATGACATTACGGAGGTGAAGACTGGGGGACATTTTATACAAGGCTGTTATGTGTGACATGTTTATTAGCCTTATGTGCTAATGCTTTTAAATGAGAGTCTATGGGGCAATGCTAACGCTGCTATAGCATTGGCTGAATATTAAAGTGTGTGTGAGCATATGGTAATTTGGTTTTATATTTATTATTAATTATTCATGGTTGTTGGAGGTAGGAGATATATCATAAAATGGATGTTGCAGTTGTTGGTTTTGTGAAATATAGAATTAGAATGTCAAATATACGTATACAAACCAAGATAAAAACACACAAATTACACATGATTGACTTTTGTGAGCTTTTAGCCACTTTTAGAATGTTATTAATAGGGCTGGGCTTAAGAAACTGACATACTTCGATACACTGGCCACGATACGATACATATCTCGATACAGTGAGTTTTCGATTCGATATGATATATTTCAAATCGATTTGATACAGTTCAATAAAAAATATTTCTAAATCATGGCTGTGATACTTAAAGTCTTTCTTAAACCACTTCTTATACAAAGTTTATATAAAACACATTAATTTTACTCATCAAAACAGTGAAAATGTCAAATGTGTCACATAATCAAGTTTCCTTCCTCTGAACAATGAACAAAACTGTAGCACTGTAACAAAATAATTCAGTAAAATATAACTCTTGCTGATACAGCAGCCCACGATATTGACACTGTATCGTCACATTAAACGATACGATACATCGATATTTTGATATTTTTGCACACCCCTAGTTATTAACTCATCAAAATGAAACAAAACACAACTCCAGGTGTGTTTTTGATGAGGAAATGACATTATATCATAGAACAGAAAATAACGTAATTAATTCTTCTCAGTTAAATGAAAGTAAAGTCCCATATAACATGATTTTGCGATGTGTGTTATTGTGTTTTCTCATCAAAAACAGATCTGGAGTTGTGTTTTGTTTCATTCACACATTTAACGCACAAACGCTGCATATTTAGGCTGAGTTCTTCTCTCAAACAGAAAACACTTTGTTCCAATTTGTGATGTCATGTGGTAACAGGAAGTGCTCCAATGTTTGTTTGTTTTTTTAATCTCCATATAACTTCTTTAGAATAGTTTGAATAATTTCTAGGGATGCACCGAAATGAGAATTTGTGGCAGAAACCGAAACCAAATAAAATTGAATGCTTGGCCAAATACTGAAACCAAATGTCAAATGCAGTTGTTACATTTTTTATTATATTTTTTTTAAAATATGGCATAAATAGTCTCGAATACACTTTTAGACATGTTTTTAAAAGAATGTAAATGTATTCTATAAATATTCCAGTAGCCTTTCCAGTTAAGTATACCATGAAGTTTTTCATTCATACTGGGCTAGGCTTCCAAACAAAACAATAATTCCAAAAAAACGCAAGTGTATGAAAGTGGATAAACAACAACAAATGAATTATTGTCCTGAATAATAATAAAAATATTTCCACACTGCCGACATTTTAAAGAAGATCACCTCATCACTACATGTTGCGTTTACGTCTTTGCCTCACACGCCACTATTCAGCCTTTTAGTTCACTCCACCGAAAGCCCAATGTGTCATTTTTTTTTGCAATATTTGTCTGAATATATTTGGTTGCTGAATATTTAGTGCATCCCTAATAATAATTTCAGCTTTGGAATTGCCAATGTCTACTGAACAAAAAGTTAAAGGTAGCTGTTAATTTGAATACTACTGCTTCATGACATCACAATGTGGAACAGAGCATTTTGAGCTTTGACGATGTAGACAGACTCGTAATAAAGGGTTACTCAAAATGTGCAAATACAAACATTAAAAAACTACAAATCCAGGCATGCTTTTCATGATGACATAACTCCATTCTAACCTGACTAGAATCTCTCAACACTCAATTTCGTGTAATATAAGATCTTTTAAAATAGAACCTCATCACGACCAATATATATATTTTCACTTAAAATCAGATGAACGAGGGATGGATTTGAAGGGCGAGGTGTCACATGTCGCTGGCTCCAAAATGGAGGGATGATGATGTAATGAGCAGATCACACAGAGGGCTGTTAGTGGAGCGGGGGGGGGGGGGGGGGGGGGGGTCACTTTAAGAGGATTGATGAGTGATAGAAGAAGGAGGCCCTCACAGCAGAAGTGTGATGGAGCTTCATTTCTTCATTTATCCTCCGCTACTTCTGACCATCTCATCAGACTGAAGCCCACCTCTGGAGATGGGGGGATGATTTCTCACTCTCTGCCGCTCGGGGCCAGCCGGAGAGCCGCTCGAATCTAACCAACAAGTGAGTAGCAGGACTGAGAGACGTGAAAGGAGAAACCAGTCATTTTGTTTTGATTTAATCCAGCGCATTTTATTTATGTAGCACATTTTATGAACGTGACAGATTCCAGAGTGCTGAGCAGACAAATTAAGACAATAAATTAGAGTAAAACGTAAATAAAAAACGATAAATAAAAGCATTAAAATATGTAAAGCTCAAAATTGTTATAATTATAAATGCTAAGTAATATTATGAAATGTAAGGGTCTCTGTCTCTTTCATTTCCTTCATACTTCACTCTCTTCATCCTCAGCAAAACTCTCTCTACCTTCTGTCTCCCTGCATGTCTTTCTTTCTTTCTCTCTCTTTAACCTCTCTTGCTCTTCTTTACCTGTAACTCTCCCTTCTCTCTTTTCTCTCTCTCATCCCCTCTTCCTGTCTTCCATCTCCCTCTCTCTATACCTCTTTCTTTCGTTCTTTCTCTCTCTTTAACCTCTCTTGCTCTTCTTTACCTGTAACTCTCTTTCTTTCTCTCTCTCTCTCTCGTTCATCTTTCATACTTCACTCTCTTCATCCTCAGCAAAACTCTCTCTGCCTTCTGTCTCCCTGCATGTCTTTCTCTCTCTCTCTTTAATCTCTCTCTTGCTCTTCTTTACCTGTAACTCTCCCCTTCTCTTTTTCTCTCTCTCATCCCCTCTTCCTGTCTTCCATCTCCCTCTCTCTATACCTCTTTCTCTATTTTGCTCTTTATCTCCTCACTGTTTTTTTCTCTCTACTCCTCTTTCTTTCTCTTTTTTTCTCTCTCCCTCTCTTTCTATTTTTCTCTTAAATCTCTCTCCTGCTCCCTGTGTCCTTAGTCTCTTTCTCCTCCTTCTCATCTATCTTTTTCTCTCTCCTCTTTCCTCTTCCTTCTCTTTCTCCCTCTGTCTCTATATTTTTCTCTCCTGATTTCTCTCTATCCTCTTTCCTGCCCCCTGCTTCTCTCTCTCTTTCCCTCCTCCCCATCTCTCTCTCTCCTCCCTTCGTTTGCGCTCCAGTCCAGGCGATAGCTGCTGTGTCTTTTCATGCTGGGGCCGGGTTCAGACACTTGGTCTTCTGAGCTATGCTAATGCATTCTGCCAGTGAAACTAAAGGGAGCTTTGTTGGTTCCGCTCGGCTCCTCCACAGCTCTTCATCACTGCTCTGGATCAGAACCTTTCCCACCGTAACGAGCCCAAGACCACTCCACCTCCTCTGCTCCTCCTCCTAAGACTCGGCCCCCTCCAGATTTTTCATACAGGTATTTTTAGCATCTTGGAGTGTCCGAAAAGCACAATATAAAACTGATACGTTATATTATTATTATTAAAAGATGCTGTATCCGATTCTTTTTTGGTTTGCAGTGGTCCAAAGTTTTTCCTCACTCACTTTATGCATTCAGAGTGTCCTAATTATTCACCACAGTGAGTTTACGAGCGCTTTTCACAACTTGGAGATTTGCCGTCACGATAAAACGAACAACAACCACCATGAAATCCTTTATAATTAAATGTAGACGCACTTATTTTGACCTAAAAGCTATACAATATATGGGATGAGACACTATTCCCACAAGACAAGGTTTTAAAGTTATTTGCAAGATATAAATTTCACGATTTATTTTCCAATTTTGGCCCATTTCTTTAATTTTCTTTCCATTCTAGTTCCGCTTTTTCGAACTGTGAGCCGAAACCTTTTATGAAATCCAAATGTAAACACTTGGAAAATAATCTCACAAGATATTTTTTGTTATACAGTATCTTTTACAAAATGTGCGTAAAGACGAACCACTAAAACATGTCAGTGGCGCGACATCTTCTCTGATAGTTAAACTATACTTTTGCTCATTTGCTCTTCTGATCATTTATGTTATTAGGTTCTTTTTGCAGACCAAGAGTTTGTTTTCATACCTGACAGTTTGGACTGCTCCCTGAGGTCTTTTTCAGAGTGGTCACATGATGTTGTTGTGACGTGTCCTGTCAGCTGATTTACACAGGTTTTGGCGCCGTCTTCCTACCGGTGGAGGCAGGACAACAGCGCCATCTGCAGTCCGACTTCCTCAGGACAGTATCCTGGGTGTGTGAGAGGAAAAAAGCCCCCTCATCCCAGTTGAGAGAAAACGCAAGACAAGATTTTAACGTCATTTCTAAGATATAAATTTCACCATTTAGTTTCCAATTTTGGCCCATTTCTTTGATTTTGTTTTTATTCTATTTCCGCTTTTTGGAACTATGAGAGATAAAACTCACCAATCCAAAACCTTTTATCAAACCCAAATGTAAACACTTGGAAAATAATCTCACAAGATATTTTTTGTTATACAGGATCTTTTACAAAATGTGCATAAAGACGAACCACTAAAACATGTCAGTGGCGCGACATCAATCATTTTGCTAGACCAGTGAGGGTCATTTGGTCTTCCGATAATTTATGTTATTAGGTTCTTTTTTCAGACCAAGAGTTTGTTTTCATACTTGAGTTTCGAATGCTCCATGTGGTATTCCTCAGAGTGGTCACGTCATGTTGCTGTGACGTGTCGGTCAGCTGATTTAACCAGGTTTTGGCGCCGTCTTCCTACCGGTGGAGGCAGGACGACAGCGCCATCTGCAGCCCGACTTCCTCAGGACAGTATCTCGGATGTGTGAGAGTAAAAAAGCCCCCATCATCCCGGTTTATAGAAAACCATGAGGAAAAAAAAAAAAGTCTTGGTCTCAAAAAGAACTTAATAACATGATACTTTTGGTACATTTTCCTGTATTAATCACTAAAGAAACAACAAAACACATTATTTGAGGAACAATAATCGACTTCATGTATGGTGATATTGCCCAGTAACTTTTTATAGTACTCTTCTGGAACCAAAACTAGTCATGTTTCTTTAATCTTTTATATATTTTTTAAGTTTGCAGCAGGCCCGTCAACAGAAATTTGGGGAAGGAACCAATTTTGGGCCCCTAAAACCCTGGTGCCTTGGACAACAGACACCGTTTTCCCACCCTGTGTACTACCCTGGTTGGTAGTAACTTAACATATTCGTAATTTTTTTAGTTTTGTTCTGATCAACACACAAAAAAAAACAATTGTCAAGGTAGATAAGGTTAATGCCATACTGCATTGGCAAAGTGATATTTTAAGGACAGCTTTACGGGATCTTATTTACTAGACGTTTAGAGATGGAATATTGTGTAGATACTCTGTAGTTAATATTAGATTTTCTCTTTTCCATTTGCATATTGTGACCATTCACGATTCCATTTCGAGTAATCAGAAAACTCTTTAAAACTAAAGCTGGGCTGGAGAGTCTCAGACTCATGCTATTCAGTTAAATCCAATTAGTGCTTCTTTGTGACTAATTGTTTTCTTTATTCAGCTCATTTACTTTATAATATGTCTGGCTTTGTTTTATGGATCATTTAGCTTTCATTTATATGTTTATTTTTGCTGTTATGGTATGCCAAATTATTTTACCTATTGGGATATGTCTGCTTATTCATCCTAACTATTTACTTTGATGAAATCCCTTCCCAAAAGCAGAAGTTATTAACCTTATTTTACAGATCCTGGGGATAGAAGGTTTTGCTTTCTCCTTATTTCAACTGCAATCAAGTACCCTTGAAAACGAGACGCTGCATCTCGAGGGTTTTTTACCATGAATAAATTCAATTCAAGTTAATACAGTTAATAACACTTTAATATGCATTGTCTATTTTTCCCATTGTTCTTGAGAATTGATTTGAAATTGAATTAGGGTAGATTGGAAACTTGTCTTATTAGTTTCGGTCACCTACTAGATAGCCAGAGGTGAAAGTAGTTTTATTTTTTTGCTAGTACAATTACATTTTTGTTTCCATCCATTACATATGATTATGATCTAACTATAGCTGCGTTCAGACTGCAGCCTGAAGTGACCCAAATCCGATTTTTTGTCCTCTATGTGACCTGTATCTGATCTTTTAATGACAGTCTTAATGACACAGATCCGATTTTTTTTCAAATGCGACTCAGGACACTTGGATATGTGCTCCTAAAACCGATACATATCTGATCTTTTGACATGCGACTTCAGTGTGAACGGCCAAAGCGCATTCATCCACCTACACGTTATCAACAAGCCACAAACGTCACTATTCTGCGCTGAAGTAGGCGAAAATTGTTAATGAACTCTGTGTCACTGAAGCGAAGCACATCACCACTCACCACTCTTGGCTACGTCTCCACATCCACACGTTCCTTTCAACGGACGTCGCTGCCGCTGCCCCACAAAACACCACGGCCAAAAACCTCGTCCTTCTCCTTCTCAATCTCCTTAAAACAAGTAAGTTGTTCATGTTCTGGCTCCAGTACGAGAGAAACTTTAAAATCTCCAGGTGCTCAATGCTCGCGTCCATGTTTGGACAACTTCCGTAAACACAGAACACGCTCGCTGCAGTTGACGTCATCGTGTCTCCAGTGCACATGTGGGACACTTTTGGGCCGTTTACTGTTCACACTGGAGTCACATACAAGTCGCATTTAATTGGAAATGTGAACGACCTCGCAAAAACATCGGATTTCACAAAAAAATCTGAACTGAGCGTTAAGCCCTGCAGTCTGAACATAGCCTATGATTATGTTCAAGTCAGGGTGAAGCTGACTAGTCCATTCTGTGAAAAAACACTTTGACAGTTAAAATAGATCTGACAATCAGATACTATTTTGATGGTGTTTTCTCATTTAAAAGTAAAACTACTCTAATTTAATGTCATATTGAGAGAAAATGTAACTGCTCTGAAGCCTCAGCTGTTTGTGGCACTGAGGGTAATTGTCTGGGGGCCGCTCCAGGTTCGGGGGCCCTAGTGGTAGCGGCGCCTCTGGAGTTCTAGCCAGATGGATAAAGCAGGGTTACTCAAACATGCGTGAATGAAACAGAACATGTTTTTGTCCAGGCAGCAACATTTTAACTTGACTTAAAGCTCACAAGAGTTAATTTTACCTTTTAATTTGGACCTTTTAATGTTTTTTTTTTGTTTTTGGCAGTATCTATACTTACTCCTAACATCTAACTTTGATATTAGTTTTAGTATTGTTTATTACCTGATTTTTCATACGTTTGACAACACTAGTCATGACTTGAAATCCACCCGAAAGCTCTGAGTCTTTTCTTTTTTTTTTTTGGTCATGTCTCCCTCTCCCTCCTCCTTCAAATCTTCTCATTTCTTGGTGCCTGGTTGTGGGTGAGATAGAGTTGTGCTGTGCTGATGAATGGGCTTTCTGGCAGTATGTCTGTTCACCCAGAATATTTCTCTCTGTGATTTGTGTTCGTAACTATAAAAAGATGATGATAAAACCCAGGCGCCTTTGCACAAATCAGCAACATGGCCGCCAATAATTCTTTCCCTTCTTCCACTCTGCAGATTTGAGACACTTCACAAACACCATTTACCTCGTACCGGGTCCAATCCCTGAGCAAACTCAAGAAGCTTTTTCAAACTATCTCCTGCTCGGGCTCTGTGTTTGTGAAGTCAACTGTTCTTCAGAGCTGTGTGCCAATTAAAGCTGCGCTGTGTAACTTTTTGGTTGGGTCCGTCACCTGCTTGTTTCTATGGATATCTCATTGCTCTGCCTGGAATGTTCCACAGTATGACATTAAACACCTCTACCTTACGTTTATTCAGTTACAGCAGAGGTGGGACCAAGTCGTTGTTTTGCGAGTCTCAAGTACTTCTCAAGTCTTTGACCTCAAGTCCGAGTCAAGTCCCAAGTCAAATACAGGCAAGTCCAAGTCGAGTCTTGAGTCACTGACCCATAAGTCCAAGTCAAGTCCAAGTCGTCTGCTTTGAGCTTCAATTCATTTCAAGTCTTTAAACCAGAGTACCAAATATAGCTTTGGTTTTTGCAATTGATATAGTTTTTAAACTAAACTGTTCTTTAAAAAGTATTTATATGAGTATTTATCTAAGAGTTGTAGAAATGCTCATTTTTCCTTTTTAAATGTCTTGACAAGAGTGCGAATTGTTCTGGTCAGAACAGAAAGAGTTAAGATTTACGAGTGCTTCATAACAGTTCATTTGTCAGTCAGCTAGTCTAAGCATCAAGTCTTCTCAAGTCACAAAGCTCAAGTCGGAGTCAAGTCTCAAGTCACTGACATTCAAATCCAAGTCGAGTCTCAAGTCTTGGTCTGTTTTATCAAGTCAAGTCTCAAGTCCTAAAAATAGTGACTCAAGTCTGACTCAAGTCCAAGTCACGACTCGCAAGTCCTCAACTCTGAATTACATGTGGTTATATAGCGCAGAAACAGGCTTTCTGACTGTGAGCGGAGTCGCCTCTCCACAGAGCTGGCCTAATTTGGCCTAGTTTGATCTACATTAAGACAGAACGGTGTAATGCCATACTGTGAAACATTCCAGACAAAGTAATAACATCTCCATGGAGAAAAGCGTTTGACAGTCCTTGCACCAGAAAAGTTACACAATGCACCTTTAAGTGATTTTTTTTTTTTTTAAAGGGCCCATATTACTCTATTTTCTGTTTTCTGTTATACTGTTGTTGCCTCATCATGGAGTTGCACTTTGTTTCACACCTTGGATATTTAGGCCGTGCTCTTGTCTCAGCCTGAAAACACTCTCTTCCACTTTGTGATGTCATGTGGTGATACGGCCAATTATCAGTGGTGTATCAGAATCAGTATTGATTGTATTGTATTATTGAGTCTATTCCTTAGTATTGAACTTGAGTTTGAAATTTCAGTATTGTGATTAGGGCTACACCGATTCAACTCTTTCATTCCCGATAACCATTTCAACACTGTAGCTTTAAATATCTACTGATATCCGATATTAACCGATACCAGTGCAGAGACTGAGAACAACATTTATTTCCTTTAAACCAAAGTAAATTAAGACAAAACTGAGCCAAATGTTTCTGTAGCTGTTACTTATCCCTAAATAACCTACAGAACATCTTTGTATAAATAAAGGACACATAATTAGACTTTCTGCACCAGTAAATAGTCTTATTAGCCAGGATATATCGACAGAACCGATACATGAAAGCTGATATCTGATCCAGCTAAATGTTCAGTATCTGCGCAGATATCTGATACCGGTATCGGATCAGTAGTTACATGAGTAATTTTTCGGACGTAATACTTCGTACTTTGACTCATCATTATTTTGAAGTAACATTAATCTTATTTGAGAAGAACTGAGCACATTCTGCCTAGTTTACTTCTCTTGCATTTTAGCATTGGGGAAAGAAAGCTGCTAATGATATTCTGGTCTGGGGTATTAAGGCTTTCTATGATGCATGACCGCTATAGCCTAAGCTCGGGTTTGTTTACCGCCAAGGCAACTTTTAACGAAGGGCAATTTGTCTTTTGTTTGTGGAATTCTAATTAAGAGCTCATTTATCATGTAAATCCTTGAAAACCGAATTAAAATCTTAAATGTCAAACTTTGAGCTAGCAGAGGCTTTGTACAAGCTGAAGCGCTGTATTCTCCAAGTTGTAATTTCCTCCATTGACGCAGTTAAAGACTAAAATAATGAGAGAGTTCCAAATATGCTCTGCTGAAACCATAGTTTACTTCATGTAGTAGCAGCACACCATCTGTGCCACTTGTGTGCTTTTTGTTTTATTTTGGTCTTAAAGATTTCAACAACATAACATTTAAAGGTCCTATACTACACAAAATGAACTCCTGTAAGTATCTAGTCATGTTCTAATGTCGTTTCCTCATCAAAACATTCTTGGAGTTGTGTTTTGTTTCATTCACACATGTCTGACTAACCAATTATTATTAGTCTGTTTACATCTCCAAAGCTCCAAACACTCTGTTCCACCTTGTGATGTCATGAAGCAGCAGTTTTCAAGTTAACAGCTACCTTTTACCTCTTTCAGGGTTCCCGCGGTCATGGAAATCCTGGAAAAGCCATGGAATTTTAGTATCTCTCAAGCAACTACAGCGTTCTGTTAAGTTATCATTAGGCTATTATGATTATTTCCAAATGTATACACCTTTTGTTGAAAAGAGACAACAATAAATTAGGGATGTAACGATATCCAAATCTCTTTGTACAATATTATCACGATATGCATCTCACGGTACGATATTTATTGCAATATTTTGGAGACACTAATATAATTGTAGATAGGATTATTTTTTGGATTTAAAATACCCTGAGAGGATTTTGGTATAAATTATTACTCTCATAATCCCAAGAGTTCAAGTAAAAAACATATATCTTCATGTTGTCTGCGCTGAAATGAATCATGGGATATGTAGTTCCTGATGTTTATAATCTGCTGCTGCTATTAAAAAATGCATTTGAGCAAAGGAATTTATAATTTGTACTCTGATTACTCCCCAACACTGGGTATCACAATATATCAAATTACGAGTAACTGTATTCAATTACAGTTACTGTTTCAATGAGTGGTAATTGGATTACAGTTACTTTGTTGAAATAAGTGGATTACACGGTGGTATTTTCCTGTTTTTATATTTTGGGCTATACCCCCCCCTTTTTTTTCCCCCCGTAATTCCACTCCAGGTCTAAACTAGGTCTAAAACCAGGTCTAAACTAGGTCTAAACCAGGTCTAAAACCAGGTCTAAACCAGGTCTAAACCAGAACAAAAATTCTTATGTGAAGATATCCTAGTCTTTGCTTCTCTACAGCAAATCAAGTAATCCAAAGTATTCAGATTACGTTACTCACCTTCAGTAATTTAATGGATTACGTTACAAACTACATTTTGGGGTATGTAATCTGTAATCTGTAGGGGAATACATTTTAAAAGTAACCTTCCCAACACTTGTGACACCCCACAATATTATTGTCAGACTTCTGATGATACGATATCACGATATTTCAGTTATTGTTACATCCCTACCATAAATGCACTGTCAGTTTTGAATGTTAAAATCTATAATCCCAAACCATAAAGTGAGAGGAAAAGGTTAACATTTCATATTTATCTCTAAAAGGATGCTCAATTCTAAACATGTAGGGTGCTGTAAAGTGATGGAATATTCACTTTAGGTCAGTAAAAAAGAGCGGGAACCCTGCTTTTTGTTCTGTAGAGATTGGCAATTCCAAGGGTGAATTTATCCATATGATTCTAGTAAAGATGTACGAGTTTAAAAACACAGTAGAGCACTTCCTGTATTACCACGTGACATTACAAGGTGGACCAAAGTGTTTTCCGTTTGAGAGAAGACAAGCTATTTTAACTTAAACTGTCTTAGCAGTACAAATCCGCTCTCTTGTTGTAGTTCAGGTCAGTTCTTTACGGTCAGATTGTCAAGTAAAGTATGATGGAGCTTTAGACAGAGCAGAGCCTACAGTTAGCTTAGTCAGTTAGTTATTTAACTGACTGCACATTCATTTCGCCTGTACCTTTTTGATGAGAAAATTTGCAGTACAGTTTCTTCTATTAAAACTGCAAGGTAAGCGGCTGACTCATTTCAACGTAATTATGATGAAAAGAGCTCCGGCGAGTCAAATCCACGTAACCTTAAGACGGTATAGGCGGATTATGATAAATATATACCCATTAGCTGTGTATGAGTCATGTCTTTCAGTTAGCTCGCGCACAGCCGTGAAGTGGTGCAGATTTTGGCTAATAACGCGAAGGATTAGCCCCTCAGGCATCTCCTTTACAGACATCGGAGCGTGTTTCCTCTATCTGGAGTTATCATTTTCCTGATTGGCATCTCTTCAAAT
Organism: Boleophthalmus pectinirostris; assembly: GCF_026225935.1. Lineage (NCBI taxonomy): Eukaryota > Metazoa > Chordata > Actinopteri > Gobiiformes > Gobiidae > Boleophthalmus > Boleophthalmus pectinirostris. Next base: position 31,253,626 of record NW_026571036.1, on the reverse strand, counting down.
CATAGGGAATTATACATGCTAGCTAGCTTCAAAGTGACGCAAATCATGAAAGGAGCTCATTGAATATAGATGCTTCTTCCTGTCTTGTCTTGCACATTTCAGTCAAGTGAATTGTCTGCGCTAAGTCAAAGTGGCAGGATCTGAGATTGCACACAAACGTACAAAACACAGCCCGACCCCCTCTGGAAACTGATGAGACGAACACGATAATTACTACGCTGGCTTATCGTTTAATTTGTTTTATGGGGTCAGTATTCATCATGTGTGCATTTTCTTTGTACTAGGGAGGCGTTTTTGGCTATTTTTGATCAGATTGGAGCTGTAGAAGATCAAATTACTGAACTAAAAAGACACAAATTCATTACTTAAAGGTCGTATGGAGGATTTTTTTTTTTTTGTTTCAGATTGTCAGCGAAAGTTTAAAATACCGTTCCAGAGACGCAGCAGCCTTGTAATTATGATGACCAAAAAAAAAAAAAAAGAATGAAAATCTATCAACTGTGGACGTAGTGAGGCCAGATAAACATCAGCCAATAGAAAACGAGGCTCTGTCATTATCTATTGGCTGTTAGGTTGTCAATCAAACTCCCTACGTTTCTAGTGTAACTAACTCGTCAGCGTGCGGGGATTATGTGATTTATGCAGCGGTTCGTAGAGGCTTTTTCAAACTGTAGCTTAATCTGTGTGTCATTCTTTTATTCCTTTTTCAATATAAAATCAAAAATAAGAAAATGAAAAAACAACAGTTTTCTTCGTTATTTGTCTCCAAAACCAAAATGAAAAAACGGATAACGATTAGTTTTTTCAGTTTTCGATTTTGTGTTTAAATGAAGAAAAACGGATAACATTTACGTGACTTCCGTGACTGCGATGCCGGACTTTTGCACCGCGTACGGACTGAACCAGGACTGATCCAGGTCCGGGACCAGGGCGGGACCAGGGCGGGACCAGGGCGGACTCCAAGCTTTGACTCCGCGTCTCTGCAGGGTCCGAGCCTCAGCTTCGAGCTCTGGCCCTGCTGTGGGCTCGGAGCCTCCGGTCTGGTCCCACTCTGGTCCTGGTCTTGTCTCGGTCTCAGGCCCACTCTGGTCCCGGTCTGGTCCCAGTCTCAGTAGTGCTCTGGTCCCGGTCTGGTCCAGGACCTGGTCCATTTGAATCAAAAGCTTTTAGTTCGGTTCGTTTTCGTTGGTGTGAAAGTGTCAGTTGGATGCTTTGCTCCACCTCAGAACCAGCCGTGGTTCTTGAGTGCGGAGGACCGGAGCAGCCCGTCCGGACCTGTAGTCCACAGCGCATTCTCACTTTCCCCACACAGAACCAGCGCACAGATGATGACACGGAACCGCTCGGACTGCTGGTCCCGGTCTCAGTCCCGCTCTGGTCCCGGTCTCAGTCCCGCTCTGGTCCTGCTCTGGTCCCGGTCTCAGTCCCGCTCTGGTCCTGCTCTGGTCCCGGTCTCAGTCCCGGTCAGGTCCTGGTCTCAGTCCCGCTCTGGTCCCGGTCTAGTCTCGGACCTGGATCAGTCCTGGTTCAGTCTGTACGTGGTGCAAATGTCCGGCATCGCAGTCACGGAAGTCACGTAAACAGGAAACGGCTGTTATCCGTTTTTTCCATTCTTCATTTAAACACAAAATCGAAAACTGAAAAAAGGAATTATTATCTGTTTTTTCATTTTGGTTTTGGAGACAAATAATGAAGAAAACAGTTGTTATTTCGTTTTCTTATTTTTGGTTTTATATTGAAAAACGAATGAACGAATGATACACTGATTTAGCTTCCTCGCAATTCGCACAAAGTTTGTTGCGATGGCGTACGATAATCCACGACCAGTTCGCCACAAAAGAAAGTCCGTTTTTGAGGTCGCTGAAAGAAGAAAAGGAGAAAAGGAGCAAAGCCAAACTGAGGTGATTCTCGGAGATTCCTTCCAGCGATTACGAGAGTGAAGCAGACGAAGAGTTTAAAAACTGATGCATCGGTCGCTAAATTACTTCTAGACATGTCACTTGAACAGTAATTCTGAACACGCACTGGCTGTAAAAAAGCGTGATTTCTAGATTAAGGAGGCAGGAGGAGACGTTTCTACTGAGGGAGGAGGAAGGTGGTGTCACGCATGCACAAGGACTGTCACTGTTCTTCTCTTCCCTTAAAAAAATCCTCTGTACAACCTTTAAAGTTGCATTGTGTCACTTTTCTGGTGGAGGGTAAATCAAATGCTTTTCTCCATCGTTATGTTATTGCTTTGTCTGGAATGTTTCACAGTGGGATTAAACCTTTCTATCTTCATGGAGACCAAACCAGACCAAGTTACAAGTCAGATCTGTGGAGATGCACCGCCACTTACAGTCAGAACACATGTGACCGGACTAGATTTGTCACTACAGACTTAATTTTATAGAGTTAATTTTCTTTTGTGTCATTTTTTTTTTTTTTTTTTACATACCTGAATGAAGATAAATTAACAGGAAGCTGAAAACCTTGAATATGACTCAGTGTTTCCGACAGCACTTTATAGTTAAGGCGGCCACCATGACAACAAGTGGCCCCCGCCTTGAGCCACGTGAATCCTCGCAAAACTATTTCCGTCGCACAGAATCTTCAGGCGCCCCTGCTCTTCACTTCTCTGTGCACGGAACCTCTGCACACCCCAGCACTCCTCACTTCTTCTCCATCCACGGAATCTCTGCACACCCCCCTCCTCACTTCTTCTCTGTGCACTGAATCTCTACACACCCCAGCACTCCTCGCTTCCTTCTCCATGCACGGAATCTTCACACACCCCTTCCCGCTCCTCACATTTTCTCCACGCACCTGCCCTCACTCCTCACTTGCTCTCCGTGGATGGAATCTCCACGCACCCCGCTACCCCTCCTCACTTTTTCAGCAGAACTGCCTTGCCTAACTCATTTTCTGTTAGAAACTGCTTTTTTTTTTTTTTTTTTTTTTGGAAGAAATTCAAAGGTCTTTCATTACACAAAATCAGCTCTTGTGAGCTTTAATCCATAGAATGCTGTAACCTCACCAAAAACATACCTGGAGTTAATTATCACATGTTTGAGTAATCCTTTATTATTAGTCTATCTACATCTCCAAAGCTCATAATGCTCTGTTCCACCTTGTGATGTCATGTAGAGGTAGTTTTCAAGTGAACAGTTCCTTTTGTCTTTTCTTCAGTAGAGATTGGCAATTCCTTCCAGGGTTGAAATTATTCTAAAGATTCTTGTTATGGTGTAGGATCATTAAAAACACAGTGGAGCTCTTTCTGTATCACCACATGACATCACAAGGTGGAACACACTGTTTTGCATTTGAGAGAAGAACTCAGCTTAAATATGCAGGGTTTGTGTGTTAAACATGTGGGAATGAAACAAAACACAACTCCAGGTTAGGGCTGGATATCATTAAGAAGTTGCTGATACGATACATATCTCAATACACAGGCCACGATACGATACATATCTCGATACACAGGCCACGATACGATACATATCTCGATACACAGGCCACGATACGATACATATCTCGATACAGTGCACTTTCAATTCAATATGATGTATTTCAAATCAATTCGATATGATTCAATAAAAAGTAATGGCTGTGAAAAGTCTTTGTTAAACCTTCTTGTGCAAAGTTCATATGAAACACAAACATTATAATCATCAGAACAGTGAAAATGTCAAATGTGTTGCATTAATGACGTTACTTCCTCTAAACAAACAACAAAACTGTAGCGCTGTAACAAAATAATTTAGTAACATATAACAAAAAATACTCTTGGGGATATATCGTTACAGTAGCCTATGATATCGATACTGTATCATCACATTAACCAATCCGATATATCAATATTTCAATATTTTTGCACAGTCCTACTCCAGGTATGTTTGTGATAAGGAAACAACATTAGGCCTTTTAAAAACAAATGATCTTCAAATTGACAGTGACTTTAAACACCACAGAGTCAAGTTAAACCTGTTTAATGAAAAACCATTTCAATCAGACTTTCAAAAATAAAACATAAAAAATATCATCTCGTACATGCAAACCAAAGTGGTGGTGGTTCTGGCCCCGGAGATCACCCATGGGTGTCTCATGCCACCCTCTCGGTGTCACTGCGCCCACACAGCCTCGGAGTGCTGCTCCTGTGAAGTGATGTCTGTCGCCATGGAGACCGTATGTGAGCCTGTCATCACACATCCAAACACTTTCACTCTTCCCTCTCTCTACCATCCATCCAACCTTCTTTCTCTCTCTTTCTCCTCTGTCTTCTCTCTCTGTGCTTCTTTTTTCTGCTGTCCTCTCCCTCTATCCCTCTATCCCTCCATCCCTCCCTCTCTCTAAACATCTTTCATCCCCTCTTCACTGTTTATCTTCATTTAACTGTATCTCACTCTTTCCTCCCCCCTCCTTCTCCCACTCATCATTCTTTCTCTCTTCTATATTTCTGTTATATCTCTTTTCTGTGCTCTCTCTCTCTCTTTCTATCCCTCTTTCATCCTCTCTTCATTCTTTCTATATATCAACTGTATCTGGCTCTTTCTTCTTTCCTTTTTCTCTCCTTCCCTCTCATCTGTCATTTTTTTCTTCCTTTCTCCTCTGTCTTCTCTCTCTGTACTTCAATTTCTCTCTTTAATGCTTTCTTTCGCTATTCTTCCCTCCCTCTCTACCCCCTTTTTGCCCTTTATTTACTCTTTCTCAACTGTATCTCACTCTGTCTACCTCCTACCTCTTTTTCTCCCTCCTTCTCTTCTTCTTTGTACCTTCTTATATCTATCCCTTTCTCTCTCCCCTTCTCTCTCCCTCTCTCCTTCTCTCTTTCTCTCTTCTCTCCATCCCTATGTATCTAGCTATAAAGTCGTTTGTCTGTTTCTCTCCTCTCCGTTGCCCTCTCTTACCCCCTGCCCATCTCTCTGTCTCTCTGTCCCCTCACCATCCTGTTCTCTCTCTCTTTCTCTTCTCCCTCTTCCTCCCTACGGCCCCACCGTCACCAGTGTTACTCTCTAGTTGAAAACCACATGTGATGGTGAAGGTGGTTTAAGGTTTCCCAAACTCTGGTGATGGACATTGGCTGCAAAATTCATAAAAACTGTATTCAAATTTGGATGAGCAAATCACTTATTTTGTTCAAACTCCACATATTACACAATTTTTTGATCTGCGTTATAGTCTAAGGCTGTTTCCTCATCACAAACACACCTGGAGTTATGTTTTTTTGTGTGAAACCTACCAATACATGACATCAGAAGTTGGAACAGATCATTGTGAGCTTTGGAGATATACACAGACTAATAATACAGGATGACTCAAACGTATGAGTGAAAAACACAAATCTAGGTATCATGGTTCCCAGAGTCATGGAAATCCTTGAAAAGTCATCGAAATTGAAGATGTCATTTTCCAGGCCTAAAAAAGTCATGGAATTTGGTGAGTTCAGTGACAGTTTGGGAAAAGTCATGAAATTTTAGTATATCTTTTCACACAACAATAGTGTTCTGTTAAGTTCTCATGAGGCAAAATCCTGCACTGACAGGATTTTGAATGTTAAAAAAAAAAAAGCTTCAAAGAAACAGAAAACACACACCAAAATTCTTGTAGAGGTGCAAATGCAAGGAGCAGCCAGACAAGGGTGAAAAAATGCATAGCACACTCGGTTGGCCGATGTCCACAAGCTTTTTTATTAACAAAATAACGTTTCGTTTTTCTTGTTTTTTAATAAGAAACGGTGCCGTGGTCCAAAACACGAAAAATATCTGATGAAGGCTTTTTTTGCTGAAACGTTATTTTGTTAATAAAAAAGCTTTGGGACATCGGCCAATTGAGTGTGCTAAAAAAATAAAATAAAAAAAAACAACAAAAAGGGTTAACATTTCATATTTAGGCCTAAAAGTGTGATCAATTCTACACATGTAGGGTGTCATGAAAAATTCACTTTAGGTCATGAAAAAGTCGTGGACAAGTTTTGAAATGTCAGTGAAAAAGAGTGGGAACCCTGAGGTATGTTTTTGATGAGATAACAACACTCTAACGTGACTTAAAGCTCACAAGAGTCAAATTTGTGTACATAGGACTTTTAAAATCTGCTTACCCTGTACTTTTGATCTCTGCAAACATGTTGTGAAATACATGGGATTCTTTAACGTTTCATATTTTTATCTTTTGTTCTTGGGTGGATTTAAAATGTGAACTCTGAACAGAATACTACTGTTAGAATATATATTACCGTTAAATCACAGCATCAAAACGAAGTCAGAAAAAAGGCAGCACTTTCACTTTCATATTATTTTTGTTCAGTAGCATCGCAGTAAAAGGCTGAATCATTAACATATAGGACTCGTTATAGCTGCTAATTAACCACTGTGTTTCGTTGCGTCATATATTTATTCATTTATTCAGTTTTATTGTTGCCATATGCTTGAAAAAAGGTTTTCCTGCTTCATTATATCCATAAGGCAGTTTCAATATTATCATTCTTATATGAAATTATTTACTACTAATATGAGTCTCATCTGGATAATCAATATCTGAGTTTCACGTGACGTCACAGGGCTACGTTTGTCAGCATGCGAAATCAGATGGAGGGCAGGAAGTGAACTGACTGGAGGAAAATGCCGATGTGTTGTGTAGTTTAGCCAATTGTTCTAACCGAGAGAAGGAAACGCGATTTATTTTATTTTATTTTTTTATAAAGTACCGAATATAGTTGTCCACAAAGGTCAAAAATGGGAAAACCTGACAGAACAACGCCATAAAAAGTGAATTACAAACCTGTAATTCCTGCGGTCGGGAGAAGCAGAATCCGCAAATGCTCGTGTCTGCAGTGACCACTGCGACAAAGGTTTGTTACAAAGCTAAATTGTTTTTTGTGGTTTACCTAAACATTAACGAATCATTAACGACTAACGGCTAAAGACGTTTGTTGACATTAAATAGTTGAGATAGAGGTTACTGCCGATACACTGCAGTTTTTCCATAAGTCTATACACATAAAATAAGAGAAACACTCACCCCGGCGAAGACCAAACGATAATCATCATTTAGGCGTTTTGCTCCAAGGTTGAGGATCCATCCACTGACAAAAAAAAGTTATATGCCTCCAAACTTTTGTACGCCTTCATCTGTTGTCTGGTGTAGAACGATGTCTGGAGAACTAGATAGTTCGTGGTGTCCTCTGCCTCGATTGTCGGCGAATCTTTTACTTCGGTTGAAAATTCTCTCATTTTCAATAAGATGCCCAATATATTTGTCAACTAACTTCTCGTACTTTTGTCTTGCTACTGGCTCTAAATCCTTACAATAAGAACTCCTCTCCATATCTGTATTCTTCCTGCCCTCCACCTGAAATTCACTCGTCATCGTGATCACGTGACTGAAACCCTCCTATAGGGAAGGATATTGATACGTTGCAGTACTTTGTTGCGTTTATTTTTTTTGTTTTTTTTGTTTGCTCAGTCTATGACCTTGATAAAAAATAAATCCTCAACCTTTTCAGCAGGTTCTTTTACTTTTCAGTCCAGATCTAAAATGTAGTGGAGTAGAAAATACAGATACCTGCTCTCGAATGTTGTGAAGTAAAAATAAAAAAGTATCCTCAACTTTATTTCTAGAACACTTTAAAAACAACACAGTCACCCAAATTAGATCAGACTCATAACAAACAGTCATGAATACAGTGACAGGTAAATAATCAACCCTCAAACTAAGTTAAAAACCAAGGAAAAATGTGACTTATTAGGCAGGACTTAAAAAGCAGCCACTTGCAAAATCATGATCGACCTCTCGGTTTTCTCCTGGTCTTTGGGACGTGGAGAAGAGCTTGATGTGCTGACCTGACAGCACAAGAGGAGGTGTGAAGTACGAGCAGGTCACACAGATACAGATACTGAGGGCCCATAACATGAGAACATTTAAAAGCAGATAAAAGAATTTCAAAATTAATGCGAAATTGCACGGGGAGCCAGTGAAGATACTGGAGGACGGGGGATATGTGGTTGAATTTTCGCGATCCAGTTAAAAGGAGAGCGGCTGCGTTGAGCACTCGCTGTAGGCGGGAGAGTGAGGCTTTACTGAGTCCAGTGTAAAGTGAGTTACAATAATCTAAACGAGAGGTAATAAAAGCATGGCTTAAAATTTCGAAGTTGCGATGAGATAAAATTGCTTTCACTGTCCACTTAAAGTATACTTAAAGGTTGTATGGAGGATTTTTTGCTTCAAATTGTCAATGAAAGTTCAACATAGTATTATAGAGATGCAGCAGCCTTCTAATTATGATGACCAAAAAAAAAAAAAAAAAAGAATGAAAATCCATCAACTGTGGACATGGTCTGACCAGCCAGTTTTCTATAGCCAATAGATAACAAGTCTTGTTAATGTTAGGTTATCAATCAAACTCCCTACGTTTTTTGTGTAACTGACTTGCCGGTGTGCTGGGATTACATGGTTTATGTACACCTCTCATGCATTCCACATACGTAAGACACGGTTTACTTGACCAATGCGGCAAATCTTTAGCCTGATTCATCACCTCGCAGCATTAGGATTAGTTCGCTCGGCGGTAGGCAGGTACTTTTTTATTTAACCAATCGCTACTATTTGGTCGGGGCGTATGTAGTGCACCAAATCCCGTAGGAAGAAGGGCAATACCGTCGTTCCCCTTGATAAAATTCACCAAACATTCTCTTTGGTCTGACTTTAAATCCTCGATCTCGGGAATCGTTGTCAACACAGAATGTATGGCTTCGTCTACATCCATCTCGACCGCTTTGATTACTGTTGTGCTGTATCACAAAAAGGGACCCATTCATGGCTTCACAGCTCTTTGTTGATTGGCTGGTGCCTGGTCTACAACTTCCGGGGTACTTGCAAACTGTCTAATGTATTTCAATTCCTGACCTAGTCGCTGGAGAGAAATGAAATTGAGCGGAGGTACTAGGTTTTACCAGCCTGGCTAGCGGTTCTTAGTGTTTTTTTCGAACTGTAGTTTCCTCACTGTTTGCACAAAGTTTGTTGCCAAGGCAGACTAGAGTCCACAACAAATTCGCTGTAAAAGAGTCTGTTTTCGCCAAAAGAAGAATAGAATGACAAAAGGAGCAAAGCCAAACTAAGGTAATTCTTGGAGATTCCTTCCAGTGATGGCGTGTACTGAAGCAGAACAAACGGTCTAAAGACTGATGCGTTGGTTGCTAAATCACTTCTGGTAACAGCAATTTGTTCACGCGGGAAGGAGGAGGCGGGAGGAGGCGTTTCTACTCGGGGAACTGTGGAGGAAGGGGCTGGTCTCATGCGCAACATTTGAAAAAGTACAAACAGTCGCTGTATTTCCCTTTCCTTGGAAAATACTTCATACAACCTTTAAGTAAACATTGTAGGTATCTGTACTTTACATGAAGTACAGTAATTTACTACTTTCACTTTGATACATTCCACCACTGAGTATCAGCAACTGCACACACACACACACACACACACACATACACAATCCACATTGGACCACCCCTAATGATCAGCGCTGCCTGAGCTTCCCCAGAGATACAGTGTGGACGGGCGTCTTATAATGACATCTCATTTCATAACCATAGCAACCATCACTAATGCTATAGCCAGATATGAGTCTTTTTCAGTTCTGATTCTGAATCTGTGCTGAGGTTAGCGTGACAGTAGCACTGTTAGCTCGCTCATCAGATCTCGGGCAACTGTGCTTCTCGCGCCGATGCTGCTGTGAGTGTGTTAGCATGTCAGGTCCCGGCTAACGCTCATTATGTATGCTAAACATGCAGCCGTTCAGGCACTCTGAAGAAGCAAGCCACTTATAAAGGATATAATGACCAGCTGGGGGTTCGTACTGTCGCCCTTATTCTCTGCTCTGGAAAATGGAATGGATTTTTGTGGAGAAAAAGTATTCAGATTGAGATTGGAATTTCAATTTTAAAGTCGTAATGTGTTCTTATGGTTTATCATCTACTAGTCTCCATAAATGTGCTGTTTAAAGGTGCACTGCCTAACTCCTCTGCCATGGAGATACTATTGCCTTCCCTGTAATGTTCCACAGTATGATCTCAAACTTATATACATTGCTTTAAAGGGCCACTAAACACCAAAATCACTTGTTTTCTACTGATTAGCTGTGTAAATGCGTCTAAAATAAAAATGTATACCTACCCCTGCCTTATTTTGACATTTTAGCGCCTATTTGTTAAAAAATCAGAATTTTGGGTCAAAAGCCGAGTGTGTAACCGCCTCTTTAGGATCAACCACGGTCAGTACATCTGAATTTTCGGCTTGGACTAACAGCCTCCAAGGAGTCAGATGCAGGTTATTACATGGCGAGCACAGCCACTGGCGTCTCAGCCCCGCCCCTACCTGGCATCGCCGGTCACTGCACTGTCCCGCCGTGTCTGGAGAAAAGACAGCGTGATCCGAGCATGGGACTATGTTTATATGATGACATTCTGAACAGAAGAGGCAAAAGTGGCGTTGCGTCTTCACTTTTTATTCCGCGTGTAAACAAGCATTTTCAGGAGGAAGTGTGTGTGCATACGGTGACGCAAAAGTATGTGCAGTTTGATTGTGTATTCATGCCAGGCGGCTGGGTGGTGACGCCAGGTGGTGATGTATCTGACATAAATGTGTACAAGACGTGAGCAGATCTGACCAGAGGTTTGCGTCTTGGGCAGTGTAGCTGAAGACGCTATGGCGGAGCCTATTTAACTTTTCCACTCTCAATGGCGGGTTCAGATTTTTGTGTTTTTAAGCCCCAAAAACGGCATCACCGTCTAAATGAAAGGCACTTCCGATCAAATATTTTGTCCTTTCTACCCATAAGTGTTCTCGTGTAAACAGGCCCTCAAAGTCTGGAGCGCACTGGTCCGTGGCAAGTTGGATTGTTGTGGCTGTCAGTCGGCCGTCAATCATCGCTCCAGAGCCCGCCCCACACCCGCTCCCCCCAACCCTCCAGACACCGCCCACTCTGGAGGATTTTTCAGGTTTTGCTTAGGAGCAGAGTAAAGCTTCGGGAGGGTGTTTAATGGCTCTTTAACTCAATTATGCATGATCAAATCCTAGAATGTGGACACCACCTATCCATGGGTGTCTGAATGTTGAAAAATGAGGACTGTCGCCATAAAAAGTAACAATTTAAAACAAAATGATATATCTTGTGATGGTGAAAATCCTTCTTACTATCATTTTTACAGCAAGTTGAAACCCAGGAATATTGCCACCCCCTGCTGCTTAAGTAATAACAGAACCCCATGCATTATACATCTTGTTTGTAAAAGTCTAAACTGCAGTGTTGGCAGATTTTATAGCTACAAGACCCTGTTTAGACACAATATTTAGTTCTCTCCCAAGAAATCATTGCAGGCTTTGCTTTTTACTAATTGCAACCATTCAATATGTAGTTTCCATTTTGATGTTTGAAACCAACAAACACTGATTGCGATGCTGTTTAAAATCATGTCTGAAGGAGCTGTACTAGAATTCTCGGACAATTAATCGCTTTATAATTAGATGCAAAAAGTAGAAGCTGACTTTATTTTGACCTCAAGAGCTGCTTATCCCATCTGTCTACAGGGGCTCGAAGAATTTTGCTCAAATACGTAGAAAAAAATCCTGTACAGGGCCTTTAATTTCTTCAGATTCTACTCTAGTGGCTGTGTTACCCGTGGGGGCAGCTCAAAGTGTGGCTGTAAATGAAATGGTCCTGATATTGCAGTGAGAAGAGCAGATGGGGGAGTCTGAGTGGTCTCCTCTGAGGGTTTGTACAATGCTGAGGTCTCTGAAGGCTTCGCTGTCTGCTGTCTCATCTCATGTGTCTGCTGCGTCAGGCCTCTGCAGGGGAAGCACTGTCAAAGCAGCTCACACAAGGCTTTTTCACTAAGATTACAAAAAAAAGAGAGAGTTAAGTCTATATTCACTTTTGTCCATGCTGTTTCATTATAATAAAGTGTGCCTTTGTAATTCAAATATTTATAACATTTTTTACATGTTAAAGACCTAAGGAAAAATAACAAAAATGTAAGGCAACATTAGAAACACTTGGACATGTTTCAACATTTCAGCTTCCTGTTATGGTATATGAAATAATTTTCAGGATGCTATGGCAACATTCCTAACTTTCCATCATTGTGAAACACGTGGATGCATTGATTTTTAAAAATGTATTATTTATTTATTTATTTTGCAACAGTATAAAATCACACTTAATATAAGCATGCTATTCCTTTTGATTGGAATGTTCCACCGCATTAAAATGATCTCCATGAAGCCACCAGACTTGGTTACAGATGGGGCTGAGCGATCTATCGTTGGACTGAAAATCGCAATCTCAGACAACACGATTTTGGGAGCGTCAAATCCGCAGTTCTTTGTAGTGCTCCTAAAGCCCAATTTTAAGGGCGAAGTTTAGTTCTGCGTGACTGAACACATACTGGCGTCGTCGCCTTGTCGCTGTCGTTTTAGATTTATGGGTCTGTGTCGAGGTCTAGGTGCTGCAAAGTAATTCACCACCACAGCGCGAGGAGGCGAGGATTTAAACCTTGCGTTTATCTAAAGTTTAACATGAACCATCTCCAATGCAACAAAAGCACAGAACAGACCCCCCATAAGCAGCACATCCTCTGTCACAGAAAGAACACTCATATTCCACTGAGTCAAGTCCTTTAGTTTGACAGAAGCTGAACCGCATCAGCGCACAAGGAACGAGCTGTTTTTTTCAGCACTTATCATTTATGAAAATTTGCCATGTGGTTTTAAGTTTCATTTCTGTAAAACGTAAACAAAAGTGTGCAAATGGTCCAGCGTCAAATCGTCGGTGGCGACTCTGGGATGATGTAAGCTTCTGTGATGTTTGCAAATGTTCATGTGCACTAAAACTTGATTTGAAAAAAATGGTGAATGAAATCAAAATCTCAATATCTGCCAGAAAAATCGCAATTATTTTTTCTTCTTTTTCACCCTAGTTACAGGTCAGATCTGTGGAGAGGTAACCCTTCTCCCAATAACAATGTATGTTTTTCTAGCTGGAATGAACCATTTAAAAGCAATAACAGATCCATAGAAACAAGCAGACCACAGCATATCAGAAAAGTTACACAGTACATCTTTTCAGAGCAGTAGTCAGCGGTGTAGCAGTGTGCTGTTGCATACGTTTAATCAGATGGACAAATGAAGCGTTGTCAGTGGCGACAGTAATAGGAGCTCACAGAATGAATCCTCACCACATTAACATTAAATTATATTCAGATTACTGTTTGATTGAGAATGGCTCTGGCGTGGTTATGTTTTATGATGTGCTGTTATTGAAATGCTCTTTCTCTCAGTCACTAGTTAAGATTAGTTGGTTCATTATCCATTATTATTTCACTTAAAGGTGCAAACATTTGTTACATTTGCTTGATTTTTATGTCTCTTTTTAGTTAATTACTTCGAGCATTTTAGTATTTTGAAAATCTGCCATGTTTTGAAACGGTTTGCAGTGGCCCGTAGTTATTCCTCACTTACCTTATGCATTCTGAACGTCGTAATTATTCACTTCTACGAGTTTATAAGCGCTTATCACAACTCACAGAGACCAGAGCGGAGTTTTTCTGGAACAACTGGCATGCTAACAGTGCACTTCCTGATTCTCGGACAATAAAACACTTTATAATTGGATGCGGACAGCACACAAAAGACTTAAATACATGGAACAGGATTTCTCCTTTTGGAAATTTGGCAGCATAATGGTCGGCGTTTGGCTCAAAACAAGAATATTCCTAAATTGGAATCCTGAATGGAGTTATTTTAGTGTTTTCATGTTCTCCGTGTGTCTGGGTTTGGCTCATGCTCAGCTTTCCCGTCAATCTCAAGCTAAGTACTCGAGTCATGACACAGCACTTTCACCTCACAACAAGAAGGTTCTGGGTTTGACTCCTAGTCTGGGTCCTTTTTTATCGCGAGTTTGCATTGCTTTGCATCTCTCCTTGTGTCATGATACAAAAACTTGATTTTGATACTAACGAACAGACTTGATATTCAAAACCGATTTCAATACCACAATGATAATAATAAAAAATATATAATAATAGTACTTTCTTTTGTATTATATCTGTGCAATCCCTCCGTGGTCCAAGTGTGCTCCATAGTGGTCCTTGGGCGTAAACTAGTCTATGTGCTCAAGATCATCCTAAAGTTATTCAGAAAAAGGTTCATTTCTGTCCTGTGAATGTGACTTTTTTTGTATCGATACCTGCACATATCAGTATCTAGTTTCCATACTACTGGAGTTTTAGTATTGATTGGTATCTGATTTCCGATATTTTTGACAGCCCTAATCTGAGTGGGCGTCATTATCAGATACTTGGACTTGTTATAATAGTTAAATTGCTTAGACCTCTCTTCTGACACTTTTGGCTCAGTTTGAGACATCTAGTTGGACAGATCATTGGCAGACTGTCTCCTGTTGGTTTATAATTAAAGGAGGCTGCATTTTCCTGAACACTGACTTTCGCTAAGTGCTGGAGCCACCATAGATTTTACTCCACACTTCAGGAGGCAAAGGCAGTGCTGTTAAATTGGTTTTATAGACAAGCTGAAGTAGTAAGTAGTAAACTCTAAAAAAAAAAGTGCATTTCTCTAAGTACATGCAAAAACTTAAAGGGTCCATATTAGACTATTTTCTGATCTATGTTATTATAATGTTTTTTTGCCACACACGTTTAACACAACAAACCCTGCATATTTAGACTGATTTCTTCTCTTCAAAAAATAAAACAAAAAAACATGCACCTTTACTATGAGTGGACTGTGGACTTGCCTCTCCACAACCCTGTCTCTTATTTGGTTTGGAGGAGGGCCTCTTCTTGTTTCCATGGAAACATTGTTCCTTTGGCTTTTCTATCTCCTTGGAGAATGTTTGGAAGTATGCTTTAACTTTCTATTTCCATGGAATCATTTCTATTTTAAGAAAGTACCATATTTTTCAGACCACAGAATATAAGTCGCACCAGCCAGGACTATAAGTTGCACTTTTTGGGGGAAATTTATTTTATAAAATCAGAGATCAGGAACCGACATTTCATCTTGAAAGACAAGTTATAGTAATAACAATAGAGCAGAGAACGTTAACGTCACATATGAACAGATAACTATAGCATTAACAACAGAACAGAATGAGTTTACCAAAATCTCCATCTCACTCCAAATCACTAAATCCATTCAATTCTTCATCCTCGGTGTCACTTCTGAGCAACTCCGTCACCTCCAGAGGTAAACAGAGCGACGCTTCCTCTTCTGTGTGTCAGACTCAGCATCAGTTCCAGTTAGAATTATTCCAGCCTTTCTGAATCCTGACAGGATGGTTTCAGTTGTCTTTATGTTTGTTTAAATTTTAAATTGTCAGTGATACAGAAGTAATGGTGTGATCGACTGACAAGATACCAGACAGGACAGTTGCTCTTTCTCTTTCTGTGTGAAGTGACAGTGGTGCAGGAGCACACAAGCCTAGAGCGCCCTCTCTCAGCTGGCAGAGGGTGCTCTTTTTTAACATACAACATTTTTTTACATTTTAACATATAAGTCGCAGGATCATCCAAACTATGAAAAAAAGTGCAACGTATAATCCAAAAAATACGGTAAATTTGCATTGTCACATTTATCAACGTATTTCAAAGAATACTCTACATTTGATCTTATTTGGAATCCTAAAATCACCCACTCACAACTTTCTTGCTTTGCAGCACATGTTTTTTTTATACCGCCAACAAACTGAACAAAACTTTGACGGTGTAATTCTTATAACAAATCCATCTTATTTTATGGTACACATTTATGCAGGATCAAAACAACTCTGCGCTTTAGTCAATACCCAGATGTGCCATGATTCAAATGAATTTCCTTTTGCTCCTCCAGGACACGCATTTCATTTTGAATGTATGTACCAAACCTATTTCCTCTCCCATGGCTCAGGTGTTATATGGCCACATATAGGTGTGCTCCAGGCTATCTCAGGTATTAAAATAAATGACGCTTGTGGTGTAATTAAAAGCGTATGCGCAGAATCGATTTTAGCGTAATGTCTGTTGAGGTATGATTTCCCTTCGGCCTCGGGGTTCCTGTTTTAAACGATAGAGAAATGTTTCAGTTATCCAAGTGTGTACGAGTGAGATTAGTGAAATGCATTAATTCCAAGAGGCTGGTTTTTAATAGTTGGCTTCAGCAGCTGCCTTTCTGCTGTGTTGATGTGGGAATATGCATTAAAGTTTGTTTATGGTCTATTTAAAAGTGGTAGCGTAGTAGTATAGCAAGAATATTACTGGTTTAAGGACTGTATATAATGATACTACTACTACTACTACTACTACTACTACTACTACTACTACTGACCGGCATTCGATGAAATTTTATTAATTGATTGTCAGGAGAATTAACAATAGATTTTTGATTAATCATTAATGCTTTTTTTTTATAATAAGTATTGTCATTATTACTATTATTATGACTAATCTGCATAAATAAACTCAACTTTACAACATATAAACCATAACCACTCTAGAGCCACATCAGCCCGTTGGAGATTATAATGTGTTTAATGCAGCTTTGCGCAAGTCTCACAGAAACTAAACTTAAAACCGCATGGCTCATCTGCATAAACTAAGCAAAGGAAAAAAAAAAAAAACGCTCTTGTGCACTGATGCGGTTCAGCTTCTGTCGGACTAAAGGACACGACTCAGTGGAATATAGGTGTTCTTTCTGTGACAGAGGGATGTTGATGCTAATGGTGAGTCTGTTCTTTGTGTGTGTCTCGCGGGTTTTTTCAAAGATTGTACGTGTGCAGATTTAGCGCAGCTCTTTACGTTGCAGTTGCAGTAACTGGGATACTGCGTAAATATGCACCATGATGAAACCGGGACACTGACGTGCATGTAAACGCACTCAATGAGGGGTACAGTGTAGGGATGGGCATTCCATTAAATTTTTTTAATCGATCGTAGGGAGAATTAACAATCGATTATCGATTAATCATTAACGACTCAGTGGAATACAGGTTAGTGTGACTATATTTGTGTTTGTCAAAACCAGGACAGCGTACGGGGGGAGGGAGGTGGGGACTCGTCATCAACATTGCGCGACTCTCACCTGGTAAAACTTTTTCCCACTGGACACTGAAACATATGTGCTGCTTTATACACTGTGCACATGGACTCACACTTGTCCCGAACGCAACGGAAAGTGTGGAATTTCTTGTACAAGTCATCGTTAAATACGCATTTGCACTTTGGCACGTTGCAGACTGACCGACTGTTTGTGTCTCGCTCCTTCTGAGTGCAGAGAGACACATGTACAGACCCCTGTTTAGTCACGCTGCGCACAGCAACCTACATTCAGTTTGTCAATTAAAATGAACGTGATCGATGAAATTCTGAATGATCAATTATCGATTAATCGACTAATCACGCCCATCCCTTGTACAGTGATCTCCAAGGAGGTGCCAGAGCTGAAACCTGGGACTGAGGCCACAGCTCCAGTGTTCACGCTGTCAGACGCAGCTTCGTATCTACGCACAGAAACTTACATTCGGTTTGTCGATTAGAAATGAACGTAATCGATGAAATTCTTAATGATCAATTATCGATTAGTTAACTAATCATGCCCATCCCTCACTACTACTACTACTACTACAAAAATATGTCTAAAGCTCTGTTACTCAAGTTAGAATTTAATCTGTGCTTTGTTTTAGCATAATCTGAAAAAAAAGATCTAATTTAGCTGGAACTACTAAAGGTGAAATTATTTGTGCTGTTATTGTATTGTATTTATGTAAGTCTCTCACTCATAAAATTAGTTTTTCAGTTAGTTTTGTTTTATTCACATATGTTTAACACACAAATCCTGCATATTTTACTACAGCTTTTCTGATTTTTCTCCCCAAAGCTTTTACTTTTGCCCTCAGCCCTCATATCTCTCTTTATTGCAGTTTTGTAACACTTTGCTGATCTTAAATGTAAAACGTAATTTGCCTCTTTGCTGTGGTTGGTAACTCTAAAATCCCATTTGCAGCAATAACAAAAAAAGCTGACATTCTCCAGCTCTCCTTGGGCAAGATTTTTAACTTGAAGCTTTATTAATAATGCAAAGGAGAAATCGGGTCAAACTGAGGGCTAATGCTGAGGCACATTTCTGGTTTTGGGCAGTTATAGGCGAACACGCTAACAAGCTCACAGGCGTTTGAGGTGCTTCTTTGTGCTGGCTGCTGGTTTCATGAAAAGTTTTTACATTTTTTGTTTCAGTATTACCGTTTATTGCCTATATTTACTTCAGCAATATGTCAGACTTCAAAACCTGTTATTGTGACGGGTCGAGGTGTGCCACTTGTCTCCACGGTGATGTTACTGCTTTGTTTGAAATGTTCCACGATATTAGATTAAACTTATCGATCTCCACAGTAACAATGGTTGCTTATTCAGGAACTTTAGAACACATGCATATAATATATGTAATATAATATTTACATGACTATATTTGATCTTATTACATTTAAGCATTGTTGATTATTTTGCTATATTTACTTAAACACTTGGTTTCAGAAGACACGGAAACGTGTTATATATAGTTCAAAGTTTCAGGGCACCATTTTGAGGACTTTTCACAATTTAAATGATAATAGTTATAATAATAATATGATAATACATCTTTATTTATATAGCATGTTTAAAAACAAGGTTTACAAAGTGATGTACAAGCAGCAAAAAATAATACAAAAAGCATAAGAACAGCATACAGAAAGAATTATGGATGTAACAATAACCAAAATATTGTGATATTGTATTGTCAAAAGTCTCACAGTAATATTGTGGGTATCAAAATATATGGAATTACAAGTTTCTTTGCTTAAATGCATGATTTTACAGCAGCAACAGCTTATAAACATATGGAACTACATATCCCATGATTCATTTCACTGCAGACAACATGAAGAGATATGTTTCATACTTGAATTCTTGGGATTATGGTGGAAATAATTCACACCAAAATCTTGTCAAGGTATTTTAAAAGCAAAAGCGTGTCCAATCTACAATATTAACCTCTTTAAAATATCACAACAAATATCGTTGAGATGCATATCGTGATAATATCGTACCGAGAGATTTGGATATCGTTACATCCCTAGAAAGCATACAAAAACAGGCAATGATGCAAACAATCAAATAAATAAATAAAAAGAAATAGAATAAAACTAAAAATGGAATAAAATCGGGCTAAAACCAGTTGAAGGAAGAACAACCGATAAAAATGGGACATGATTTAAAAGATGATACTAATGGTGTGAGCCTTATTTCCTCAGGCAGGTCATTCCAAAACCGAGACACCCGAGTTAGTTTGGAATAGTTAATTGCCATGGCAACGCTGTTCATTTTCTCCATCACTCACTACTCTGAAAACAACCAATGGCGATACCCTTTTAATCCCAGACAAAAATAAAAAAATATACAAGTGTGTGACGTGTAATATATACTTAAACTTAGTGCGGTATTTTCTCTTTGGTGTTTCCATGACGTCATCCGGACTGCCTCCCACTCCGAACGCTAAAATAAGTCAGTCCTCCCTCTCCTCTCCTCTCCTCCCGTCTCGCCCCCTCCTCCTGTCTCCGATCATTAGAGAAATACAACCACCAGGATTCAGCGGGGTCAGGCCTCTGTAGTGTGAATGAACAGCACCATTCATGACATTCCCGTTTCTTCCCGCGCTCGGCTCTGTGATCCCGGTCTCTGTGGAGGAGCGGCCCGTCTGGATGCAGGTCTCTGTGGTGTTGAACTCCTCTGGTTTCGTGACCCTGTTTGGGAGCTTATGTAAGAGGCTGCGGGGGGTTTGGGTGTGAGGGAGGACAGTGATGTGAGCGGGGTTGACAGGCTGAGCTACCCCCCCCTCCCTCCTCCCTCCACCCCTCCCCCTCCTATCCCCCCCCCTCCTCTCCCTCCCCCTCACTTCCTCTGCAGTCTCCCGGCGAGGTGACACCACCAAACCTTAAGAGGCGGATTTCGTTATCGCTGCAAATTTGGCTGGTGATGGATGCCGTGTAATGTGGATTTTGTCAACTAATATATTTGCTCACAGATATTGTAAGAATTTGGCTAAATATTTAAAGAGGGGGTATTATTCAAAATAGATTTTTTTGGAGTTTTCTACCATGTTATTAATGTGTTCCCTATATTACGCAAACCTCAGCCTTGTGATGTCATGAAGCGGTAGTTTTCAAGTCAACACTGCCTTTTACCTTTTGTTCTGTAGAGACTGGCTGAAATTATTATTCTAGAGATGATTCTAGAGAAGACGTATGGAGTTTAAAAACACAGTGGAGCACTTCCTGTGTTACTCAGCCTAAGACCCCGTTTACACTGAAACGAATACGTATCACCGTATTGGAAAAGTCTGCGTCCGATACGGAAATCGGAAAATCTGCGTCGTTTCTGTGTCCGCAGTCCTTCCCTATCCACACAGCTTTGAGCATATTTGTTTACGTTTTACAGAAACAAAACTTAAAACCGCATGGCTAATTTGCATAAACTAAGTGCTCAATGTGGTTAGTTTATGCATATGCGCTGATGCTGTTCAGCTTCTGTTGGACTAAAGGACACTTCTCAGTGGATTACATGTGTTCTTTCTGTGACAGAGGGGTGTTCTGCTGATGGTGAGTCTGTTCTGTGCTTCTATCGCATTGGGAATGGTTCATGTGAAACTTTTCAGAGTCACAAGCACAGACCATATATATGAATATATTCTAGCCTCTTAGCATTTTGGTGGTGAATTAGCTACTTTGCGGCGCATAGACCTATGTCAGCGTATCAGCGTTTTCAGGCGTCCACACAGTGCTGGATCAGATTCGTACTCAGATGAATTCGTGGGAGCTGGCGGCACCAGATCGTTCCATCTCTGGAGCAATTTTCCATTGGATTAGTGTGGACGAACACTGCTTTCACAACAAAAACGATTTGAATACGTACTACTGTGGACGGGGCCTAAATATGTAGAGTTAGTGTGTTAAACATATGCGAATGAAACAAAACACAACAAAAAACAAGTATAATTTTGATGAGGACATTATAACATAAATAAGAAAATAAAGTAATAGAAGTCCTTAAATACAAATGTGTGTATTGTGTGTGTAAAAAAAAAAAAAAAATGTTTATGTGAATTGTAACTTATCATTTACAGTAATAAGAGAAAATCACCATGGAGATAACCAGGTGGCTCTTCTAAGCTAGGTTACCGGCCAGATCTGTGGGGAGATGAGCCTACAACCGGTCAAAAGTTTTAGAACATCCTCATTTTTTCCAGTTATTTATTGCAATTCAAGTGCAAGTCCAATGAAGAGCTTGAAATGGTACAAAGGTAAGAACTGAACAGTCAGGGGTTAAAAAAAGATAAAAGTCCCAGCTCTGCCAAAACTACCTCAGGAAAAAAGAACAAGATGATGAGCTTGAAAAAATGGAGTGTCCAGCACAGTGTCCGAACTCAAACCACATCAAGCTGGTTTGCGATGAACTGAACAGAAGAGTAAAAGCCAAGCAACTACAAATGTCACACATTTATGGAAACTTCTGCAACAGATTTGGGAAGAACTTTCTGAAGAATATTTGATTTATATTGTAAAAAGAACAAGCCAAAGTGTGTTCAGCTGTTCTATCTGCCAAAGGTGGACACTTTCATCAATCAGAACTTTAGAATTAATGTTTTGGTCAACAAAAAGTAAACGGTAAAAAAAAAAAAAAAAATGGACAGTGTTTTGTTCTAAAACTTTTAACCGGTAGTTTATTCAAGATATTCATTGGTTTTATATGATGTGAACACAACATGGATAAGTGTAATACCAATCCAAACAAAGGAACAACATCTCCATGGAAACAAACAGATGTGCACTACCTCGAGAAAAGTTACTTAGTGCATCTTTATTCTCACAGTCTGTGATGTAAAAATGTGACTTTGACTTTTCCATGGCATCAGCACCACCTCCCTTTTTGAACACTATGATAACCTTGCTCCACAGCGCCCCCTCCTGTCTCAGATCATTAGCGTAATACCACTTACATAATTAAACAAGACCAGACCTTCTGTGTTTTGAATGAACAGTTAAAGGTTATGTCAGAGCTGTGCTAATTTCAACCACTAAATCTAATTAAGTTTTACTTTAGTCTCATTCTAGTTTTAGTGAAATGCCATGCTAATTAAAAAAACACAATTTACAACACACAGGTGATCCAAGACGCCCCTGATAATATTTGTCTTTTACCTTTTTTGAAATTACCAGTGAAACTTTTATCTGTTGCAATTATATGCTTTTGTCAAATATAAAGGTCATGACTTTTAAAAATATATAAAAAATTGTAATACAAATTATGTTTATGTAATTCTCTGGTTTGGTTTCTGTAATTAAAAAAGGAATACATTGACATAATTCACTGAAAGCTTAGATAATCTCTCTGTTCGACCATTGTACTGTATTTTATTAAAGCTGCATTGCGTAACTTTTCGAGTGGAATGTATGCCACCTGCTTGTTTCCATGGAGACTATATTGGTTTGTCTGAAATTTTCTGCAGTATGGCATTAAATGTATGTAGCTGCTTTAACGTCGTATCCCACTGCAGTGTTGTCACGATACTAAAATTACAAACTCGATTTCGATACTAAGAGATACTCTTTTCTCAATACCACGATGATAATGAAAGAGATGTGATTTTCAATTCAGTTAATTAATAAATAACAGTACTTTCTTCTTCCAGGTAGGTTCCTCAATGGTGCCATGGGCGTATACTAGTCTATGTGCTCTTATATTTGTTCTGATAAAGCTCAAGATCATTCTAAAGTTTTTCAGGATACGTTCATTTCTGTCCTGCAAATGTGGCTTTTCAGTATCGATACTTGTTCAAATGAGTATCTAGTTTCAGTCCTAGTTTTAGAATCTGTTAATTTATCCCTACTTTGCATTGCGTTTCCATAAATCACATACACATCTGCAGAGTATCTTGCTATTCCCGCCCCATTGAATCCTATGTAGATTACTCCAATTGTTCACAATGCCACAGTCGTCACTGCTGGAGTCTTTGTCTAATATTTGTATAGCTTTTTGTATTTCGTCTCAACTCCTCAGCTGTGTTTTTTTTTTTTTTTCTTTCTTTCTTGTAATCCTCCATATTACAACCCAAAAACCCTCTCCAAAATTCGCCATAGAACATTGTAATCCTTCTTGTTTTTCTCGGCTCATTTGTGTTTTTGTCTGATATCTGCCACCCTCCAGGTACATTGGCACGCGCCGAATGCTTCTCGTGGATTGAGGAGGTGAATGATTAACAGTTTTCACAAACAGAGAATTCATCTGCTTTGTAATCACTCATATTCAGGAGTACAAAACAAAGGTATTTTTGCAGAGAGTTGCCAAAACTTATTTAAATGTTCTATATTACGCAAAACGGACTCTTGTGAGCTTTAAGCCATGTTAAAATGTTGTTACCTCCTCAAAAACAGGCCTGGAGTTACATACCTGTTTTGTATCATTCACACATATCTGAGTAATTCTGGAATATTCGTCTCAAAATGCTGTGATGTCATGAAGGGGTAATTTTCAACTACTACTACAGCTACTTTTTAAATGTTCGTTCAGTAGAGATGAGCGAATCCAGAGCTGAAATTATCCAAATGATTCTAATAAAAGTGTATAATAAAAGTGTATGGATTTTAAAAACACAGTGCAGCATTTCCTTTATTACCACATGACATCACAAGGTGGAACAGAGTCTTTTTCTGTGTTCTGTGTGAATGAAACAAAACATAACTGTTTTAGGGTGACCAGATTTTCAACATTCTAAACTGGGACACACCTGGGTTAGGATGGTTGGTATAAATAAAATTGTGAAATGAGCGTGTAAAATCGTGCATTCTTGTGTCAGTCATAATCTGAGGGGCTTCTGTTTCTGCATTTTTTGCTTTATGGTCATTCACAAACACGGATTTCTGTATTTTGGCTAAACAAATGACAGGGATCAGATAGTCCTGTTTTAGTCCTGGTTTAGAGTTGATGTAGTCTTGATTTAATCTTAGTTTAATCCTGGTTTAGATCTGAAATAGTCCTGGTTTTATCTTAGTTTAGTCCTGGTTTAGATCTGAAATAGTCCTGGTTTTATCTTAGTTTAGTCCTGGTTTAGAGTTGATGAAGTTCTGGTTTATTCTTAGTTTAGTCCTGGTTTAGAGTTGATGAAGTTCTGGTTTATTCTTAGTTTAGTCCTGGTTTAGACCTGATGTAGTCCTGGTTTAATAAAAGGGATGCGCTGCGATAAATACATAGTCAAATTAAGCAATCAATAGCCATAGAAGTGACTTATTCTTAGGCAGTTTGGCGCCATCTAGTGCCTCCGCTCAATTTCATTTCTCTCCAGCGACTAGGTCAGGAATCAGAATACACTACCCGGTTCGCAAAAACCCCGGAAGTGCAAGTTCGGGCACCAGCCAATCAGTGAAGAGTCATACATTCTGTGTTGGCAACGATTCCCAAGATCGAAGATTTAAAGCCGGAATAAAGAGAATGTTTGGTGAATTTCATCAAGGGGAAAGACGTTATTGCCCTTTTTCCTACGAGATTTGGGAAAAGCTTAAGAAAAAAAGCAGTTAGCCCCATTAGCGGCGCATTACATATGTCATGACCAAATAGCAGTGATTGGTTAAATAAAAAGTAAATTGGTTAAAAAATTGGTTAAAATAAAAGTACCCGCCCACCATCGAGTGAACGAATTCTACTCTGTGAGGTCAGACGGTTTCTACGAAGTGATGAATCAGGCTAACTTATTCTACCCTCTACTTGGGATGTAACAATATTGGAAATATCGTGATATCGTAAAGTCTCACAATAATATCGTGAGCCATCACAATATACCAGAGCAAGAGAGGGAACTACATAGACCATGATCCTTTGCTGTTTCGGTGCAGACTACAAGAAGAAATAACTGCACTTTTAAATCTTAGTTTGTTGTTTTATTACAGTACCAGCGACTTGTCAAGACATTTTATAAGGAAAAATTAGCAAATTCACAATTTTGTTTGCCTACACAAAATATTGCAATGTAAATATCGTTCCATGAGATGCGTATCATGAAATTATCGTATCGAGAGATTTGAATATTGTTATGTTCCTACCCTCTACTGCTCAAATCTTCTCGTAATACAACAAAAATCTCCAAAAGTCTCCATAATTTTACAAAGAAAATATACAGATGATAAATACTGAATACTGAAAATACACAGTTCCAGCTTTCATATATTGAACCATAAGTCAAAGTACAAGTAGTACTTATCATGACTGGCATATGATAAAGAATTTCAAATTTCTTCAGTTGATTACAGCCCTCGAACCACGTACCACACTTCAATAGAAAATCCACTCTGATAAAAAGTACCTGCAGAGTTGTGTATTTTTCCTCTTGTTCCTGTAGTTGCAGAGGAAGGAAACATTGCAATAACAAGGCTGGTCCTCTTAAGTGCGCTGGCTGTGCCCTTTAAATCGCTCAAACAGTTCCTTCTCTTTAAAGAGGAGACTCCCTGCAGAGAAGCGGCTAACGGCAGCTGCATTACAGGGCCTGGCCATGTTTCAGAACGCCATGTTGGTACAGAAACAGCGAGGGCTAATGCACACTGGATTTCACTGGAGATAAGAGCGTGTATGGGTTTGAACTCGAATGTATATACTAACAGACTTTTTAATTAATTATGACTTATTTGACATCAGTCTCTTGCTATTTCTCCTACTTATATAGATTTATTTAGTAGCTATTTTCTGATCTATGTTATAATATTGTTTTTTTTTGGAGTTATGTTTTATTCACACGTTTAACAAGACAAATCCTGCATATTCATATTTAGTTCATATGTTTCAGTGCGCCATGTTGGTACAGAAATAGCTAATACACACATTTCACTGGAGGTAAGAGTGTATACTAGCCTGATTCATCAGCCAGTTTCACTTTGTGGAAACTGTCTGACCTCACAGCATTAGGATTCGTTCGCTCAACAGTAGGCAGGTGCCTTTTTTAATTTAACCAATCACTGTTATTTGGCCGTGACGTACGTAATGCACCAAATCCCGTAGGAAGAAGGGCAATAATGTGTTTCCCTTTGATAAAATTCACCAAACATTCTCTTTATTCTGGCTTTAAATCCTCGATCTCGGGAATCGTTGCTAACACAGAATGTATGGTTTCGTCTACATCCATCTCGACCACTTTGTTTACTGTTGTGTTGTACCACAAAAGGGACTCAGACAGGAGTGACGAGTTTGACGTCATGGCTTCACAGCTCTTCGCTGATTGGCCGGTGTGCAGTTTACAACTTCTGGCGTTGTCTACTGTATTTTGATTCCTGACCTAGTCATTGGAGAGAAATTAAATTGAGCGGAGGCTCTAGGTGGCACTTGTACGGGTTTGTTAGGGAACTTTAATACATATATCAACATCATTTGTGTGGATGCACAATTAAAAACATCACATCAATCTCTGGAAAGTTCCACAGTATGGTATTAAACTTGTATATATAGGAATGCAAGGTATTTTTTATTTTTTTTTTTTCCCAGTCTCAAACAAATGAGAATGCATGTTTAACCTATCAGAGATAAGCAGGTAGTGGACCACCAACCTAAAAAATTACATAGTTCACCCTAAATTGTATCTGCTAATTTGTAATGCATTTGTATCACAGACATTTGCACTTTGGGTATTTTGAAAGGTGCTGTATAAATGCAATGATTAATTATAAATGCAATGACTAATTAAATAATTAATCAATTTACATTTTATTTCCATAGTTAATTGTGTAATGGGGCTAATGGAGTTATTTTTAATTTTTTTTAATTATGGAACACTGGTATTTTTTTATTTTTTTTTTTATAATTATCAAGTTAATTTTCATGTTTTGAGATTAAAAGGTTACATTAGATTAAAGGTCCTATAGTACATAAAATTAATTCCTGTGGGCTTTTAACCATGATGTCAATATAATGCTGTTACCTCATCAAAAATACACCCCGAGTTGTGTTTTGTTTCATTCACACATGTTTGAGTAATCTTTTATTATTCGTCTGTCTACATCTCAGAATCGAAAAATGCTCTGTTCCACCATCTGATGTCATGAAGCTGTAGTTTTCAAGTTAAGTTATATTTTCTTTGTAGTCAGATGATTCCAGTGTAATTGTATTTAATTTAAGGATGAAGGATTTGTGTGTTAAACATGTGTGAATGAAACAAAACACAACTCCAGGTCTGTTTGTGATGAGAAAACAACATAATAACATACAACATACTATACCATAATACTGGCTCTTTAAATTTCCATTGAAGGGATTTGCAGTTGACCCATTCCTCCTCTCTAAAGTCAGAATAATTAACCTATGCTATATGTTTTATAATGGGAAAACTAAAGTACCCTGCTGAAAACCCACTCAGGGAAAACAAGCAATCTCTACACAATCCAGGAATTAAACCCTGGACCCTCTCATTGTGTGGCTAGCGTGCAGATAATAATAATAATGCCATTGTGGCCCTAATATTAATAATATATACCATGTTCTTTATGGCGTATAGCAGTGTGGCGCCTTGTTGCCACAGTAACCAAGTATATAGGCTATCTTCTATTATTTAAAGTGTATTCCAGTGTATTCCCTGCCCCGATGAAACATTCAGAGCACAGCAGTGTCATATTAGCAGGCAAACCACCCCAGTGTTGTTTACGACGAGGTCTCGGTGTCAGCGGGCGAAGCAAGCGAGCGCATTACGGAGACTTATAGAGCTTATTCGGTTTTAAAATGTACTTTTCTGAGCAAATACATTCAAGAGTCAAACGGCGAATGCAACGCGATGTGAAAGAAGTCGATCTATGCAAAACTATTCAGAACCCCATTGTAGTGCTGCGGTTAACACATTAACACAAGAATGACGTCCCTTGATCCTTTAGCGTGCCCTATATGGACTTAAAGATGCATTGTGTAACTTTTCTGGTGGAGGTTCCGTCGCCTACTTGTTTCTGTGGATATGTCATCGCTTTGCTTGGAATGTTCCACAGTATGACATTAAACGGCTCTAACTTACATGTATTCAATTCTAGGTGGTTTTATAGCTCAAAAAATATGTACAGTTACAAATAAAGGGATTCTGACTGTGAGTGTGGTCACCTCTCCACAGATCTGAGCTGTAACTTGGTCTGGTTTGTTCTCCATGAAGATAAAAAGGTTTAATGCCATACTGTGGAACATTCCAGACAAAGCAATAAGACCTCCATGGAGAAAAATAGGTGGCGAACCCTGAAACAGAAAAGTTACCTTTAAAGGAACCAACATTACGATATTTTCCGATCTATGTTATAATGTTGGTTCCTCATCACACACATAGAGAGTAGGGGACCGGACGTTGCTGTTTGCCCAGGACAGTCCCAGTTTTGAGCCCCGTGTCCCCTGTCCTATCAGATTTATACAAAACCAGTGATTAGTTCCAGTTTTATACAAAAAATAGGCCCACTTGTCCCTACTTTTGACCAATTTCATCTAAACCAGGTCTAAACAAAGACTAAACTAGGACTACATCAGGTCTAAACCAGGACTAAGATTAATACTGTCTATGTAAAAAATGTTTTATTGAGATTATCTTGCATTATTTTATTATTTAACGTTATGTTTTTCTGTAGCGGTATATCATGCTTTAAAATCCTGCCGTTTGATTGGTTTTCTAAAACTGGGGCGTGGCAAAAGCTCTCAGAAGTATTATGTATCTGTATGTATCTGACCCAAACTGCACTCACAAGCAAAACCAAAGCAACTACTGTATAGAAACAAGCAGGTGACGGACCCCAAAGCAAAATGTTACATAGTGCAGCTTTAACAATGTTGCAGTCTGTGGTACTTCATCCTCTTTTCATGGGTTTTTGAGCGAGTATAGCCCAGATAACAATTAAGAATCCTAAAATACGACTACAATTATTTTTAAAGTCATTACGGCCGTAGTTTAAGCTGATTGTCTTTGGGTATCTTAGACGGTGCTGTATAAATCAATAGCATTTTTATTATTATTATTATGGTTGACTTTATTGTGGTAATAAAATGTGTCCTTTGAGTTTGATGCTCAGGACTAAAAGGGCCGGGCCACATTTTTTTCACGTAATAAAGTTAAAATTATTTTGCCTCATTTCAGATAAATTTGTGAAAGCAGGGTCCAAATGAGCTGTCTGCATTTAATTAAAAAGTGTTTTTATTGGTAGTGAACAAGGAAGTAATTGTGGTGCGCAGTTAGCATGCTAGTTGTTGTTGTAGTTCCCTCATCAAAAACATATCTGGAGTTGTGTTTTGTTTCATTCACAAGTTTAACAAACCCTGCTTCTTCATATTTAGTTCTTCTCTCTAACTGAAAACACACATTCCACCTTGTGATGTCATGTGGTAAAACAGGAAGTGCTCCACTGTCGATCACAAGTTTCTGAAAATGTGCTGTTTGAATCGACATTTTTCTGGAGTTTTCATCTTAAAATTAATAGAGTTGTGTTTGCGAATGTGTGCGTTGTATCACCATGGAAACCACTGAGCATTACGCCATAGACATCCATGCTGAACCCCCCCAGCGCAATGCAGACACGTTGCAGACGGTCAGTGTTGGGGAGTAACAGATTACATGTACCGGAGTTACGTAATCAGAGTACAAATTATGAGTAACTATATTCAGTTACAGTTACTGTTTCAATGAGTGGTAATTGGATTACAGTTACTTTGGTGAAATAAGTGGATTACACGGCGGTATTTTCCTGTTTTTACATTTTGGGCTATATCCTCCCCCCCCGGTTTAAAACCAGGTCTAAAACCAGGTTTAAACCAGGTCTAAAACCAGGTTTAAAACCAGGTCTAAACCAGGTCTAAACCAGGACTAAAACCAGGTCTAAACTAGGTATAAACCAGGTCTAAACTAGGTCTAAACCAGGTCTAAACCAGGTCTAAACCAGGTCTAAACCAGGTCTAAACTAGGTCTAAACCAGGTCTAAAC
The DNA here is from genome assembly GCF_026225935.1 of Boleophthalmus pectinirostris. NCBI lineage: Eukaryota > Metazoa > Chordata > Actinopteri > Gobiiformes > Gobiidae > Boleophthalmus > Boleophthalmus pectinirostris. The sequence goes on along the minus strand of NW_026571036.1, from coordinate 31,223,602 downwards.
CAGGTCTAAACCAGGTCTAAACCAGGTCTAAACCAGGACAAAACTTCTTATGTGAAGATATCCTTGTCTTTGCTTCTCTACAGCAAATTAAGTAATCCAAAGTATTCAGATTACGTTACTCACCTTCAGTAATTTAATGAATTCCATTACAAACTACTTTGGCGTATGTAATCTGTAATCTGTAGGGGAATACATTTTAAAAGTAACCTACCCAACACTGCAGACGGTTACATTATCCGTTCTTGAATGTGCACTGGCTTCTTCAGCAGACGGCGGACATTTTGAAAACTCACTGACACTTACACATACATCCGAGGGGAGCCGGGGCCGCTCCGTCACGCGCCGTAAAAGTCCCAAGGTGCCTTTCACCGACGGCGCTGTGAGGGCTGCCTGCCTCACGGCGCACGATATATGGGCCCGGGGCAGACGGAGCAGAAGACACAGAGACGAGACACACCAGAGGAGGCTCAATGGACCAGCGGCTTTATTAGATTGGCGGTGTAGAATCGTATTAGTCAGACGCAGTTATCAGCCGCTCCATGCTTCAGATGTGCGGAGCTACAGGTGACAGGGGGGCCAATGGGGAGATTCGGAGCCAGGAGCTGTCAGGTGAATGGGGCGGGTAATATGTGTAAAGACAAGAGAGCCGGAATACGCTTTTATTATGATGATAGAAAAAGGAGGGTTTGTCAGTTGGTTTTAGATTTCTTTGAAGGTAAATTTATGCGAATATTTATTTATAGGCCCAAACTGCAATGTCATTCTCTAGAGCTAAATGTGGACTCATTTCTGTTTTTGATTATTTCATTGCTTAAAGTCATTTTATTTATTAATTTTTTTTAAAATTTATTTTATTTGTATTATTTATTTAATTATTTATTTGTATTTATATAATTTTTTGCATTATTATTATTATTATTATTATTATTATTATTATTATTATTATTATTACTTTTTTTTTTTTTTTTTTTTTTTTAGGTTACAGTGTTTGCCAGCATTAGCCAACAGTGTTTCAGTCGCTCTCACCTTTTGGCTGATCTTAAAACATGTTTTTCCTTGTTTGCTAATTTGTGCATTGTGTCACCATAGCAACTGATGCAGAGCACCCCCAGCGTAATGTTACTGCGAAGTACTTCATCATGAAAGCGCTACACACAGATGAATTTAACAAATCTTCAATTTAATACAATAAAAACAATGGAGTCAAAACAAATAAAACAGACAAATAGACTCATGAATAAATAAATAAAACAAATAAAACAAAACAATAAAAAACAAATGGATCATCTTCCAGTTTGTTTCAGGATAGTAGCAAAATATTGAGTATGAAAGCATTGATTCTCATGCAAAAAAATATTGGTTTTATTGATCATTTTAATCAATGTTTTAAATACATTGCTTGTGTTTGTGTATTTGCACCTATTCACTACCGGTCAAAAGTTTTAGAACACTCTCATTTTTCTAGTTATTTATTGCAATACAAGTCGTGCAAGTCCAATGAAGAGCTTGAAATGGTACAAAGCTGAGTACTGAACAGCCAGAGGTTTAAAAAAAAAAAGGCTTGGTTACCCAAAAGTGAAAAATAATGTACATTTCAGAATTATACAAAAAGGCCTTTTTCAGGGAGTACAAAGTATATTAAGAATTTAAAGCTGTTCTGCAGCAATGAAGGTTGAATCAGCCTTGAAAACTGGACAGAAGAGTGAAAGCCAAGCAACCTACAAGTGCCACACATTTATGAGAACTACTGCAACAAGTTTGGGAAGACGTTTCTGAAGAATATTTGATTTCTATTGTAAAAAGAGCGAGCCACGAGTGTGTTCAGCTGTTATATCTGCCAATGGTGGACACTTAGAGTCAGAAGTTTAGAATACGTTTTGGTCTATAAATTGATTCCGTGATTTCTTTTTTCAACTCAAGTTGCGGATTTGTTCTGTGGTTTAATTTCAGACTCCAGTGACACAATAAATGGAAAATATTTCAGTAGTGTAGTGTATTTAGTATACAGATTACATGTACCGGAGTTACGTACAAATTCTGAGTAACTGTATTCAGTTAGTTACTGTTTCAGTGAGTGATAATTGGATTACAGTTACTTTTTTGAAATAAATGGATTACAGGGCAATGTTTTCCTGTTTTCACATTTTGGGATATATCCCCCACTCACTGTTGGAAACTAAACCAGGTCTAAACTAGATCTAAACTAGATCTAAACTAGATCTAAACCAGGTCTAAAACAGGACTAAAACAGGATTTAATAGGACTAAACCATGCTGCTTGGACGTGTCTCCTCTTCTATCAATAATATTTTTAATACAGTTCAGTAAAGTCTGGGCTTTTTATTTTCTTTTAGGAGACAAAACATCTTATGTTACGATATCCAGTAATCCAAAGTATTCAGATTACGTTACTCACCTTAAGTAATTTAATGGATTACGTTACAAACTACATTCTGGGATATGTAATCTGTAATCTGTAGGGGAATACATTTTAAAAGTAACCTTCCCAACACTGTTAGTATAGTAAAAAACTGTGTAGTGTTCTAAAAGTTTTGACCAGTAGTGTATGTAATTTAAGACGTGTTCTAATAGGGCCCAGGAGAGATCACCAAATTACTCAAACATGCATGGACGACATATAAAACTAAAAACATAAACAACACTTAAGACATGTTTTTGAAGAGGAAACAACATTAAAACATGATAGAATTTTAATAATACTCACACACCACCATTCACCAAAAAATTGACCCATTTTCACAATTTATGTAGCTCAGAGTGTCGACGCACATTTCCTCACTTGAGCCCTTAACATGTGAATAAATGAATAAATCAATTTGGCTCACAAAAATGTAATATTGTTCAGCTAATGAGATGGCCTGCAAACACAATACACTTCTATTGTGGCCGTACTTACACAGGAATATCATGCAATTCCACTCGCATTGTTGTAATCCCTGCACTCCATATTGGCGTCTATGTTCTTGCTATTACGTGGTCGGATTTACATGTCCGTCTGTGTGTTCCAGATAGTGCGTGGCTCAAAAATTCGCTTCTGCAATTTATTTTTCTCAACTCCGCAGAAAAGGTGGAATGACAGGCACTTATTACGGGAATGAAGGAAGGTGTCTCACTCTTAGCCGGATCCGTACACCAAAGAAACATGGACTTTGTAATGGGAATTCTCAGTCTTTTTCTTCCTGCGTCGCCGTGGTAGTGAGATAGACCAAATGAACTGTCATCCGTGATTGATTTTCACATTTCAAGGCTTTCTAGTTGGACCACGCGAGCAGGATTAAAGACAAGTTACACTCGTTCAAAAGTAAGGCGTAGGCAGTTTAATATCCCAGAGGTAGACTTTAGCTTAACATATAAAGTACATGCAAAAACCCATATTTACATCGGTATAATAACATATGCCGAAATCAAACACACGGAGGAAGAGAGTGTAAAATTGTCTATTGGATGAACGGGGATTAAGATGGCTGCTTGGTTGAAGATATGGATGGACTTTCTGTGTCAGCATGTTGCCGCTGTGATTTGAATTTGGACCAGTAGCCAGTAGCGTGCAATTTATGTTTTCTTTAAAGATAATATTATGCTAAATGCACTTTTCTTGAATTTTGAATCGTGTTAGCATCTTGTTTGCATTTCAAAATACTGTAACTGAAGCTGGCTTATGTTTCATTCATGTATTTTTGGGGCGTTTTAGTGGCACAATATCCTTCTCTATACCATTTAAAAACTAATCATTGCATTGCTTAAAGGTGTACTATGTAACTTTTTTGATGGGAGGGTCTGCTATCTGTTTGTCGCCATGAAGATGTTATTGCTTAGTCTGGAATATTCCACAGTATGACATTAAGGCCCCATCCGCACTAGAACGTATTTGAGTAGTTTTCGTTGTGGACGCAGATCGTTTCCAATAAGCTGATACGGTGATACGTGGATTTGTTTCAGTGTGAACGGGGTCTAAGATGATTAGTGCATGTCACTAGTGACTAGTGCATGTCAATGGCCATAGTTATCCTGCCACTAAAAACAGTCTTACCCACTCCACAAAACACCCGAAACAAATCTATTATTACACCAGACTGTCCATGTAAATGTCTGTGTTGATAGAATAATTTAGAAGTAAAACCAACCTTGTATTTGAAGGATTTATGTCTGAGCAGCAGCAGCGAAGTCTACTTCCTGATAGAGTATCAGGAAGTGGCGGACTGATATATGAGAAAATAGTCCCTCAACATGCGACGATTCATGTGATACAAGGTTAGTTTTATTTCAAACATTATTCTATCAACACAGACATTGACATCAGTAGTCTGGTGTAATAATAGATTTGCTTCGGGTGTTTTGTGGAGTGGGTAAGACTGTTTTTAGTGGCAGGATAACTATGGCCATTGACATGCACTAGCCTAGCACCAGCGACCTCTGCAAATACAAGGACTGGATGGAATATTTCAAAAAGTGTCTCATCACGTCTCCAACACTCTGGCTCACTAGGAAATGAAGTCCTATTTCCAAAATTTAAAACTGTCTCTTTAATGTGATATTGTGATACATTCCAAAGCAATAATATTGTTTTACACAGTGAAGCTTTTACTTTGGCTTAACTTCTTCGCATGTATCTGGTACTGTCATGTTTCTAATATCTATGCTGCCTATTGACCATTTCCTGTAATTATCCATAAATGATTCTAGTGCAGGATGTGCAGGTTTTGTGTGAATGAAACAACACAACTCCATGTCTGTCTGTGATGAGGAAACAACATTATAACATAGATCAGAAAATAGCGTAATATGAACTCTTTAACAATAACATTTCTTAACTCAGATGGACTCTTTCTCTTGATCTATTTGGGAAAACTGGAGTATACAATATGCCATGTTATGTCCAAGTATTAAACTTGCATCTACGTGGCAGAAATCTTAACCACTGCACCATTTCCGCTTGCTCCAAAATGATGAATACTAGTTAGCTCCTTATCAGTTATTTCTAGTGTCCTTTCTGTTGCCATAGCCTTTTCTCGGAGGGAAAGCTGTCCTTTAAAGACGAGCAGCGGCCTGACCTTCGACCCCGCGGGCTTTATGAGCGGACATTGATTTACTTCCTGTGTGTTTTCCGCTCGGGTGCTCCAGACTCGGGCACTTTGCTTTGCTTCAGTGTCTAATGGACTGGATCCTAAACTCAGATTTTCTATGGCACTTACCCATAACCCACTATAGCCTGCACGAAGTCACAAAGCAAACACAAACTCACTCTCAAGGCTCCTCATGGCTACGATGATGAATACTAAAAACGCCTAATGGTTATCTTTATCTTATCGCAGTAGTTAAAGGTTATTATTAAATTTTTTTTGGGTGGTTTGCCTGGAATGTTTCACAGTATGGCTTAAACGTATCCATCTACTGTTTGTTTTATTGCGAAAAATTAAACTAAAAGCACTTAGTTTAGTAGTTACCTGCTTGTTTCCATGGAGATTTTTTTTAAGTTTTATGCCACCTGCCAATAATTTCACATGTATAATTTATTTATATTGGCACATTTTGATATTAAAGCTACCATCAGTGAGTTTATTTAATGTCAACAGATTAATAATAAAGGATTACTCAAAGGTGTGAATGAAACAAAACACAACTCCAGGCCTGTTTTTGATGACATGTCTTAAAACTCACAAGAGTCAATTTTGTGCAATATAGGACCTTTAATTTACCTGTTGGAATAAATCATACAAATTACAATAAGTAAAACTGGATCAATAAATCAGTGTACATGTGTTATCCAAATCCACTTTATTTCTATAGCACATTTTACAAACACATTCCATGTTCCTAAATTAAGGCCTTAAAAAGTCTTAAATTAGGGTTAGGGTTAGTTGCCTAAGTCTTATTTTTTTCACAAAGGTCCTAAATTTCATTAGTCTATTTTTTGTATATTCAATCAGGCTGTAGTGCAATGTTAAATGGAGGGAGGAAAAAAAACAACAACAAAGTGAAATCATGTAATGTAAATGAACATCTAATTTGGGGTAATTTGGTTGCGCAAACTATACTTTGGTTTCTGGCGCCAGCGGTTGGATGGATCATGGATATTGGTCTTAATTTTCATTTAACGTCTTTAAAAAGTCTTAAATTTGGGTTAGACAAACCTGGGGATACCCTGAAAAAAGGTAAATTGAACTAAAACTAAAATTTGGTCACACCAGTCCTAAAACAATAAAACCAGTCAAATCTAAATAAAAGTAAAAAACATAAAAATCATAAAATAGCAATAAATAAGTAAAATAAATCAAAGTGCACTGTTAAAAGCCAGAGAATAAAAGTGGGTTTTAAGACGAGACTTAAATCTACTGTGGGAGCTGTTGGGACGTGGGGCCAGAGCGTTCTAGAGTTTGGGGCCGACCACAGGGAAGATCCCGTCCCCCCTGGTTTTAAGTCTCGTTTCAAACACCATGAGCTGGAGCTGACCCTCAGACCTCAAAGCACACACAGAGTAAAAGATATACTGTGGGGCCAGTCCATTCAAAACTTTAAAAACAAACAATAAAATCTTAAAATCAACTCTAAAACAGACTGGAAGCAGGTGCATCGACGCTAAAATCTGGGTCATGAAATAAACCGATTTAAGCGAAATAATATGGCCTCAAAAACTTAATTTAAAACTCAGTCAGATCATATTGAATTTCTGTTATTGTTTTTCTGTTTTATGTCTTTATAGTGCACTGTCCCCGTCTCTGTGTCATGTTCATACTGAGTGACACACAGACCTAACCCTGCAGCTCTACATGCTCTTGACCAACATACTTCATTTTTCATGTTGTGGTTTGGACTAACCACCATCTCCCACGAGCGCATTGTTTTGTAAAGGACATGCCCCGTTTAGCGACCTTTGACCTTTGCTGTATCATCTATTTATAGCCTCCCTGCTCGAGGCTCGAGTCTTTATCACTGGATCAAACGACACACGATTTTCACACGACAAAACACAACGATAAACAACGATGATTCCATAAATGATTTGAATTCAGAATTTTAAATCTTTTTTTTTTTTAGCTTTGGAGTAATTGTGACCAGATGTGACCTACTTCTTATTAGACCTAAAACATACCTCTTTGTTATTTTTAGCCCATTGTACCTAGGGATGTAACGATATCCAAATCTGACGGTACGATATTATCACGATATGCATCTCGCGGTACGATATTTATTGTGATATTTTGAAGAGGCTAATATAATTGTAAATCGGACAGTTTTTAAAACACCATGACAAGATTTTGGTGTGAATTATTTCTGTCACAATCCCAATAATTCAAGTACAAACATATTTCTGCATGTTGTCTGCAGTGAAATGAATCATGGGAAATGTAGTTTCCGATGTTTATAAACTGTTGCTACTTTAAAATCATGCATTTAAGCAAAGGAACTTGTGATTCGATTTATTGTGACAGCCGACGATATTATTGTGAGACTTCTGACGATACGATATCACAATATTTTGGTCATTGTTACATCCGTATTTGTACCTGATTTTTATTTTCTAAAAAACATAAAAATAATAAAACTAGTTCATTTTAAAGGGTTTGCAGTCGTCTAAAGTTATTCCTCAATTATCTTTTGCATTCTTTGCGTCCTAATTATTCACAGAGTTCAATTTGTATGCGTCTTTCACAAACCCGAGACCAGCGAAGAACAACTAGCACGCTAACACACACTTCCTGATTATTGGGGAAATAAAATACTTTCTAATTACGTGCAAACAGCGGACTTATTTTGACATCAGGAGCTTCTTACAGTGTATCAGTATTGGGCCAGACACATTTTAGTCAAATACACTGGGAAAGATCTAGTACAGGGTCTTTAAATATTTATTTTTATTTAATTAAGTAATGCTAACTTACATTACGCTGTGTTATTTATGCAGCATGTGAAAAATGCTCTTGATGTGATGTTGATGAAAAATAAATGCAAAATATTACACGATATTTGTAGCTAATTACGCTGGAAAATGGAACTGACTATTTTGAAAACTAGTCAGGTCCAATGTACAAAGAAGTCAACAAAACTAGAGAAAATTAAAACTCAACTCATTTTTAATCTTTCAAATTCAGGTCATTAGCTGGTGTAGATGTTTGTTGTTTTTTTTCGGTCGTGCACGTTCCACATTGTACACTGAGGCAGGGTGGTCCTGAGCGGCCAATCAGAGCCGAGCGTTGCCTGTGGGCTGCTCCAGGCTCTGCTTTAATGATGCTGCGGTGATCAGCTCCATCTACAACACTAACTACTGTCTGTTTGCTCTGACAGCTCCTGCCAATCACAATGTGCTTCATCTAGGTTTTTATTTTACTCCAAACTAGATAGTTCTCAAACCAGTGTGCTAAACCAAGACTATAGTTTTAAGCCAGGTCTATACCAGGTCTAAATCAGGTCCAAACCAGGTCCAAACCAGGTCTAAACCAGGACTATAGTTTTAAACCAGGTCTAAATCAGGCCTAAACCAGGTCCAAACTAGGTCCAAACCAGGTCTAAACCAAGACTATAGTTTTAAACATGTGAGACAGACTCTTCTGTGACGCTGTTTAAATCCAGGCTCAAAACATTTCTGTTTGACTGTGCAAATAACTGAAAGGTTTTCATTCCGCACTCTTCTCTCCAATTTATGTCTCTCTTTTTTCATTTTAATCTTCATGATTATTTATGTTTTGATTTGTTTTTATTATGATTTTAATGTATTTCTTATTCTGTAAAGCACTTTGAATTACTTTGTGTACGAATTGTGCTATACAAATAAACTTGCCTTGCCTTGCCTAAATCAGGTCTAAATCAGGTCTAAACCAGGTCCAAACCAGGTCCAAACCAGGACGACAGTTTTAAACCAGGTCTATAATAGGTCTAAACCAGGTCTAAGCCAGGACCAGGTCTAAACCAGGACTATAGTTTTAAACTAGGTCCAAACAAGGGCTATACCTTGTACCTTTTGTTCAATTGAGATTAGCAATTCCAAGGCTAAAATCATCCACATAATTCTAGTGAAGATGTATGGAGTTTAAAAACACAGTGGAGTTAAACATGTGTGAATGAAACAAAACACACCTCCAGGTATGTCGATGATGAGGAAACGACAGAACAGACCGGAAAATGGTGTTATATAGGCCCATTATATTTCAGTTGAAAGCTAAAAAGTGCACAATGTCCTGACTAAAACATCGCTTTGAGATTTGTGGCAATGGATGAAAGTTGTAATTTCCCCCTGAAGTGGTTTTGCCGCCCCCTGCTGTTCCTTTTATGAGTGACGGAGCTTTCTGAGCTCTTTGCCAAATGTCCCGTGTGATTGTGAGTTTTTATGAATGATTTAAGCTGTGGTCCTGCTGAGTGTGTGACCCGATGGAGCCTGGATTTCACATTATTGCGTTATGTTCAGGTACAACTCGTATTTTCACTCTCCGATCTCCTCCTGTGTCTTTCCGTGACCCCTGTTGAGCTTCGGACTAGCCATGAAGAAGCAATTAAAGGAAACGTATCATGCTTTGTGTGGTCTTATAAAGCTTCATTTTAGGGCTGTAGACCTTTTAGATATTTAGTCGATGAAAGGTCCTATATTATGCAAAATGTACTGCTGTGAGCTTTAAACCATGTTAGAATGTTGTTACCTCATTAAAAAAAACATATCTGGAGTTGTGTTCTGTTTCATTCACACATGTTTGAGTGATTCTTTATTACTCTGTCTACATCTCCAGAAACTCAGAATGCTCTATTCCACCTTGTGATGTCATGAAGCGGTCGTTTTCAACTTACCTTCAGTTCAGTAATAATTGGCAATTCCAGGGCAAATGATTCTAGTGAAGGTGTGTGGAGTTTAAAACATGTGTGAATGAAACAAAACACAACTCCAGGTCTGTTTGTGATGAGGAAACAACATTATAACATAGATCAGAAAATAGTGTAATATGGTCATAACGGTCAATGGTGTATATATGGCGAATATTTGTTTATGTTTTACAGAAATGAAACTTAAACATGCATAAACTAAGAGCTCAAAAACAGCTCGCTCCTTGTGCCCTGACGCGGTTCAGCTTCTGTCAGACTTAAAAAGGACACGACTCAGTGGAATATGCTTTCTGTGACAGAGGGGTGTTCTGCTGATGGTGAGTCTGTTCTGTGCAAGTAGCTCTAGCTACACTGTTTCCCGTTTGTCTCTGGTTTGTTTAAACTGTTTTTCGCAACAGTGTCACATGCCTGATGTCACGAACCCAGTGAATCAGGAAGGCGCAAGTCACAGTGACGTGGTCCAACAAGGATGCAACAAGAGCTCGTACATCAGAGTATCAATGTTTTCAGGCGTCCACACAGTGCCGGATCAGATCCGTACTCAGATTAATTTGTGGGAGCTGGGGGCACCAGATCGTTCTGTCTTTGGAGCCGTTTCCATCGCATTAGTATGGACAAACACTGCATCTGCAACAAAAAACACTCAAATATGTACTAGTGTGGATGGGGCCTTAGTCGACAAATTATTTTCTATAGCTTATGGGGATTTAAATGGGACAAGAGTTGCCTGACCAGCCAGTCTCGTCTACATTCTGTTTGAATCCAGAAGGGTCTTTTATAGAGCTAGAAAAATCTCTGCTCAAACTAATTTGTAGCACGTGTCTCTCAAATGCGAAAAACATCTCCTCTCCAAAATTCTTGTATCATTCAAAACAAAATATATAACTTCTTTTACCTGAAATAAGTAACAGATTGGTGACTTGATTGTTGATTGTAAAAATCTGCAGTTTCTTAGTTTTTTATGTTGATTTTTCTCCTGTTTTATGTGTAAGCAATCTAAGCAGCCATGTTTGTTTTTGATGTGAACTGATCATGCGATTGGTTGATTGCGATTGGTTAATCCGCCTGTCAATCCCACCCTCTGAATTCATGAAGACATGTTTTAGTCGACCAAGAATGTCTTTAGTCAACTACAGCCCTAATATTTTGAGATTTTGAATAGATGAAGTTTTAAAAGCAGCACTTAATGACAAAGTTAGTCAGCTGAAAGCTGTTTAACAGTAAAACATTATATCGATCACAAACACTGCAGAAAAAGCCTGATACGGTGGTAAAAGCGAAGTCCAACCCAGCTTCACTTCTCTGTCTGAAAAAAAACTCGCAGTGCTCATGGTTAAAGACAATTTGTCGTGTGTAACCTTTTCAAAGCACAAAACAGCTCATTGGAAAAGTTCTCAGGCTAAAATTGTGCCAAATTGGAGCGTACTGGCATTTCACTGTAGTGAGCACTGGATTTTGAATCACGCTTTATTGGTGAAAATGGGTACGTGACATTGTTGAACTCTACATGTCCGAGTCTGAATTTTTGGAATAGTCACGACTAAATAAAAAGATATGTGCGGGCAGATGGGGGAAAAGAACAAGACTTTTTAGGCTGAGCACATTACTTAAAGCTGACCTATTATGCAAAATCGATTTGTAAGAGCTTTTAACATTGGTGTAGTTGTTTCTTCTCATCATTTACCCTCTCAAAGTTGTGTTTGGAGTGGTTTGTTTATGTCTGAGTAATCTTTAATTGCTTATTTTCAAGGCGCCATATGACAGACCAACCCCTGTTTTCACCATTACAGACACACACCCACTAGCCTGATTCATCAGCCGGTTTCACTTCATCTGACCTCACAGCACTAGGATTCATTCGCTTGATGATAGATGGGTACTTTTTTTATTTAACCAAACACTACTATTTGGTCTTGATATATGTAATGCGCCACTAACGGGGCTCACTGGTATATTAAGCTTTTCCCAAGTCTCGCTGGAAGAAGGGCAATAACGTCTTTCCCCTTGAAAAAAATTAACCAAACATTCTCCGTGTTCCGGCTTTAAATCCTCGATCTCGGGAATCGTTGCCAAAACAGAATGTATGGCTCTTCGCTGACTTTCTGGTGCCTGAACTCGCACTTTTGAGGTTTTTTGTGAACCATCTAGCGGATTCTGATTCCTGACTTCGTTGCTGGAGAGAAATGCAATTGAGCGGAGGCACTAGGTGGCACCACACCCACACCCACTGCCTTATACTTGCTTCATTCTACAATTTTATTTTCTTAATCAGTCATACCTGTAGGATTCATTAGGATTGTATCATCACTTCTGGGGATAAATAAATACATAAATTAATTAATTAATTAAATAAATAAATAAACTGTACTTGCTCACTGTGCAGCTGTCCATCAAAGTGGCAGATCTTTTGTTATGAAGACGTTTACAGTGACATCAGCTCCCATTCGGCACTACAGTTTTCTAATGAGGGTCAGTGCATGTGTTCCTTATTTTTTTTAAAGTAATTATAGATGGATATTGAGATTTAAATGTACAAATTCTAACAGATTATAACTATAGCAGACACAAGCACAACATGTTTTAATCAATCAATGGAAATAAAATTCAGAGTGAGCTAATGATGAGGGATCACTGTTGTGCCACGGTTACAAACTCATAAAAGTTGATTTTGTATAATATGTCTCTTTCAAAGGTCAAAGTCTAAATCACATTATTTATTGTAAATGGTACAAGTTGCATAACAAAAAGCGATATGTCTATAATATTTCCCTGGCTCTGAACATTAAAAGTCTTCTGGGCCCCACATCCATCACCTCCCTTATGTCTGGACCTCTTGAAAAACGTGTCTCCCCTCTCTCTGCCCCTCTTCCAGCTTTCATAACACGGCCAATGCTAGGTCCAGTGGCGTTCTCTAGCTCCTATAAGCCGTCCCTGTGAGCCGGCGTTACTGTGGCGCTGCTCTGACAGGTATCTATAGAAGCCATTGACTTTAAATGAAAGTGGAGTGTGAGCAGATCCATCACAGCCAGAGCCCGGACACTGCTCCTGGTGATGCATGAGGCTCTCCTCCACAGGCCAATAGCACACGCTCAACTGACACCAGGCTGAAATTACACCACTGAAAACTCACAAACAGAGCAAGCACTGCAAAAAACAACAGCTTACAAGACTTTCATTCAGAATTAAAAAGAAACACAATATTCAAAATCATCTCTTATGAGCGTTTAGTTGTGTTCTCACAGCGTTCTTCAGAGCTTACTCAGAGCTGAGTTTGAGTAATCTTACATTAATACTAATTTCACTTGTAATGCACTTCGCGGTCTCTCAAAGCACTCCACTGTACTCATTATTCATTCACTCCACACTCAGTGATGGTAGGCTGCTACTGTACTCCGCCTCCGGCCAATCCGACCACCACCATTCCCTCATGCACATGCCACATTCATACTACAATGTCTTGCCTAAGGACACAGCAACAGAACTTGGTCTGAGCTGGAATCAATCAGATCTTCGGCTTGAGGGACTACTCCTCTAACCACAAATCTGAAAAAACATGCACCACCACAGGGACTACAGGAAATTTAGCTCTGGTGCTACAATCTGGCACAATGTTTCTCTCCTTTTAAGGTTAATGTAGATTGTGCACTGTCCCTGTCTCATAAATAAACTAAATAGATGAATTAAAATAATAAATAAACCTGAGCCACTGCCATGCCACTGCAGCTTGATTGAGTCCAAAAAAAAAAAAAAGGAAACATTCATATTTTCAATTGATATGTTTTTTTTTTTTAATGGTGGTTGTCAATGAGTCAGCCTGGCACCACACCTAGTGCCTCCGCTCAATTTAATATCTCTCCAGTGACTGGGTCTGGAATCGGAATACACTAAACAGTTTGCAAGAACCGTGGAAGTGTGAGTCCGGGCACAAGGAAATCAGCGAAGAGCCATTCTGTGTTGGCAACGATTCCTGAGTTCGAGGATTTAAAGACGGAACAAAGAAAATGTTTGGTGAATTTTATCAAGGGGAAAGATGTTATTGCCCTTCTTCCTTGGACAAAGCTTAATATACCAGTTTCCGCCGTTAGCAGCGCATTACATACGTTACGACCAAATAGGAGCGAAATGGTTAAATTATAAAACGTATCCCCCTACCATCGAGCAAAAAATCCTAATGCTACGAGGTCAGACGGTTTCCACAAAGTGAAACCGGCTCATGAATCGGGCTACTCAATAGCTGTTGTTTAAAATGCATGCAGTACCCTCTTCACACAAAAAAAGTGCTTTAATAAAACACAGGCAGCTGTTCAGCCTAAACATTCCCTGTTGGAGATTGATTTATATGCCAAAAAGTGCATATTTTGAATTACCTCTATTCTGATTTCCAGTGCTTTTCTCATGTAGGTGTTAGTTTTGCAGTGCACAGAGCTCCCTTGTTCCAGGTGAAGGAGTAGAGAAGCTTTATTGCTCTTCCTGCAGCTCAAATGTAGCTGTTTTCAGAGCCATAAACGTCGGTCTAAACTTTATGACTTGATCAGGTTGATTCCTTCACAGGCTCCTCGCGCTCTTTTCTATAGGAGCTGTTTACTCATGTGAGAGGAGACGCTGACATCAGACAGGGTACACTGTGTACTGTGGGATTTCTCTGTAAACAACAACATGTATTGATACGTTGCCACTGATGCCGTCAACATTCCCTGGGGGTGTGATGCTAACCGTAGGCACTGCTCTGTCTGAGGCTTGTTAGACTTTCATTTGAGCCTTGTTTAAACACAATTTGACCATAAAAAAGTGACGTATACTTAGAATTACAACAGGTAAGATGATTTGTGCTGCTAAACAAGTTCCATCTTAAAACATTTTTGAATGTTTTAGCTTATGTGCACATTGTGTCTCCATGGTAACTGCTGAACATTCTCCCAATACACATACATGTAGTACAACCAGCATGATGTCACTGCAAAGTATTGATTTCTTGAGTCTAGTCAAACATGGATTCTCACTATGAGCGGGATCATCTCTCCACAAACCAGATCTGTAACTTGGCCTGATGTCATTACCTGCTTGTTTCCATGGTGATACGTTTAAGACACAGTACACCTTTAAAAACAGATGAAATATTACTCCCGTAGGTTCATATTTGGCTCGGTTCTGACTCCGTAAGGTGAGCGTGAACGTGTTACATTTCTCTGGAGTTGTTACTGGCACTTTTTCTTGTGTTAATTTTGATTTTACACTTGATTTGTAAGTGCTTTTTTGTTTCATTCATACATTTATTTTCATTCACTGATTTTGAATGACATGGCAGAGACTTGGGCTATGTTCAGACTGCAGCCTGAAGTGACCCAAATCTGATTTTTTGACCCCTATGTGACCTGTATCTGATCTTTTAATGACTGTCTGAACGACACAGATCCATTTTTTACAAATGCGACCCAGGACACTTGGATATGTGCTCCTAAAACCGATACATGTCCGATCTTTTGACATGTGACTTCAGTCTGAACGGCCAAAGCGCATTCATCCGACCTACACGTTATCAACAAATGACACATGTACACAAACGTTCTTCTCATCATACGAAAATTGTTAATGAACTCCGTGTCTCTGAAGCAAAGCACATCGCTATCCCACCACTCTTGCCTATGTCTCCACATCCACACTTTCCTTTCTACAGATGTTGCTGCCACTGCCCCACAAAACGCAATGGCCAAAAACCTCGTCCTTCTCCTTCTCAATCTCCTCCTTAAAACAAGTAAGTTGTTCATGTTCTGGCTCTGGTACGAGAGGAACTTTAAAATCTCCAGGTGCTCAATGCTCGCCTCCATGTTTGGACAACTTCCATAAACACAGAGCACGCTCGCTGAGTTGACTGCGCATGCGAGACACTTTTGGGGCGTTTAATGCTCACAGTGGAGATCACATACAAGTCGCATTTAATTAGAAATGTGAACGACCTCGCATCGGATTTCACAAAAAAAAAAAAATCTGAATTGAGCATTAAGCCCTGCAGTCTGAACATAGCCATAGTTAACAATGACCCAAAGCTTAACAGTTTGGGTTTCCAGCCGCCTCATTCCAAATAGGAAGTGTTTATGGGGTACTCCTGGCTCCATTGACTCTGGCTCCAATTGACTTTGCACTGAAAAAAAATTGTCACCCCTCTCTGTAACTGCTGTTGTGAGCCTCGTCATTTTCGTCATATTAACCCATTCTGCATGGGGTTTTTATTTATCTGTCTGTAAATAAATTCCTATTCCTAATACAGAACTTCGCTCCAAATTCGCTCTGCTGGCCTCTTGAGCTTCATTTGACTGGACCCGACCACACTCCCTGACCTCTCCCTGACCGGACATGTCCTAATACAGCGTGAGCAAACACATAGACGTGAGCAAAGGCACTCACCCCGAGAATCACATCTTCACATGTTTCTGGACACGTCGCGCTGTAAACAAACACAGTGGTACCAAACCTCTCACACGGTGTTATCACATGTGGCTGTGTCTGTGGAGCGGCCCCACTGGAGCTGGATTTAGGTGTGTTTACTTCGCTGTTTGGTCTGTCCTTGTTCACACCTTCATATGATCCAATTCCAAGTGCTTTTATTTTCACCGCAGACAGCCGAGTCCAGAATGCAGCTGTGTAGTTGACACTGGCTCATGTGCACTGATCTCTACTCAAAACATGCACAATAAGTCAAATCCACCAGCTAAGGCAGTACTGACCAAGACTAGCTCAAGATCTGGACATGAAGTGCCCTGTGATCTTTCTTTTTCAGTTCCAATACCTATATTTTTATACTTAGACTAAGGCTACATTGAGACTGCAGCCTGAAGTGACCCAAAGCCGATGTTTTCACCTCTATGTGAGCTGTATCTGATCTTTTAACGACACACATCAGACTTTTTTCTAATGCGACCCAGGCCACTTGGATATGTGCTCCTAAAATCGATACATATCCGATCTTTTGACATGTGACTTCAGTCTGAACGACCAGGTCACATTCATACCATCTACACGTCAGGCTCGGAGTCAAGTCAATGGAGGGAAAGCAAAGCTAGAGAGTTTATTAATATTTGGAGGGATCGCTGTATTCAGGCCAAATTGAAGGGCTCTTTTGGGATCCGGGCGATTTTTGACATGATTCCCAAAGAAATAGCCGAGAGCAGCTACAGGCGGTCCTGGCTCCAATATCAACAAAAAATAAAGAGCCTGCGAGCTAAATATGAGAAGGCTAAAGATTCAAACAAACGAAGCAACCGTGGATGTGTGACTTGTCTATTTTTACGAAGAACTGGAACGTATTTTGGGAGACAAGCCCAGCTTTTAGGCGACTTCTGTAAACACTGAGAACGCTTGCTGTGTGCGATGTCGTCGTGTCCTCCAATGCACATGCGGGACACTAAAGTTCACACTGAAGATCACATACAAGTCACATTTTATTGGAAATGTGACACGACCTTGCAAAAAAATCGGATTTCACAAAATCTAATCAAAAATCTAAATTGAGCATTAAGCCTTGCAGTCTGAATGTAGGCCTTAAAAGGTCCTGTATTACACAAAATTGAGTTTTTAGGCATGTTAGAATGTTGTTGCCCCCTCAAAAACCTACCTGGAGTTGTGTTTTGTTTCATTCACACATGTTTTCGTAATTCTTTATTATTGGTTGGTCTACATCTCCAGAGCTCAAACTGCTCTGTTCCATCTTGTGGTGTCATGAAGCATTAGTTTTCAAGTTTACAGCTACATTTTACCTTTTGGTCAGTTGAGATTGACAATTCCAGGACTGAAATCATCCAAGTGATTCGAGTGAAGGTGTATAAAGTTTAAAAGCACGGTGGAGCACTATCATCGCGGTATCAGAATCAGTATAATATCAAAACTGACTTTGTAATTTCAGTATCTCACCTATAGGTCTAGCTCGTGTTGTTCCACTTTTACCTCTCGCACAGTGAATTTCCGGTGAGTATTACAAACACGCGGGGACAAAAGCGTGCAGCTGGGTCTGTCTGAGCCCGTGCCAAGGACAAAGACACAGGAGCCCGATGCCATAGCGATTAGCGAGCACCGACGGCACCTACCAGCCTCTGAAAGCTGCTATTAATAAAACACAGGCTAATTGGACCTGGACGACTTCATGCGGTTCGGAAGCTCCCTGCAGCCTGAACGATGACCCCCCTCTCCACTGTCGGGGCCTGTGTGCGGGGCTCTAATTAGACAATCACACATGGGGGAGTGCGTGTCAAACATTTAGACGATAAAAGGCATGGTTAGTGCCACATAGTCGACCCCGGACTTAACGTAGATATGACAGGCTTTCATGTTTTATACGATTATGACTTAGTTTGGGTGGGATAGTGCCTGTGGGAAATATGTAGCATAGTTTTACATCAGTCAAGTGGTAGTTGGAAGTTGAAGAAAAGTACAAAAAGTGCCGCTGAGTTTTAAAATGAATATCTCTACCTATGTCAACAACAGAAGGAAAGCAATTTAAACCTTCATTAAACAAAATAAGGATGTTGTCTTTTATTTTTTTATCAGTCTAATCCGTAGACTGTATAAACAAGTGGGTGAATCTGAGGCTGAAATCCATATTAGGAAGAGGAATTTATTTACGGATAAAACAGTGAAATAAAAACTCTAGGATCATGTTTTAGATTGGACAAGCTTTGACCTTTGTTTACAAGTACCAGTAAGATGGAATTAACTCTAGGAAATGTATCTATATGTCATATCTGCTGCTCGTGTCCGGCCAGGAAGTAAAATTATACAATAAACACCAGATTTTAAAGAAAAAGAGTGTCACTTTTCGCAGATCTGACCTGTAACTTGGCCTGGCAGTGTCATTTGCTTGTCTCCATGGAGATTGTTGCATAATAGTAGCTTGAGAGTTGAAGACTTGACTTGATGCTGGGTTCTAGCATTGGAGAATGATGCTGCGTTCGTTTATCCATCCGTCTCAACTTGCATCTCGGATATGACGTCACATCCACGCTTTAACCGTATTCTGTTTTGTGTGTCACATGATAGTAGATCATTTGGCACCTTAGTTGAAAGCAGAAAAAATGTGGGTGACACCGATTACCACACCCATAGACAATGATACAGATGCAGTAAGATATTGCAGTAATACAGACGCACTAAGGTATTAGCAGTAATAGAGACGCAGTAAGTTATTGCAGTAATACGAGTGACTGAAATTGTCATTTAAACCACCAAAGTGTCCAAACAAGATGAAAACAGTTCATAGTTAAAAGTGATCTTGGATTCTATCTCCTTACTCGGTCTCCTCTGAGCTCTTCCAAGTTTTGAGGAAAAGGGGCGTGTCAGTGCGTGTCTCTAGGCAACGTCCTCGCACCTCGGATGTCAAATGTATAAACGAACGCACCATTCCTTACAATCTTTCAGTACAGGACAATAATAGTATTGGCCATTCTAGTACAGTCCAGTCTGGCTGTGCTTCCATTGTAGGGAGTATTATACAGTACCTCTGATGACGCAGCCTTAGATAACAAGCACTGAGCTGGCAGTGAGCGCCCTCAGTACAGCAGTCATGGTGTCTGTAATCATTAACTTACTTTATTTTTTTTCTCACAGTAATCAAAACACTAAAATTTGACTTTGTGACACCCTCGTACTTCTGTAGCGCACTGGAGCCACGGTTTGCCTCGACCTTGAGGCCTTTTTATAACACTGAATTGCGAGTAGTTTTTGCTCCGTCTGTATTTGGTAGTTGGACTCTTGAAGTTGTCATGTCCAGTTTCAGAGTCCAAATTGCGTTAATGGGTCCAGCTGCCTTGTACCGCGCTGTCTGGACTCATCGCTGTCCTCTTTTACTGAACTAAAATTTGGAGTGGACACTGTCTTTGTGCCTTATGTTCACTCACCCTCTTCTCTGTCCTGTCCTTAGGTGTAGACTTGGCAGCACTTTGTTAGATTTACTTATGTTTTCAAAGATATTGTAGTTTTCTTGTAGTATTTTGATTGTAATGCTGTACTTTGGAACATTTCAGGTAAAGCAGTAACATCTCCATTCATACTAATAAGCGCAGGCCTTATTTACTATTCTAAAGTGAATGTTTGTTTTGTTTCTTTCTTATAGCCTTCTCTGGTTTCCTTTGGCTCTCCTTTCTCCTCCAGCCCCTTCTCCTCCTCCTTTCTTTTCTCCTGTCTCTCATTCCCTTTCTCTTTCCTCCTCCTCTCCCTCTTCTCCTCTTCCTCCCTTCCTTTTCCTCTCTTCTTCTATCTAAACCCCTCCATCTCCTTCTAAGGCAAAGCACGCTGCACACATACGTTCCTATCACTGTTCTCCTCTCTCCCCCTTCTCCTCCTCCTTCTCTCCTCTCCCTCCCCCTCTCCTCTCCCTCATCTTCTCTCTTCCTCTTTTATCACGTCTTTATTGAGGAGCTTGTTTTTATCTTGTCTGAGCAGAGGCTGTGTGGCTGGCTCTGTCTCGCTGCACATTCCTTCACTAATGGGAACGCATTATTTTAGACAAATGCTATTGTACAAACAGAGAGAGAGAGAGAGCGATGGAGGGAGAGAGAGAGAGAGGAGGAGGAGGAGTGAGAGAGGGAAGAAAAAAACGCAGAGAGAGAAATTGCAGACTAATGCCCCAATCTCATTTACACATTTACTAAAGGATTATTTTAGACTGACGCCGTTCCATAAACAGAGGAGAAGGAGCGAGGGAGAGACTGAAAGAGAGAGAGAGAGATGAAGAGAGACAGCAGAAAGATGGAGAGAGACCAGGTGAAGAGAGGAATATGAAGACAGGGAGAGAAATGAAGGCAGAAAAAGAGATGAAGAGAGGGAGAGAGAGCGAAAGAGAGAGATGACAAGGGAAAGAGATATGAAGACAGAGAAAGAGCAGGAGAGAGAGATAAACAAAGAGTGAAATGACCGACTAATGCCTCAATCTCATTTACACATTTACAAAGAGCTGTTTTATAATTTGTCCTGACCACTAGGGTTGTGCAAAAATATCAAAATGTTGATATATCGATATAACGTATCGTCTAAAGCCCAAACTTTTTTTTTCTGTGGGACCCATTTTTAAAAGTCACAAACCTTAAGTCAATAGACATTATTCGTAAATCACAAAATAAAGGTGGATTTGACCATTATTGAGCATTCATGAGGATATTTTGTTGACTGATTGATCGTGTCTCTCTGAACAATAAGTATTACTCAAGTTTTAAACAATGAAAAACAGTGAACCAGCAATTAAAGGATCCATAAGTCGCCTATTTTGACTTTAAACGTAGCCCATTTCTTTTTCTTTTCAACATCCAATTGAACCAGCAATATTGGAACAAAATAGTCAATAAAATAATTACAGAAAGATTAGAAATTATACGAAACATGTATTAACATTTCAACATTTCTTATGAGATAGGTGGACCTGTCTGTGTTTTTGTAGCGTGTTCTAGTCCAGGGTGCAGGAGGAGAGCGCAACAGCAGATCATGAGCAGCATTCAGTCTGTTTCTGTGCTTTATCTTCATTTCGTGAGCGCAGAAAATCCCAATTCCCACATATATGTAGTAGTGAAAGGAAGAAGCATAGAAATACTGTCAGAAATGTATATTGCAGACCTTCATGCAGATCGTGACAAGGCAACCCCCCCCCCAAAAAAAAATCTCTTGTGATCCAGTGTTTGCAGCAATGGTCTAATGTGATGATACAGTATCGATATCATGAGATGCTGTATAAATATATATCGCCAAGAGTATTTTTTTGTATAGTTTACTAAATTATTTTGTTACAGCGCTGCAGTTTTGTTGTTTATTTCGAGGAAGAAAACTCGTTTTACCATTTTACTCACTGTTCTGATGAGTAAAATGTTTGTGTTTCATATGAATTTTGCACAAGAAGTGGTTTAACAAAAACTTTCAGTATCACAGCCATGATGTAACCTTTGTTTTTTGTTGAACTGTAATTAATCGAAAGTGCACTGTATCGAGATATCGTATCGTGGCCTGCGTATCGAGGTATGTATCGTATTTGCAACTTCTTAATGATGCCCAGCCCTATACTGACCACAGCCTTATTTTTAAAGGGACCATACAAAAAAAAAACAAAAAAAAAAACAGGCTGATCTGTCTTCTGCTTAAAGGTTGTAGAGTGATTAATCTGTTTGAGCGCGTATAGAAGCAGCTTCTTCAGTTCTAGCACAGCTCTGGTGGGACTATGGAACTAGGGGGAAGGTCCTTCACGTGTTTGTCTCCATGGAGATGATGTTGCTTGGCCTTGAATGTTCCACAGTGTGCCATTAAACTTATATTTCCATAAAGACAGCATGCGACGCCAACAGGCTGTCGTAGATCAGATCTATGGAGAGGTGAGCCTGATATGCCTTCATGAAATATTAATGAGTTGTGATGTGAACCTTTTAGTTTAATAAAAAAAAAATAATAATAATAAAAAAAAAAATAAACATATCTATGTGCTAGATTTATTTAATTAAAGTTGTTTTTATTGCATGCAAAATATCTTGAAAAACATGGTGCCTGACAAGTAGGACACCTTTCCATAGATCTCACCGGTGACATGGCCTGGTGGAGCCATGCTTGTCTCTGGACATATCAAAGACTGTTTACACTGAAACGATTTACTGTATCACTGCATCACCGTATTGGAAACAATCTGCGTCCAGACACGTCGTTTCTGTGTCCGCAATCCTTCCCTATCCACACAACTTTGAGCACATTTGTTTATGTTTTACAGAAACTAAACTTAAAACCACATGGCTATTTTGCATAAACTGAGCGCTCAAAAAACAGTTCGCTCCTGATGCGCTGATGCAGTTCAGCTTCTGTCGGACTAAAGGGCACGACTCAGTGGATTATATGTGTTCTTTCTGTGACAGAGGGGTGTTCTACTGATGGTGAGTCTGTTCTGTGCTTCTATCACGTTGGAGATGGTTCCTGTCAAACTTTTCAGACATTATACGTCTGCAGGTCATACAAATAGGCTGTATATATGAAATGACATATATTCTAGCCTCTTAGCGTTTTGGCGGTGAATTACTTTGCGACGCATAGACCTACATCAGTGTATCAGTGTTTTCAGGTGTCCACACGGCGCTGGATCAGATCTGTACTCAAATGAATTCGTGGGATCTAGCAGCACCAGATCGTTCCGTCTCTGGAGCAGTTTTCAGTCGGATTTGTATTGACAAACACTGCATCCGCAACAAAAAACACTCAGATACGTACTAGTGTGGACGGGACCAAAGTTAATACTGTGGAATATTCTATTATAGGCAAAACAAGGATGGATACAACTAGACGATGGACCCTAAGCTAGAAAAGTTACTGCAACATGCAACTGCTGTTTCATGCAACTATTAATGCCCTCACCTCTCTTCATTTGCAATCCTTTTGTTATGATTACGTTTTTTAAGTAAAAGCAATTTTCAATTCATTATTCTCAGTTGTTTTTTTTTTTAAATTATTTATTTTTTATCAGCAAGTCTGCAACAATTCGTCCAACTCCGCTCAGTTCTGCTCGAGTGAAGTGAAGCCAAACTTGATAAAAGCGCTCACAGCCGCTCACATTAAGAATAAAACAAATAGTTGGTCCACCGTCTAATCTTTTCAACAACAAAGCTGGATACGAAACAATCTGCTCTGCTCTTTGAATCTGTCCCTGGACCAAAATGTGCTTCTTTTTAGCTTTCATCTGCCTCTCCAAAGAGACACTTAGCAGCTGACATGGCTAGCTTTGACAACAGACGCCAGCTACAACATTGGACAAAAAAAAATGCAAATAATAAAATAAAAATCAAACGTGTGTCTTTTTTGTGAGTCTTTGTTTTGGAAGTCATTAAATCGTGTCCTGGAGGAGGTCAGTCGGCCCTGGTTTCTCTTCTCATTAGACCTTTACAAGTGCACAACCAAAGCACTGTAAAATAATTATGGCATTATTTAAACACATTGATGTGATTTGAGTAGTTTTGACGACTTCAGATTTATTCACTCATTAGAGCAATGTTTTTCTTTCAATATATTTTCAAAGATGTGGTCATTGGAGGTAGAAAAGTGTACTAAAAACAAATGAGGATGATTCGAACTAGAAAAACTTATCAGAGGAAAATCTCAAAGAAAAATACTGCATGTCTTGTATTTAAATGAAGAATAAGGTATATGTATTTTTATAAAACCAGGAGTCAACAAAGAAAGGGCTAAGTCAGGACTAAACCAGGACTAACCTAGGGCTAAAACGTTACGTAATCAGAGTACAAATTATGAATAACTGTATTCAGTTACAGTTACTGTTTAAATGAGTGGTAATTGGATTACAGTTACTTTGCTGAAATAAGTGGATTACAAGGCGGTATTTTCCTGTTTTCACATTTTGTGCTACATCCCTTTTTTTTTTTTTTCAGTAATTCCACTCATTGCCGGAAACCCAAACAGAACGTGGCAATAAGAGCGATGTAAACGTCACGTTAACGTTGGCGGCGTTAGTCACACAATGGACGAGGTCGAAGAGCCAGTAGAACAGAGGCAGCAGTGCAAGAAAACACATTCGTGTCTTGGAAATTCTTCTTCCGACGTGAGATATAAAAGAAAATAACAAATATAAAATTGCCTACAACTTAAATGTCAAACCGGAGCTACTGGCACTGGTGAAAACATCCTGCATAGACTCATGATGTCTGCACTACTGTCCTATAGTGACCTGCCACATGAGGGACACGCACACAAACACACAAACACACACACACACAGACACACACACACAGACATACACACACACACACCCCTTCGTCATCGACCTGAGAATGCGCGGACCACCGTCATTCTCCCTCGAGCCGCGTGTGGACCATGTTTTCTCGCGTACACTGTGTAGACCGCGCTTCCTCCTGTCCGCCTCTAAACCAGAACTAACACCAAGACTAAAACCAGGACTAACCCAGTCCAGGACTAAACCAGGATTAAACCAGAACTAAATCAGGACTAAACCAGGACTAAACCAGGACTGAACCAGGTCTAAACCAGAACTAAACCAGGACTAAACCAGGACTTAAACCAGGTCTTACAATCAGGACTAAACTAGAACTAAAACCAGGACTTAAACCAGGTCTAAACAATGATACCAGTAACAGTAGGTTGGACATAATTTAAGGTGATCTCATATAAAATAATTTCTCTATCAATAATATTTTTAATATGGTTAAGGAAAGACTGGGCTTTTTATTTTCTTTTAGCAGACAAAATTTATGTTAAGATTTCCTAGTCTTTGCTTCTCTACAGTAAACAGTTGCTTATTCATGGAGACTTGGGCTCAACAGACAGTTTGAAGACAACAAACAAGAATTTTCAGGATGTGGTTTGTACATTCATGTAGTTTTAAAAGGCATGACAATATCAAGTAATCAGATTACGTTACTCACTTTATATATATATATATATATATATATATATATATATATATATATATATATATATATATATATATATATATATATATATATATATATATTATATATATATATATATCTAAACCAGATCTATGGTTCTAAACCAGGTCCAGACCAGGACTATAATTTTAAATAAAGTCTAAACCAGGACTAAACCAGGTCCAAAGCAGGACTATAGTTTTAAACCAGGTCTAATCCAGGACTGAACCAGGTCTAAACCGGGACTACAGTTTTAAACCAGGACTAAACCAGGATTAAACCAGATCCAAACAAGGACTATACTTTTAAATCAGGTCTAAACCAGGACTAACCCAATTCTAAACCAGGACTATAGTTTTAAACCAGGTTTAAAACATGTCCAAACCAGGTCCAAGCCAGAACTTTAGTTATGAACCAGGTCCAGACCAGAATAACTAGTGTATAACCCTCAGTGTTCTCTAAAAGCTGTCCTGCCCTGTGTTTCTTTGGGACAGTACAGTACAGTACAGTACAATACAGTACAGTATAGTACAATACAGTACAGTACAATACAGTACAGTACAGTACAATACAGTACAGTGGAGTAGGCAGTTGGAGGATCTGGAGGCGGCCCGGTGGTCAGAACCTGGCGGAGCATTAGGCGTGACACCACAGACCTGAGTGTTTGGATGCGGCCGCTCTACTCTCATTATAGACACATGGTGGTACTGCGTGGGACTGGACTGGATCTGCACTGCCCTTTAGATCCATGTACCTCTGAAAAATACTCACATGAAATAAAACTGTACAATGAAAAGATGTTTTATCAGGACAAAGTGTTCAAGTATAAAGTTAAAGTGGAACTAAAGACTAGATTTGGACAAATTTCATTGATCCAGAAGGGAAATTATTTCGACACAGTAGTTCACATATCACAATAATTATAATAACAAAGAGGAAAAATATAATGGTACTGATAAATTCTAAATAAGCAGCAAAAAGTTTTAACATCAGTATCTACTGTTCCTAGTACTTTTTTTTTTTTTTTTTTGGCAATTTTACTGCAAACTATAAGTACAGTTGCAACTTTTTGGTCAAAAATGTATAATGATTGCTGTATCCTGGCTCCAGTGGCCTATGTCATTTCAAGTAGTTGGTGACATCACAACAGACTGCCCTGATTACAGTCTGGTGTTTCTGATGACAAACTTTTGGCTGAAGGGGCGGAGTTTGAAGTGTGGATACCTGTTTGACCAATCACAGTGTTCCTTATACCTCTAGACCCCGCCCCTTCTCTCCCCTCACACTCTCCTCTTTAGTCCTCCAGGTAGTGCCCAGTTTAGCAGCTCTATTTGAAATTCGGTTGTGGCCTAGTTTTGGTGTTTAGTCCCACTTTGTAACTTACCGGTCTCCATAGAGATGTTATTGCTTGGCCTCAAATGTTCCACAGTATTAGGGGTGTGCAAAAATATTGAAATATCAAACCTGGAGTTGTGTTTTGTTTCATTCACACATTTGAGTAATCCTTGTTTTATTTGTCTACACCTTGGTTTATATCTCCAAAGCTCAAAATGCTCTGCTCCAGCTTGTGATGTCATGTAGTCGTAGTTTTCAAGTTCACAGCTACAATATCCTTTTGGTTCATAGAGACTGGCAATTCCAGGTATGAAATTATCCAAATGATTATGATTCACGTGCGAATAAAAATGTAGCGCCACCCTGTTGTTCGTTCAGGTTATGACACGGTTATGGTCTGTTGTTGTGATGGCATTTGAATCCTTTTTTGCTGTTTTCTCTGTTTCTAAACCCACTCTCCGGGAGCTTCTTGCAGCTCAAGCAGAGTCTCATACGCTTTAAATATTTCACTAAACACGTCCATGTTTAATATTTTATCGGCAGTGCGATTGATATGAGCTGAATCTACACCATGAAACATTAAAACAGCTGTGTCCATTTCGAGCATACATCTACTCATCTGAGGTCTTCTACGGTGCTATGGATTTGTGCCTGAACACTGCATACATACATGCTAAGCAATCACTGAAAACAATTTAGATGAACTTGATTCTCATAGGCTCTATTCACAATTAAACGGAAGACTTTTGGAAACATGCGGGTGATGACTTCGGGCATAGTTACCGATACTGCATGTATGACAAAACCATGGATTCAACAGCAGCGGTCATCACAACCTGCCAAAGCTTTCCACTGAGGATGTGACTCTAATCGCAGCTTCAAGTCACTTACAGACAGTTGGTCGTAACGAAGCCAAAGGTGTTCATTTTGTCTTATGTACTTTAACTTCTTGGGTTCTTTTTAAAGACAATACAGTAAAGTGTATTTACCTTGTTGACATGTTTCCATCTTCAGAACTGTCCCCGGTGTTGGTGGTGACGTGTCGTATCTCAGCTGTTGTTGCTCCCTGTAGGTGTGGTCATCTGTTGTTACTTCCTGTAGGCGTGGTCAGCCTGATGGACCTGCAGGTCGCTCAGACTGACCACGCCTCCCGTCGCCCGACGTTCTCTGGAGGAGGGTGTCCCAGGTGTGTGAAAGGAGGAACGCTCCATCATCACGGTTAATGCTGTCCGTGCCTCGTTTCCTGATTTCAGCAGCCTCCCTCATCCAGCATTTGAACTTGTTGTCTTCTGATCCGATGACCCGAGCCAACCCAAACGCAGGAAACGAGGCACGTACAGCATTAACCGTGATAATGGAGCGTTCCTTCTTTCACACACCTAAGACACCTTCCTCCAGAGAACACCGGGCGACGGGAGGCATGGTCAGTCTGAGTGACCTAGCAGGTCCATCAGGCTGACCACGCCTACAGGAAGAAACAACAGCTGATATACGACACGTCACAACCAACATCAGTGACCTTTCTGAAGATGGCTTACAGTTAGCAGGCGACACATGTCAACAAGGTAAATACACTTTACAGTATTTTCTTTAAAAAGAACCCAAGAAGTTATAGCTGGTTGTAACTGTTGATCTGCCGAACATAATGGCACGCTACAATGACATATTTTTTTTTAATTAAGTTAGACAAATTATAATACACAAATGAAGGCAATTTATGAAAGGAAAAATGAAGAAAACGGGGCCATTTTCTCAGTTTTCCACATTCCATGTCAGAGTCACTACCACCAATAGAGCCCCAAGGAAGTTGTCATTCGCATATTTCCAAACATCTTCCAGTTTTCAATACTTTTCAAGACAATTTATTTCTTTTAAGTCATTATTCCTTCACTCCACACTCGATGGGGATAAGACACTATTGTAGCCACAGACTGAAGAAGAAAGAATGCGAATCTGCCGCCGTGCACCACTTTCGTACTACGCAATGTGGGTTTAGTGTCTTGCCTAAGGACACAGCTTGGTCCGATCCTCTGAACTTTGGTTTGGGGGACCACAGCTTTAACCACTGAGCCAAAGTACTTACAAACTCGTCTCATCAATAATTACGATGCTCAGAATGCATAAAGTACTGTAAGTGAGGAATAACTTTTTCGAGACTGTAAAAATTAGGTGCAGTGCTGTTAAATTATAAAGAAATATTGGAACTCAGAAATATGTATAACAAAAAGTCAAGTAAATTTATGTTCTAATATGAATTCAAGTTGTTGTTTTGTTTTTGGGGTCTTGGAAGTGGTTCTTCCTCAGGTCCTTTCGCGTGTGGTTTTGCTCGAATAAACAAGAATAACTTTACATTTCAAGCAGCGTGAAGAGCATTTTATGTGATAAGTGCGTTTTTGGTTTGGGGAGGAGGGCTTAGCTGTGTCCTATGCTGTCCTTTTGAGCCTTGCGTAATTTAGGCTTAATCACCATGAGCCCAAATAACAATGAACTCAATTAGAATTCCATTGTCAACTTTCCTACCTCCCTGCTTTACTCTGGCTATATTTATTTGAATATTTGAATACTTTCTTTTTTTTTTTTTTTGCAGAACATAATTAAGTTTTTAGGCATTTTGTGAGAAGCAGGTTCCAAAACTGTGTTATTTTTGACCGTTTCAGACTTTTGCGACAGGAGGTTGTAGAGGAAATACAGTTTATACTTTGCACTGACGTTCATGCTGGGGTTTTCAACACGTATCTCTATGCTGGAATGTTCAGCAGTTACCATGGTGACGCAATGCACACATTAGCAACCAGAAATAAAAATGTTCTAAGATCTGAAAGTCTGAAAATATTGATTCAAAACACATTTTCAGGAGTCTATGATCAAAGCAAGCGGTCATGGTCCTGTTTAGGTGTTTGATTTTCAACAAAAAGTCAGTTCTTTCTGATCAGATCGAGTTCAAATAGAGATTAAAGTCTAACAAAGCTTCAGACAGGGCAGTGCCAACAGTTAGCACTACACACCCTGGGAATTTTGACGGCATCAGCTGCAAACATCAAAAGAGTGCTCAAAAATATTGGCTCTTGAACTGTTGAAGACGGGACTCAAATGAAACAAACATCTTAAATTTCCAAGTGATCGTTTGTGCTTCCTTCTTTTTTCAGGGTTGCCATAGCGAGACAGTTGTTGCTGTGTATTTGGCAGATTTTCACATCAGATGCCCGCCCTGACTTGTTTCAATTTCAGTTTCATACATGACTAAAGAAAGGACGAGTTCACCCAGAAATCCTTTGGTTTTTGGGTGAATGCCTCACTCCTCCGTGCCTTTTTAACTACTATGAAAACTACTATTAGAACTACAAGTACTACAGTTACATTTACAGCTACTGAAGGCTTCTTTCTTTGGCAGTAATACTGACAATTATATATAATGCTATAATAACATATTTTATTAACAATTGACAGTTGAAAGTTGCAACTGAACTGTCAATCAAAAGTCAGTAATCACTCAAATACAGAAATGGATAACATCATTCAAAAACATCTACATACTACATCACTATACTACATACTATACTATATACTATACTATATTTTAGGCTTTTTTTTTTTTTTTTAGCATTGTATTCTCACATAAAATATCCAAACATTTTAAACTAATTTCTTATTTCTCATTTTGTCTGTGGTTTATTAGAGGACATCAAAAATCCACTTAACTTCAGCATAACTTTTTAACCATTTAACCTCATTTCAATTCAACATTTCACGCTTAAAGAATGTTATTTAATATTATTATCTGTGACTCTTTCCTCGTCAGTATCCCCAGCATCTGTAGAGATGGTTGATCCTGAGCACATCCAGGTCGGACAGGCGGTCTCTCTGCCCGATCTGGACGTTGGGGTTTGGGATCGGAGTGATGGTGTCAGCCCAGTTTTTTCCAAAAGCATCTCTGGAAGTGACGAAAACAAAAGAGAAATAGTGCATTTTTAGACTTGTTCATGTGGGCTGTTGGTTTTGATGAGTGGTCTTACTTGGAGTAGTGCATGATGGAGGAGTAGTCGTATGGAGTGGCGAGGTTGTCGGTGTCGGCCTTCTCAAAGTTGTAGGAGAAAGCTGTGAATGAAAACAATTAAGTGAACTCATCGTATAGGACTACTTCATCAGTGTATCTTAAAGGACCTGTATTACACTATTTTCTGATCTTTTCTAATACTGTGCATAGTTAGTACAGTATTTAGTTGTTGTAGTACTTACATTGTTGTTGTTTTGTTTTTTTTTTGTTTTTTGTAGCTCTTACATTAAATAATATGGTCCCAGTTTATTTGTAGTTTTGTTGTTTAGTACTTACATTTTTTGTTTTTTTTTTCACAGTATTTTGTTGTTGTAGTACTTACATTGAATAATATTGTCCCATTTGTATTTTGTTGTAGTACATTATATGTTTTTTTACACAGTATTTTGTTGTTGTAGTACTTACACTGTATAATATTGTCCCAGTTGTATTTTGTGGCAGTATTTGCAGTGTTTTTTACATTTTTAATTTTATTTTATTTTATTTTTTGTAGTAGTAGTAGTACTTTAAACAGTTTATTACACAGTATTTTGTTGTTGCAGTACTTACATGACATAATATTGTCCCAGTTGATGCGCACATACTGGTCGCGGTCGCTGCGGTTGTGTTCGTGGTGGAATCCGAGCGCGTGCATGACCTCGTGCTGAATGATCCCGAGCTGCACACAGCCGAACCTCTGCAGCGTCACCAACTGTTTGTCCCCGATACGACCCAACAGAGACGCACAGCTGCACGACACAGAGGTCAAAGGTCAGCAAGGGTCAGCAGGTCAAAAAAAAATACAAATAAATCATAATCGGTCAGTGGCTTCTGGTTCAACCAAAAGAGATTATTTTGGGATTAGATTAGAATTAAAGATCCACTGTGTAACTTTCCATATATATGGTCTATTTGTATGATCTGCAGATGTGTAATCTCTGTAAAGTTTCACATGAACCATCTCCAACACGATAGAAGCAAAGAACAGAGTCACCATCAGCAGAACATCCCTCTGTCACAACCATTTCCAATACGGTGATACAGTCATATGCGGATTTGTTTCAGTGTAACCGGGGTCTGAGGTACATGAGGTCCTGTACAGTTGTAATATTTGTTTAATCTAGAGTCAGTTTCATCTCCTCTTTGGTCTGGTTTGGGCTATTTCTTAGTAAGAACTATTGTAGAAATGATAAAGCCTAATTTTAGACCACAGACCTGGCTGAGATCTGATGATACCCGATCTTTTCTTAAGCAGTACTTGTTGTGATAAGTTTGAAAACCACTGGGCTGAGAGAATACTCATCTGGAGATTTTTTAGTTTTAATTTTGGACATTCGATCGTTCTGTCCGGTTTTAGCAGAGATGGGCCTTAAATGGTTCTTACTGATCAGATTCAATATTTGTGGATTTAGACAAACTTGCTCATTGTCTGATCATAAACATTGAAAAGTTTCTATACTGAGCCAAAAGGACTGCTTTCAGTTTATATAAAGGCAATCAACTTTATGCCTGCTCAACAAATTGTATAAAATAAAATGATTAAAATCGAAATTTAGTCTCGTCAGAATCTGTGGGAAACGCTGAACAAGGGAAATGACTATATATTGTAGTAATAAAAAGCAAAAAAAAAAAAAATATTAATGGTACTATAAATAAGTCTAAAAGAAATAGTTGTTAAATAGCTTCATTCCAGCTGCTATTTTGTTAATGAATAAATCGTAATGCAGTTATTTATCATTTTTATTTCCTTGTCTTGCGTCGTCTTTTTAGCAGGCTTTTATATATTTAATATTTATAGTGACTTTTAGCCAAGCGCAATTTATTATTTATGGAACAAAAACCACTCTGCACTGGAGCTCTGTAACACTTTATTCTGATGTTTATATATATATATATATAGTTTATATTTCTCTATAATGTGAATGTAAATGTGAAATGCAGGACCAGGCTCTCAAATTGCAAAAGAAATTTACATACAGGTGAAATAAATCAACCTAACCTAGACATGTTTACCTTTAATTCCCATTAGAATTATCACACATAGTACAATTGGACATTTTTTACATATATATTAAAGGGTTCAGGAGTTGTGTTTTGTTGCATTCACACATTTAACACACCAACCCTGCATATTTAGGCTGAGTTATTTCACCTTGTGATGTCATGTACCACTTCAGAAAGCGCTGTGTTTAAAAACTCCACACATCTTCCATAGTTTGAATGATTGAAGTAGTTGTTAATAGGGCTGGGTATCATTAAGAAGTTGCCGATACGATACATACCTTTGATATATAGGCTACAGTGCACTTTCAATCCAATACGATTCGATATATTTCAAAACGATTCGATACGGTTCAGTAAAAAACAAAGGCTGTGATCCTAAAACTCTTTATTAAACCACTAGGTGAATATGAAAACCACAAATTTTACCCAAAACAGTGAAAATGTCAAAACAAGTGAACTTTCTCCAAACAAGCAACACAACTGTAGCTCTTTCACAAAATAATTTAGTAAATTATACAAAAAAAAAATAAAAAAATACTCTTGGCGATATATCGATACAGCAGTCCAGGATATCGATACTGTATCATCAAATTAAACTATATGATTTATCGATATTTCAATATTTTTGCACACCTCTAGTTGTTAACTTGAAAACTACCACTACAGGACATCACAAGAATTTAGATCTTTGGACATATGGATTGACTAATTATAAAGGGTTACTCAAACATGCGTAAAAAAAAAAAAAAAACTCTGGGTTTGTAAAGTTCACAAGAGTCCATTTTGCGTATTATAGGACCTTGAAACATGATTGTAAAATGTTTGTGTGTTTGGATTGGTTTGTTTCATATGGATTGTAATTAAACGGTAAAGAATGTCGAGAAAACTACCAATTTCTACCGCAACGTGCAGTTATTTCAAATCTCAACGTCAAACAATAACATTTTACATACTGAAAGTCTATCCATGGTTTTCAGAATGATTAAAACTGAGCCCTGTTGGCGTAGTGATTAACAACATCGCATATACAAAAAGCTAAACCCCATAAATTAACTCTAAATGCGGTCGGTTAGCTTACCCGTATCTTGGCTCAAAATTTAAGTACGCCGTCTCCTTCTGCCGTGGGACGAAGCGAATGCAGGTTTTCATTTCAAAGTCTTTCAGAGCTCTCAAAATCTCGCTCAGCTCTGTGGAGTCTGTGACAGGAGATAAGAGGACTTCAGAGTTTCCCAACGCGCTGAGATAAAATAATACTTAATTAAGGCCTTTTGAAAACTCTGACCGTATTTGTCACTCAGCACATAAGGGATCTCCACTTTCCCGTTTGAGGATTTGGGCCAGAGGCAGCTGTAAGAGTGACTGGTGCACTTCAGAGCGGAGCGGCTTTTGGGCAAAATTACATCTCCCTCCAAGAACTCAGAGGAACCTGTGGGGAAAAACAACAATAAAATACAATGTGTTTTTGAGCTGGGTTGAGTTATGCAGTTTGCTGTGTACTCCTCTTACATATTGTACACTTTAACAGTATTCTTACTAGAGCTGGGTATTAAGGAGTTGCTGATATGATACATGCCTCGATAAATACTCCACGATATGATACAGTGCACTTTTTATTCAATGATTCGATTCGATATATGTATTTTCAAATCAATTCGATACGGTTTGGTAAAAAATAAAGACTAATTCATGGCTGTGATAATAAAAGTCTTTGTTAAACCTTTAAGTTTGTGCAAAGTTAATATGAAAAACACCCATTTTACTCATTACAACAGTGAAAATATTTCCTTTCTCCAAACAGGCAACCCAACTCTAGATCTTTTACAAAATAATTTAGTAGGGATGTAACAAATACGTACATTTTCATCACTAAAATATGCCACAAAAACAAAAAAAAAAACATATATAGATACAAATGACCTAAATTCAGAATACATGTGTGACAGGTTAAACAGTTTTGATTGACTTCACACCTAAACCTATACCTATAGCATTATTAAAGCCCTAGTGTGTAACTTTTTAGTTAAAGAGAGAGCGCTGAACTTTGACCTCGCCAATCAAATTAGTCCGGCCGCAATTTTGACCCCTTTTAAAGACGTATTACCCAAACTATTTTTGAAATTGAAGATGAGTGGAAATACATTTTTGGGTAGTCTAAACCAATAACCAAAATATCGTGATATTGTATCGTTAAGTATCACAATAATATTGTGGGCTGTCACAATATATCGAATTACAAGTTTGTTTCTTAAATGCATTGTTTTATAGTAGCAACAGCTTTTGAACATAAGGAACTACATATCCCATGATTCATTTCAGTGCAAACAACACAAAGAAATATGTTTTTTACTTGAATTATTGGGATTATGACGGGAATAATTCACACCAATATCTTGCCAAGGTATTTTAAAAGCAGAAACATGTCCTATCTACAATTATATTAGTCTGTCCAAAATACCGCAGTAAATATCGTACCATGAGATGCATATCGTGATAATATCGTACTGAGAGATTTGGATATCGTTACATCCCTATAAGTTAGTAAAAAAAAAAAAATACTCTTGGCAATATATCAGTACTGCAGCCCATGATATCACCATATCATCAAATTAAACAATACAATATATCGATATTTCAGTATTCTAATTCTTACTTGAGCAAAGGTTTTAGTTACTCTTCCCACTGTGAGCAAGTGCACAAGTAAGAAAAGCTTTGTCGACAATATTAAAACTTTTTTTTTTTTTTCTTTTTACTTCCAAAAGAGCAAAGGTGCAATTAACAATATTTAATTCTCATCAAAAGTTACTCCACAGATGAAGGTTGGTGGTTTGATCCGTTGCCGTGGTCACGGCTGCCCTGGGTTAGACTGACAGAAGTGAGGCAGCCAATCTGTGCCTCCACCAACACTCACACACTCCACGTTAATTACAGGCAATATGGGTGAAGTGTCTTGCCCAATGATACAACAGCAGTGCTACCCCAATGTGGCACTTGTATACTCAGCGGTCTTCCATCCAAGTACTAACCAGACCCATCCATGCTTATCTTCAAAGATGTGATTGTATGAGGCATTATCGAGCAGCTGGGGCAATTACCTGATCATACAAAACAGACTGAAGAACTTTTGCCCTCCTGTAATCACACTCCAATTTGAAAGGTCACAATCAGCAGAGTGCAGATCAATTATCTTCTATAAAGCTGCTAACCCTGTTTAGACCTCTGCTAACAGGTTCTGAAATGCATGGGATTCTTGTATTAGTTTAGTGGTTCACATTTCAGTTTTGTTGTAGGTACAGTAAGTATTTATAGTGATGAAACAGAAAGTTAAAACCATACTTTGGAACAAGATGTGTGAAAAATCCCTTAGTTTTCCAGGTACACTGATTCATCAGCCAGTTTCACTTCGTAGAAACCGTCTGACCTTGCAGTGTTGCTCAACGGTAGGCAGGTACTTTTTTTTAATTTAACCAATTGCTGCTATTTGGTCGTGACAGGGGCTAACGGGGCTAACTGGTATATTAAGCTTTTCCCAAATCCTGTAGGAAGAAGGGCAATAACATCACCAAACATTCTCTTTGTTCCGGCTTTAAATCCTTGATCTCGGGAATTGTTGACAACACAGACTGTATGGCTCTTCGCTGATTGGCTGGTGCCCAAACTCGCACTTCGAGAGTTTTTGGGAACCATCTAGTGTATTCTGATTCCTGACCTAGTCTCTGGAGAGAAATGAAATTGAGCAGAGGCACTAGGTGGCGCCAGCCTGGCTAGTAGAATCCATGGCAAAGGAGAAATTCAGTTTGTCAGCTGGACAAAGTTCATTTGGTCGTAGACGTTTCGCAGCTCATCCAATCTGCTTCTTCAGTTCTAGTCAGACGCTGGTGAACACTTCCTTATATCAGTCTGCAGGGAGGAGCTAACTACACTGAAACTACACTGAAACTAACACTGTAACACTAAACAAGTAGGTGTGTTAGTTTCAGAGTAGTTTCATTGTAGTTAGCTCCTCCCTGCAGACAGATATAAGGAAGCACCCATCAGCATTCTGACCAGAACTGAAGAAGCAGCTTGGATAAACTGAGAAACATATTTGACCAAATGAACTTTGTCCAACTGACAAATTGAATTTCTCCTTTGCCATACTTCGGAACATTGTCCATTTTATGCCATACTGCAGAACAGTAGTGCAAGTTACTAGTGAAAATGAAATCTAATTCTGATTTATTTTAAAAAATTGCTACTA
Organism: Boleophthalmus pectinirostris; assembly: GCF_026225935.1. Classification (NCBI taxonomy): domain Eukaryota; kingdom Metazoa; phylum Chordata; class Actinopteri; order Gobiiformes; family Gobiidae; genus Boleophthalmus; species Boleophthalmus pectinirostris. Next base: position 31,186,762 of record NW_026571036.1, on the reverse strand, counting down.
TTATTTTTCTCCCCAAAACTATTCCCCTTTACCCCCTCCCTCTCTATAGCCTCCCGTCCTCTCTCCACTGCTCTGGGCCTCTGTACTCACCATTATTCATCGTCAGTATGGTCCTGGTAATGTCCCCTCTCCCAGGCGTGTCCTTGGAGAGCTCTAAAAACAGTAACAAAGCATACGCTACAGTACGAGTGCATGTAGAGACTCACACTCGGCTGGTCCCAGAGACGTATGCAGAGAAATAAATCCAACCGAGCTGCAAATGGTTGTGAGCTGAGCCCGCTTACCTGAAAAGTCCCCATGGTTCTGGAAGGAAGGAACACAAAATGGGTCCAGTCAATATAACACAATGTAAACTGCACTGATGCAAAACAGAGCAAGGAAGAATACAGTTAAAGCTGCACTATGTAACTTTTCTGCTTGAGGACCTGCCACTTGTTGTGCCTGGAATGTTTCATTGCTTTGTCTTAAACGTATCTATTTCAATGGAGACAAGTCAATACAACATTAATATACAATAATCCATGTATCATTCATAAATGAATAATGGAAAAAAGAACGGATAACATTTCCCCTTTCTGTGACTTAAACTACGATGCGCCCGCGTAGACTGTTGGGTGACCACAACTGAGATTGGGACCAGAGTAGGACCAGACTGGGACTGAGATCAGGACTGAGACCGGGACCAGACCAGAACTAAGATTGGGACCTGGTTTAGTACTGATTCAGTTCTGGTTTAGACCTTGTTTAGTCCTGTTTTAGTCCTGGTGGAGTCCTGTTTTAGTCCTGGTGTAGTTCTGTTTTAGTCCTGGTGTAGTTCTGTTTTAGTCCTGCTGTAGTTCTGTTTTAGTCCTGGGATCAATCCTGGTTCAGTCCTAGTTCAGAGTCCTTGTTCAGTCCCAGTCTGGTCTCAGTCTGGTCCTGGTCCCAGTCCTGATCGCTCGACAGTGTACGCGGGTGCACCTCCGGGCCCATCCCCACATTCAGTTCTGTTTTAATTGTTATCCATGTTTTCATTTTGGATTTGGAGACAAATAATGAAGAAAATAGTTTTTTTTTTTTTTTTTCATTTTCTTATTTTTGGTTTTATTTTGAAAAATGAATGAACGAATGATACACGGATTATACAGTGTACTATGCTGGTGCACATAAAAATATAGCAAGCATAGGAACACATTTAAAGCTACACTATGTAACTTCTCTGCACCTGCTACCTGTTTGTCTCCATGGAGATGTTATTGCTGCACCTGAAAAGTTTCACTCTGGTCTTAAACATATCTATCTCCATGGAGACACTTCAATACAACAATAATACCATGCTGATGTACATAAAAACATACTATGCAAGTATAGGAACACATTTAAAGCAGCATTATGTAACTTTTCTGGTTAAGAACCTGCGATCTGTTTGTCTCCAAGGAGATGTTTTACCCGGAATGTTCCACAGACACCACAAGAGTTATATTACCAATAAAAACAGCTTCTATTATTAAACAAACGCAGTAAAAATAAGTCTAATGCCATAGTGAGGAACATTTCAAGCAATGCAATAACATCTCCAGAAAAGTTATAGTGCACATTTGAAGTTAATAGGCAATTAGAAAGTGTATCGGGATCTGTCCAAAGTCAGAATATAGTGCACTGAAATATTCCTGTCAGTTTGAGGGACTGATTTGTTGATGAGGTCTTTTGTTTCTGTTTCTGTGGGAGCATTTATGAGCCACTATGGTTATGACTTTCATCTCTTAGCAAGCAGGTTCTGGTTCGATTCCCAGATTATGATTTGATATTTCAGAATGGAGTTTGAATTGTCTTTATGTGCAGTGTTGGGGAGTAACAGATTACATGTACCGGAGTTACGTAATCAGAGTAAAAAATATGAGTAACTGTATTCGGTTACAGTTACTGTTTCAGTGAGTGGTAATTGGATTACAGTTACTTTGTTGAAATAAACAAAGGTCTAAAACCAGGTCTAAACCAGGTCTAAAACTAGGGCTAAAACCATGTCTAAGCCAGGTCTAAGACAGGTCTAAAACCAGGTCTAAACTAGATCTAAACCAGGTCTAAAAGCAGGTCTAAAACTAGGTCCAAACTAGGTCTAAAACCAGGTCTAAACCCAGGTCTAAAACTAGGTCTAAATTAGGTCTAAACTAGGTCTAAAACCATGTCTAAGCCAGGTCTAAGACAGGTCTAAAACCAGGTCTAAACTAGATCTAAACCAGGTCTAAAACCAGGTCTAAAACCAGGTCTAAAACTAGGTCTAAATTAGGTCTAAACTAGGTCTAAAACCAGGTCTAAACTAGGTCTAAACCATGTCTAAAACTAGGTCTAAAACCATGTCTAAACCAGGTCTAAGCCAGGTCTAAAACCAGGTCTAAACTAGATCTAAACCAGACCTAAACCAGGACTAAAACCAGCTCTAAACCAGGACTAAACAGGATTTAACAGGACTAAATCATGCTGCGTGGACATGCCTCCTCCTCTTCTATCAATAATATTTTAATACGGTTAAGTAAAGTCTGGGCTTTTTATTGTTTTTTTTATCAGATTTTATCTTATGTGAAAATTTCCTCGTCTTTGCTTCTCTACAGCAAACCAAGTAATCCAAAGTATTCAGATTACGTTACTCACTTTAAGTAATTTCATGGATTACGTTATAAACTACATTTTGGAGTATGTAATCTGTAATCTGTAGGGGAATACATTTGAAAAGTCACCTTCCCAACACTGATTATGTGTATTTGTTGCTTTATGTGAAGGTAATTGAGGATTTTGGACAAATAAGCCTAACTTTCGTTGACTCTCCTCACGCTTAAAAATACGTTTGTTTTTGTTGATATCTTGACGTCTAGTGGCTTATGTCCAAACTGCGTCTCCTCTCCTCTTTTTCCTTGTGTTTACTTGGTCTGTCACCTTTGCCCTCCTGCTGAGCGCCCTCCCTGTGCAGACTCGCCTCTCGACCTTGGAACTATCGATTGTATTCTGACTAATGGCTCTGGTTGTGGTTGTATTAACACGGTCCACATCTAAATGCATTATGACCTATGACCTTACACATTTTCTAAGACTTCTTTAGATTCCCGAGCAAAGGATCTTGGTCTATGCAGTTTTTTAGCCTTTTTTTTTTGTAGTAGTAGTAGGAGTGGTAGTATTAGGTTGTATTGGTGGTGAGAGTAGTATTAGTATTAGTATTAGTATTAGTATTAGTATTAGTAATAGTAGTAGTAGTAATAGTAGAAGAAGTAGTAGTAGTAGTAGTGGTAGTGGTAGTGGTAGTAGGAGCTGAGTAGGAGTAGTAGTAGGAGGTGGTGATAGTAGAAGTAGTAGGAGTAGTACTACTACCTACTACTACTCCTCCTACTATAGTAGTAGTAATAGGAGTAGTAGTAAGTGATAATTATGATAGTAGTAGGAGCTGGTAGTAGTAGGAGGAGGTGGTGATAGTAGTAGTAGTAGTAGTAGTAGTAGTAGTAGTAGTAGTAGTAGTAGTAGTAGTAGTAGTAGTAGTAGTAGGCAGTAATAGTAGTAAGTAGGCAGTAATAGTATATATATATATATATATATATATATATATATATATATATATATATATATATATATATATATATATATAAAACTAACCTCAACTCAAAGCTTTTTTTACATCTTACTTTTACAAGTTTTTAACATTTGTCCTAGAAATTTTACATGGAGTCAACATCTGAAAAAAAAAAAAATCTCTCAATAACTACGTCTACTTGCTAAACTCTAACTTTTACCAGATTCTGGACTTTCATGAACTTTAAACCTTTTCTTACGTGTCCTGGCTGAGCAGAGCAGAGTCCCAGCAGCCCCACGAGCAGCAGAGCGAGCGCCATCTCCAGGTCCATGCTGGTCCAGGAGGAGCTCTGAGCTGGACTGATGCTGCCTCCCACATGTCCAGAGTTTATATACCTGTCAGAGGGTGTGTCTGTGTGTTTAGAGTAGAGCTGGGGAGTACTCAGTTACATTTACTTAGACAAACTTTATTAATCCACAAAGGTAATTATGGACATAGTAGCTCCCACATCACAGTATAATGATAAAAAAAATAAATTCCAAATGACCTGAGTGATGGGGGTGGTGAGTCCAGCGCGGCGGGACTGTCAATAGACCCAATAGACAAAAGGCCTCATAAATGTTATTGGATCATTCAGTAATATGTTTTTAGAAAATAATTTAACAATATATATAATTTACGTTCATAGAGGCCTTTCAGTTTTTTGTTGCATTATCAGAGTAGTAATATTCTGAAACAGTAGAATTTTTGTGACTCTTTGTAGCATTTGTTCTTCCAGAAGAACAAAAGTTTTGTGAATGCCAAAAATGATTGCAAGAAGGCCTTAAGTACAAATTTGTTCATAAAAATGTTTCATGAATGAGCCCCATTGTTCTTTTCAAAGTAGTACATACTTTGAAGGTGCTGTAGCTGTTTTTTTTTTTTTGTTTTTTTTTTTTGTTTTTACTGTCTTGGTCCAAAATTATTCCTCACTTCCCTTATGCATTCTGAACATCTTAATTATTCACCGCTTTTCTCAACTTTCAGAAGCCAGAGCGGACTTTTGTCGTCGTGGTAAAGCTAACTAGCAAGCAAACGTGCACTTCCTGATTACTGAACAAGAAAGTGCTTTCTAAGTAGTACACATTTTGACCTCAAGAGTTGCTTTTATACTATTTCTACTTGGGACTTTTTTCTCAAATACTTGGACAAAATTGATCATGGGCCCTTTAATCTTACTTGAGTAATATATTTGACAGAGTAAGAGTACTTTTACTTGAGTTAAAGTTTTGGTTGCTCTTCCATCTGTGAGTAAGTCCACGAGTGACAAAAGGTTTCCGTTGGCAGTATGAAATGATTTGAACTTTTGTGTTTCTTGCACCGCTCCTTCAGATATGATTTAGTTTTCCCATTTTCTTAAAATACCGGATTTTGTGCATAGTTTAATGTTTTGCCCTTTCAATTAACTTCACGTTATAAATCAGAGGCGGTGTCCAGACAATTCCTCTTTTAAGTTGTAGTTGCCTCAAAAAATCTTTAAGTAATTTCTTGGACCATTTCTGCTTGAGTGATATTATTTTAAAGGGGCATTACTCTTAGTTATGTACATCTTTTTTGGCTCTGTTACCCTCCTCTGTTTAGACTAAAGGTATGGCCAGGATAAAGCAGGCAGGGGCAGGCAGGGGCAGGCAGGGGCAGGCAGGGGCAGGCAGGGGCAGGCAGGAGCAGAGAAAGGCAGGGGAAAACCGAAGAAGATCTGAGCATTCAGGAACAGACAGAAGCAGTCAAGGGCTAGCAGGAGCTGGCAGGAGCTGGCAGGAGCAGGCAGGAGCTGGCAGGAGCAGGCAGGAGCAGGCAGGAGCTGGCAGGAGCAGGCAGGAGCTGGCAGGAGCTGGCAGGAGCAGGCAGGGGCAGGCAGGGGCAGGCAGGAGCAAGCGAAAGGAGGCCGAAGCAGAGAAAGGCAAGGGCTGACCGGAGAAGATCTGAGCAGGCAGGAACAGACAGGAGCAGAGCCAGACAGGACCAGGAAGGGGCTGACAGGAGCAGACAGGAGCAGGCAGGAGCAGAAAGAAGCAAGCAACAGCAGGCAGGAGCAGGCCGAAGCAGATGCGAAACAGACAGGAGCAGACGGAAGCAGATCCAGACAGCAGACAGGGGCAGATCCGAGCAGACAGGCGCAGACAGGCGCAGACAGGAGCGCCCCTGCCCTGATGCATTGTGGTCAAACAGGGATAATCTCATTGTGGGGGATTAGAAGAAGCCCATGCCCTGTCTGTTCATATAGGATCAGATTTCACACCGCCCCCTGCAGCAGTGGGGAGTCAGCGCAGCACATTTAGACCTGTCCCAATAGTTTAACGTAAAAATGAAACTAGCTTTGATCTGTTTTTTTTTTTTTTTTTTTCATTTTAAAACCAAAGTGGATACAGCGACACAAAAACATAACATTTTGAGCCATGCAGTAACAGCAGTGACCCTCATTGATACTAACTGATGGTAAAACTAGTATCAAAACTAGATCCTCATTTGGGCTGGTATCAATACAATAACCAAAATATCGTGATATCGTATCGTCAAAGCTCTCACAATAATATCGTGGACCATCACAATAAATCGAATTACAAGTCTCTTTACTTCAAATTACAAGTTATGGTGCAGCAATAGATAAAAAAAAAGACAGAGGGAACTACATAGACCATGATCCTTTGCTCCATTTCAGTGCAGACGACAAGAAGAAATAACAGTTCTAAGCACTTTTAAGTCTCCACAAAATATCGCAACAAATATCGTACCAAGAGATTTGGATATTGTTACATCTCTAATCGTCAGAGTCCACACCATATTGTGAGCTTTCCCACGATATCGCAATAAATATCGTACGGTGATGTTCATGCCGTGACGATATCATGTTGTGAGACTTGGATATCGTTACACCCCTAATTGTTATTTTTTTTTTTTTTTATTGTAGTATCAGTACAGTCTATTCCTTAGTATCGACATCAAGTTTGACATTTTACTATCACGACAACTCTATTCTCATTTGGTCACGTACAACCTGACAATGAATTAATATTGATCTAAATCATAGAATATTTTATTTTAAGCCATTTTGCGAATGCGTATGAACGTTTTCACCATTCTGCCCTGTGATTGGTCAATTTCCATGACGGAAAACAATGGCGGGTGAGTCCTGTTTTTTTTGTTGTTGTTGTTGTTTTGTTTTTTTAAAGACTGTATTTGACATATAATATTTTAACTATTTTTTCTTATTATTATCTATGCTGCTGTTGACCTGGACCTGAGTGCAGTATTTCGTTTCTGTGTATTTTTTTTATACTGAAATGACACATGAATTCTGATTCTGATCCTGATGACATGCCAACGATTCAGCTAAAGCTTTCGTTTTTCTGCTGCATTAAAAGAATAAATGTATATGTTTTTTTATTTTTTGTTTTTTTTTCCAAAGCTTTTTATTAGATATTATGCAATTATTAAAAAAATCTGAAACCCACTCTGTTACAAGTAAAGCCTTGAAAAAACACTAATTAGTGTATAGTATGTTACTGCAGACCAAAGTCCCCCGGGTTTAACATGGAGGCCACTGGCTGTTTAAGCTCTAACCTTGTACTCTGGAATAAATATATTTCTCTCATTATTTCATCTCCATTAAACATGTTTGAATCAGTAAAGTGTTTACTATTCCATGCAGCACGTGTTATATTTACACAGGACACACTCACAGAAAAGCAGTTGCTGTGTTTCTCATTGTAAAAGCCGATATGTTTTAATAGAAATGGGGGAAGCGAAAATGAATATTGTTAAAATGCAGATTTCTGTTGTAATATAATGAGCTCTTGGTCTAGTCACTAATAGAAACGATCAGGTTCAACATTTGCGATTCACCTTTTAGATATTTTATGATGAAATATAATGTAATAGATAAAATTAACTCACTCTTGCCCCTATCTAAGAGTATGACGTCATCACATTAGAATCTACATCGACAATGGTAAAAACATCACAACATTCACTGATTTGAGCTATTTAGACTTGCAATGTGTATTTTTTATTTATTTTTTCTTATTTGTACCAAAACTAAAATGTACAAAAAAGGAAAATAAGTAATGACTGTTTGCTTGGACTATAAGCCTTTAGTGATTACAGTTTCATTAGAATTATAATAGATGCATATGGTCCCGGTCAAGCAGAAGTAAACATCAAGGCCAAAAATTCAAGTTAATGCATCTGATATAAAAATGTATTGAACAGATACATATGTACTCTAGTTTATGAAACTGTTGACCTTTTTTCTGTTCCATTTTTGGTTCTAAAGTTCCATACGTTTTAAACAGACCATGTATGAAACATGGAACAAAAATTATTTCCCAAATTTCAAAGACCTGAAAATCATGTCAATAAATGGATGTATTTCATCATATCTTGTGTTATTCCATCTTTGAACTGTTGATGAACGTACATTATTTTTTATTTATTTTTAATTTTTTTTAAATGATAAAAATTTGCTTGGAAGGACTGACATATTTTATAGAAATATTTTCCTTTCATTTTGAAGTAATATTAAAGTATTCGGAAGAAAAAAGCGACAAATGATGTAAAATCCTGCACCTTCTACTTGTTTGCACAATTTTCCCTCCGTTACTTTTCCCTCCGTTACCATGAACTTTCTTAATAAAAAATCTGATTAGTCAAAAAGTAAGAGGTTTTTCAACCTAATCTTGTACCATATGGTAGAAAACTATATGAAGCAAATATTCAAACCAGTTTGTTAAGGATATGGAAGTGAGAACCAAGAGTTATCACTGTTTGGATTTATTGCCCAAAAAGTGCTGCATATTTCATTCCCTCCGTTACCGACATGAGTTTTTAAATTTTTAGTCAACAACTTGAAAGAATCTCACAGGTTTAACTTGACCCTGTTGGAGTGTAACTCTTTCCTACATTCTGATACTTTACTTATTTCAATAGTTCCTCTAGTTTCTGAATAAGAGACATTTGAATGTCAAAAATCTCCCCCTGTTTCCCTCCGTTACCACTTGACCGGACCCATATGGACCACGGCAGAGAGAAATTTCAGGGATTTGGGGAATGATTTATTCTTTTTTTGTTTTTTAACATTCCTTACTAGTAGTTTCTTGTCTTGTCAGTGCACTTTGGGTCAAATATATGGTCAAATCATGACTAATAATAAGTAAATAAAAAGAGGTGGGACATTAACACGTTAATTATGATTGATTAATTACAAAGAAAATAAAGCATTAAATATATTAACGCATTCTATTGCACTTTGCATGCCAAACAACACACCGAATGTTTGTCAGTGCACCATGTCGTGTTACGCCAGTTATACTTTATACTGATGCACACATTTCCGAACAGTGGAGCATGAAAGCGCTCTGGGTCTGCTGGATGCTGGGTCTGCTCTAAAAAAAAAAAAAAAAAAAAAAAAAAAAAAAAAATACCCGATGGAAGTATTGACAAAGACGTTGTTTACTGCAAATTGTGCAGAGAAAAGTTTGCATATGACAGAAGCTCCTCAACCCTATGAAACCATTTAAATGCAAAATATGTCACAGCAAACACAACACTACAAGGTAACTTAAAATGAAATGGTACTTAAACTTTAGTCTCTTCAGTTTGGAGAGGGACCTTACCTTTGTCTATTTTGAAATGAAATGCACTTTATTTTTTCCAAGACATTTTTCTAGACAAAAAGAAGAGCTTGAGTTCAAAGTCATGTCTGTGTTTATTATTTGATGAAGTCATCTACTAAAATCCATTTACTTGACATAAAAGTTGCTTTTGGGGTAAATATTGTCATGCAATTAATTGAGATTGATAGATTTTTTAACCAAGTCCCACCCCTAACAAATAAATAAATAAATAAATAAATGAATACATAATCAACCAGACAATGCACAGGGCGAGTCTTTAGGGAACCAGGAATGTCTTTGGTCCCTTACATCTCTCCCTGTGACACATTTATTCAACATAACTTAACAGAAACTGCAACAAAACAAATCTTTATTCGATTATTGTTTTGATATTTTGAGTTCTGATGCATCTTTCTTTCCACTATAGTCTGTTAGTTTCCCTTTGTATTCTCCTCCTTCAGTCTGCTCTGTGTGGAGGTCTGTACAGTCCCCCAGGGGCCACACAAACCTGAGTTTACACAGGGAGGGACCTTTAGCCCTCAGCTCTGTTTAAAGTCTATTCAAATAATGACACAGCGCTGCCCTGTAAAGCCTGTGTCTACTCCTGCTGCTCAGACCTGTGTGTAAACGCACCTTATGTTTTTACAGCGAGTACAGTGTGTGTTTTATGTCCACAATGTCTATTTCAGAATCAGAAGTTTTCAAGGGCCTATATTACAGTTTTCTCATCTACTATATGTTTTAATGCTGTTTCCTCATCAAAAATGTACCTGGAGTTGTTTATAGCCATGGAAACTACATTGGAAACATGCAGGAGAGTCAGGTTTGTGGAGATGCAAGCCTGTTTTGTTAAGACGCATGTTTCCCGGTGCAGTAAACCAAAAAATATGGAAATAAGGTGGTATTTTGATATACTTTTTTTGTTTGTAAGAAGGGAGTTTTCAGTCTGTATCCTACTTCTGTGTCCTTGGGCAAGACACTTTATTATATTTTGTACATTCTGGGTAATAGCAGCTAGCAAGGATGTAACAATATCCAAATCTCTCGTTACTAGGGATGTAACAATAACCGAAATATTGTGATATCGTATCGTCAAAGTTCTCACAATAATATCGTGGACCATCACAATATATCAGATTACAAGTCTCTATGCTTTAATTACGAGTTATGGCACAAAAAAAACAAAAACCAAAAAGAACTACAGAGAGAACTACATAGACCTCGATCCTTTGCTCCATTTCAGTGTAGACTTACATGAAGAAGTGACATTTCTAAGCACTTTTAAGGCTTACTTTTTTGGATTAAGTCTTATCAAGGCATTTTAAAAAGAAAAAGTAGCATATTCGCCACCACAAAATATCACAAAAAATATGAGATGAATATCATGAAAATGTCACACTGAGAGATTTGGATATTGTTACATCCCTAATCGTGAGCCTCCCCACCCTATCGCAATAAATATCGTACTGTGAGGTTCAGAGCGTGACGATATCGTATCGTGAGACTTATAGTATATAGTTACACCTCTACTCGTTACAATATTTTCACAATCTACATCTCACGGCACGATATTTATTCCAATATTTTGTGGAGACTAACAAAATATGCTACTTTTCTCTCTTAAAATGCCTTAACAAGATGCAATCCAAAGAACTAAGAATTAAAAGTACAGTTATTTCGTCATATAATCTGCAGTAAAATGGAGCAAAGGATCATGGTCTATGTAGTTCCCTTTGTTTTTTTTTAGCTATTTCTGCACCATAACTATTCATTTAAGCATAGAGACTTGTAATTTGATATATTGGGAAACTTTTGACGATACAATATCATGATATTTCAGTTATTGTTACATTTCTAGCAGCTAGTTGTAACGGGAAGGGCATCTGATACAAAAATAAATAAATAAATGGCTTAGACTACCCAAAAATCAGCTATCTGTGTATATTTTCTATGGAATTTCCAAAAGAGCTTGAATAATAAGTTTCTAAAAGGGTTCAACATGGTGGCCACACTAGAGGATTCACTGATTCAATTGGAGAGGTCAAAGTTCAATGCTCCCTTTGACTGAAAAGTTACACACTGGGGCTTTAATAATTCAAAAGTGTAGGCTTAGGTGCGAAGTTAATCAAAACTGTTTAACCTATCACATATGTATTCCAAATTTAGGTCATTTGTATCTATATATGATTTTATTTTTTTTTTTTTTCATATTTTAGTCATACGATCCAAAACTGATCAGATATATGTATAAGTTTTATCATTTGCCCACAGTATCCACAGAGCTGCCTCCCATGTTAAAGCCGGTGTTTAATCGACCATTACAGTCGTACTGCTCACTGACAGTTGTGCTTGGCAGCTCACAGAGATACAGCAGATAATTCAGACATGTTTTCCTCAGTGCGTCTGGCTCGAGGGCACGAGGGCACTGTTGTTATGGTAAGAGGATGAACTGTGCCAAAACTGCCCATCTGCTCGTCTCTCGAAGAAGCAAGCAACAGGCTACAGTAGCAACCAGAGCACGCTCAAGACTGGACTACTTTACACTAGACTTTTATTTTGACAATGATGCTGTTTCAGAATAATCATCTCGATTCAATGCTTAGATAAATGTACTTCTTTGCCCCAAGGTTCCAAAGTATGGCATTAAAGGGCCTATTTGACGCCACTTTCTGACCTGTGTTATAATGTTTCTTCATCACAAACATACCTGGAGTTCCACCTTGTGATGTCATGAGGTAGTACCAGAAGTGCTCCACTGAAATTTAAAACTTCATACACTTTCACTAAAATAATTTTGATGATTTCAGCCCTGGAATTACCAGTCTCTCCTAAACAAAACTACTGCTTCATGACATCACAAGGTGGAACATTTTGAGCTTTGGAGATGTAGACAGACTGACAATAAGAATCCATGTATCATTCGTTCATTTGTTTTTCAAAATAAAACCAAAAATAAGAAAATGAAAAAAACAACTATTTGTCTCCAAAACCAAAATGAAAAAAAAAAAGGATATTGTTTAATTTTTTTCAGTTTTTCGACTTTGTGTTTAAATGAATAATGGAAAAAAAAATTATTCCCATTTCCGTCTCAGTCCTGGTTTTACTCCTGGTCTAGTCCTGGTCTGGTCCCGGTCTCAGTCCTGGTGTCAGTCCCAGTTTTATTCCAGCCTCAGTCCTGATCTCAGTCCTGGTCTGGTCCCAGTCTCAATCCTGGTCTCAGTCCTGGTCTCAGTCCTGGCTCAGTCCTGGTCTGGTCCTGATCTCATCCCGATCTCAGTCCTGGTCTCAGTCCTGGTCTGGTCCCGGTCTCAGTCCCGGTCTGGTCCCGGTCTCAGTCCTGATCACTCAACAGTGTACACGGGCGCACCTCCGGACCCGTCCCGACACTCCGTACTGGTTAGATCCTGGTTCAATTCTGGTTTAGACATGGTTTAGTCCTGTTTTAGTCCTGGTTCAGTCCTGGTTCAGTCCGTATGCGGTGCAGAAGTCCGGCATCGAAGTTTAAGTCACATAAATGGGAAACGGCCGTTATCTGCTTTTATCATTATTCATTTAAACACAAAATCAAAAACTGAAAGAACAAATCAGTATCTGTTTTTTCATTTTGGTTTTGGACACAAATAATAAAGAAAATGTTTATTTTTTCATACAAATGAACGAATAATACATGGACTGATTACTCAAACGTGTGAATGAAACAAAACACAACTCCAGGTCTGTTTTTGATGAGGGAACTATATTATAACAAGGCAAAGCTCACAAGAGTCAATTTTGCATATTGTAGGAGCTTTAAATATAATGACCTTAATTGTGTTTTTAGTTAAATGAGTAGTCTAACCTGTCACGGCCACTTTAAAACCCTCAAAGCAAATCATTTAAAGTGATCTCTTTTGTTCGGTTGCCATGAGAACGGGGCAGTGAAATGAACAGCGTTAGCCCCAGTGGGACGCCTGGCCTGACACACATGGCCTACTTCCACTCCCCTGGACTTCATGTCAAAGCAGACACTTGTGGTACACTTGGCAAACCTCCTCGATCAGCGCAAGTATTCAAGGGGCCTGTCTTGTTCTAAGCTTTTAACCATATTTGCTCTGCTAACTCGAGGTACTATTCTGTCTAAGGCTTTGTTAGACTTTAATTTGAGCTTTCTTCTAACACACTCTGAACAGAAAGGACTGACTTACCTGGCACTACAACAGGTGAGTTTATTTGTGCCGTTTCTTACGCATAATGTTATAGTCACAAGGCAGCTGTTAGTCACTCTCACAAAAAAGGTGAGAGTGACTAACAGTTTTGTCGCTCTCACCTTTTTTTGTTGAAAATCAAACACCTCAATAGAACCATAAAGGTAAGGTGACTAGATTTTCAATGAAATAAAAACAAAAACTGGGACGCCCCCAGTTTGCATTGGTTGGTAATAATAAAATTGTGGCATGAGTGTGTTATTAAAGTTGTTCTGCTCTTGGCCCAGTCACATTTTCTTTGTGCTAGGGTCATTTTAAGCAGCTTTTTTATTATGTTTTATGTTATTAGGTTAGTTTTTTTCAGACCAAGAGTTTGTTTTCATACCAGACAGTTTGGACTGCTCAGTGGTCACGTGATGTTGCTGTGACGTGTCCAGTCGGGACTATAACCCGGGACGAGGGGGCTTTTTTACTCACACACACCTGGGATACTGTCCTGAAGAAGTCGGACTGCAGATGGCGCTGTCGTCCTGCCTCCACCGGTAGGAAGACGGCACCAAAACCTGTTTAAATCAGCTGAGCGACACATCACGGCCACATCAAGTGACTCTAAGCAGTAGAAATTGTCAGGTATAAAAACAAACTCTTGGTCTGAAAAAAAGAACCTACTGTATTTTCCGCACTGTTAGGCGCTCTGGATTATAATCATCAGTCATTAAATGGTTTATTTTTAAACTTTTTTCACAAATAAACCGCACCCAACTTTAAACGCAACACAACAGTTGGATGGGTCAGTCGAACTTTGTTTGTTCGTTCACGGTGACTCTGGGCTTTGTTCAGTTGTGGCGTGTAGGGAGGTGCTGTCTGGGACCAACGGATTGTTGCTGTGATCGCAGTGACTCAGTTGTTCAGTTGTGTCTAGAAATGGCACATTGCACTTGATTTTCTGGCTCGTTCCTCCGTTCCATTCCTCAGTGTGGAGTGATGAGTGTGTCTGTGGGTGTTTTTCGCTGTACGGTCGCTGTCTGCTCTGTGTGTGTTTGCGTGCACTGCAGGTGGTGCGGCTTTGTAGTTTACTCAAGTCGTGCTGGGACACCCGAGTGGATTCAGGTATGGGGCGCTCTGGATTGCAGGGCACGTAGTTGTTTTTTGGTGTGGTTGGAGGCTTAAGAGTCTGTCCATAAAATATCAGGAGACCAAATGAACCTCATTAGACTAAACAAGCGACAGCTGATGGCTCTCTTTACTGTTGACAAGGATCAAATTGGTCAAAAATAGGGACACCTGGGACATTTTTTTGGATAAAACTGGGACAAATCACTAGTTTTGGATAAATCTGCAGGGACAGGGGACACAGAGCTCAAAACTGGGACTGTCCCGGGTAAATACGGACATCTGATCACCCTACATAAAGGTTTATATTGATCACAGGCTCCTGAAAATCTGTTTTTTAAAATCCATTTTGTATTTTTTCTTGAGTTTCCAGACACATTTTAAAACATGTTGCAGTGTTTGCTGGTTCCTGATGTTCATATTAAACTCTAAGAACCCAAAGAATATCGACAACATCAGCTGCAAAGTATCAGTAATTCTTACTGTGAGCGTGATTGCCTCTGCATAGATCTGACCTGGAACTCTGCTGCAGAAGTGGTTTAATGCCATACTGTGGAACATTCCCAACCAAAACACACCAGAAAAGTTACAAATTGCACGTTTGAAGTTACAAAACACGACATAACGCTTAACACTCCACATTACTGGACAAAAGCAGCACCATTGTTAATTCCAGGCTGCTAATTGACCGTCAAACATACATCCATGTACAGTAGAGTGAACACAGGGCTGTAATTGGCCCAAATGAGCTGACTTGTAAAGAGCCATGCACATTGTAAATTAAATCAGGTATAATATTATTGTCGTTATGTAATTGATTAAACTCGGTCTGCGCTCGGAGTAATTGGCGTTTGATGAGCTGAGAGGTCACAGCAGCACCAACATGGACGCTTCGGTTTGACTGTAAAATAAAAACATAAGATCCAAGGATATGCGATTCAAATTAACTTTATTTAAACAAGATTGAAATGTTAGTAAAGACTCTACCTTACCTTTGTGACCTTTAAGATGTTAGAAAAGAGTTACCGCATCAAGAACAGACCTGGAGTTGTTTTCTTTCATTCACACATGTTTGAGTAATTCTTTATTATTAGTCTGTCACATCTCCAAAGCTCAAAATGCTCTGTTCCACCTTGTGATGTCATGAAGTGGTAGTCAAGTGAACAGCTGCTTTTACCTTTTGTTCAATAGAGATCAACAATTCCAAAGCTCAAATCATCCAAATAATTCTAGTGAAAGTGTTCAGGACTTTAAAAACACAGTGGAGAATTTCCTGTATTACCACGTGACATCACAAGGTGGAACAGAATGTTTTCCGAACTCAAGATTGGTGTGTTAAACATGTGTAAATGACACAAATCAAAATTCCAGGTATGTTTGTCATGAGGAAACAACATTATGACATAGATCAGCCAACATAATTACCATATTGTGAGATTTGGTTTTAGTCCTTCAGTTAATAATTAAGAATTCTGTCTAGTTTTTTCTTAAAGTAAACCAAATTCTAGATTTTTTTTTTTTTCTTTTTTGTCTACTGTTCCTGTTACTTTTTGATATTTTTACAGCAAACTAGGTACATTTGCAGCTTTCTGGTAAAACTAAACTCTTAAATCTAAGTTTATGTTGTCTTCAGTGGCATCTGCAATTTCAAGTAGTTGGTGACATGACACATGACTGCCCTGATCCGCGTTGTAATCAGAACGGGGACTATAGCTACATTTGCAGCAAAAAAGTATAAAAATGGCTGTGTCCTGGCTCCAGTGGCCTCTCAAATTTCAAGTAGTTGGTGGCATCACAAAAGACTGCCCTAATATATGCATCCTGAATTTCGGACTTTCGGTCATTGCACAATGCATACTGCTTTAGTTTGTTGGCGCCCTACATACAAAATGTTCGCTGCAAACTCGGGATGATTTCTTAGGCAGTGAAATGTTTCCTTTTTGGTCCGTCCTGTGTATCGATACTGCCCATCGCCTTCGCCTTTCACTATTTTTCAATTCTGTTGGGAAAGGAAACGGTTTGAACGGAGGTTTGCAGTCACACACATTTGATTCCCTTTTGCATTTATGGAGTTCGTAAACTTCCGAAGCCAATTTCTGTAGTCGTTTTCCCCTGTTAGAACATCCAACAACCACACAATTACGATGTCTGAATTCCATAACTAAAATATGACAATATCAGAACCAGAAACAGAAGCGATATAGTTCAAAACACTTGAAAAGATCAGCTTTGACAATTAGACGCATCCCACTGGGAAATCAAACATGGCGCTTTGATCCTCAGTTTTTTGAAGTATCCTTCCCAGTAAGCGAGTCTGAAATCCGGGTGCATATATTAGAGCCTGGTGTTTCTCATGACAAACATCTGGCTGAAGGGGCGGAGTTTGAAGTGTGGATACCTGTTCGACCAATCACACTGTTCCTTGTATCCCAGACCTCTTTAGTCCTCCAGGTGCTGCCCATTTCAGCAGCTCTACTTGAAATGTGGTTGTGGGCGGAGTTTAGATGTTAAGTCCCACTATAATTTAGCATTTTTCTCTAGTTTTAAATAATTTTATTTTTTTTATTCAGTTGACCTCTGGTTCAATATAAAATAACGGTAACATTCAGTTTCCATTCAGAGTTCAGCCAGTCTCGCTTACTCATTGGTTTCAGACATTTTGAGGACTTCTGAACATTCAGAAGATTATTTCATTCATTACCTTTATTTTGTTAATTGCTATGACGACAGCATCGCTGAGTAACAAATGAAAATCTTGGCAGTTACTTATTCACACTGACGAGAAAAAGTCAAACATTTCTTTGGTAATTGTGATTGCCTCCACTTTCCTGTCCTTCATGTGCCGTTAAAAGGGAGTTTTAAAACCGATGAAGATGAGTCATGGTGTCCCCCAGCCCCCCGTCTCTCTCTCTCTCTCTCTCTCTCTCTCTCCATCTATCTATCTATCTCTATCTATCTATCTATCTATCTATCTATCTATCTATCTATCTATCTATCTGTCTATTTATCTGTCTATCCCTATCTCTCTCTGTCTTTGTCTCTCTCTTTCTCTATGTCCTTCTCTTTCTTGCTCTCTCTCTCTCTCTGTGTCTATCCCTCTATCACTCTTTCTTTCTGTTTTTCTGTCTCTCTCTTCATCACTCTCTTTCTCTCTGTCTCTCTCGATCTCTCTCTCTATCACTCTCTTTCTCTTCTCTCTCTCTTTCTCACTGTCTCCCTCTGTCTGTCTCTCCACTTCTAGCTCTATCTCTCTCTCTTTTCCTCCTGCCTCCCCTCTCCCCTTCACCCATCTCTCCTTTCTCTCTTCTCCTCCTCTTCTCTCTCTCTCTCCTCTTCCTTTCGTCTCACCCTCCTCTTTCTCTCTTTCTCTCTCTCTCCTCTTCCTTTCGTCTCACCCTCCTCTTTCTCTCTCTCTCCTCTTCCTTTCGTCTCACTCTCCTCTTCTCTCTTTCTCTCTCTCTCTTCCTTTTGTCTCACCCTCCTCTTTCTCTCTCTCTCTCCTCTTCCTTTCATCTCACCCTCCTCTTTCTCTCTCTCCTCTTCCTTTCATCTCACCCTCCTCTTTCTCTCTCTCTCCTCTTCCTTTCGTCTCACCCTCCTCTTTCTCTCTCTCTCCTCTTCCTTTCGTCTCACCCTCCTCTTTCTCTCTCTCTCCTCTTCCTTTCGTCTCACCCTCCTCTTTCTCTCTCTCTCCTCTTCCTTTCATCTCACTCTCCTCTTTCTCTCTTTCTCTCTCTCTCCTCTTCCTTTCGTCTCACCCTCCTCTTTCTCTCTCTCTCCTCTTCCTTTCATCTCACCCTCCTCTTTCTCTCTCTCTCTCCTCTTCCTTTCGTCTCACCCTCCTCTTTCTCTCTCTCTCCTCTTCCTTTCATCTCACCCTCCTCTTTCTCTCTTTGTCTCTCTCTCCTCTTCCTTTCGTCTCACCCTCCTCTTTCTCTCTCTCTCCTCTTCCTTTCGTCTCACCCTCCTCTTTCTCTCTCTCTCCTCTTCCTTTTGTCTCACCCTCATCTTTCTCTCTTTCTCTCTCTCCTCTTCCTTTTGTCTCACCCTCCTCTCTCTATCTCTCTCTCACCCTCCACCCACTCAATCTTTTCTCTCTCTCCCTCTCTCCTCCTTTCCTCTCACCCACCACCCACTCCATCTTTTCTCCCTGCTCTCTCTCTCTCTCTCTCCGTCTCTCTCTCTCTCTCTCCTCCTCCTCCTCTTCCTCCTCTGTCCCTTCTGGCTACTGCGACTCGCACAGAATCTTCAGTCATAGCACTTATTTTTTTCTTTCTTTCTTTTTTTTTTCTGTAGATAATGATCATTGTGAAAAGGAGAACATTACCGGAATGAGAGGAGATTTAAAAAGACATAACTGAACTGTGAGGAATCCTTCAAGTTTAAAAATGTATATTGGACCGGAGCCGTTTTAATCACATTTGACTTTATTACATGAACGCACGGTTATTATTTTTACTCCAGAGCTTTTCAGGACACTCCTCGTCTGCGCAGGATTTGATGCATAATTCATTCACTTCTCACTCAAACTCAGTCAAAGGTAGAGTTCTGCTTTTGAAGCCGTAGCTGCCTTGGGGCTGACTGACAAAGTGTGGCTCCAAGTCTGCTCCAAACACCGATCTCACAGACAAAAACATCCGGGTGAAATGTCTTGCTCAAAGTCACAAGGGCAATATAGAGTTACAATGTAGAGCTACAGTGGCAGGGATTGAACCTTCAGATTAGTTTGTGAACTTCTCGAATTGTAATTTTGTTTGAGTTTATGTAATCCAACGTTTATGGAGCAGAAGAGAAGGTCAGAGGAGCAGAGGATGAAGAGGAGAGAGGAGCAGAGGAGCAGAAGATGAAAAGGAGAGAGTCAGAGGAGCAGAGGAGAAGGTCAGAAGACCAGAGGATGAAGAGGAAAGAGGAGCAGAGGATGTAGAAGAGAGAGGTCAGATGGAGTATAGGATGAAGAGGAGAGAGGATCGGAGGATGAGAGGGTCAGAGGAGTAGAGGATGAAGAGGAGAGGGTCAAAAGGAGCAAGGATGAAGAGGAGAGAGGGTCAGATGGACCAGAAGATGAAGAGGAGAGGGTCAGAGGAGCAGAGAAGAAAGAGGAGAGGGTTAGAAGGAGAAGAAGATGAAGAGGTGAGGATCAGGGGAGCAGAAGATGCAGAGGAGAGGGTCAAAAGGAGCAAGGATGAAGAGGAAAGATGTGCAGAGGAGCAGATGATGAAGAGGAAAGGGTCAGATGGAGGAGAGGATGAAGAGGAGAAGGTCAGAAGGAGCGAGAATGAAGAGGAGAGAGCGGCATGGGAGCAGAAGAGAGGGTCAGAGGAGTAGAGGATGAAGAGGAGAGGGTCAGATGGAGCAAAGGATGAAGATGA
Organism: Boleophthalmus pectinirostris; assembly: GCF_026225935.1. Classification (NCBI taxonomy): domain Eukaryota; kingdom Metazoa; phylum Chordata; class Actinopteri; order Gobiiformes; family Gobiidae; genus Boleophthalmus; species Boleophthalmus pectinirostris. Next base: position 31,166,910 of record NW_026571036.1, on the reverse strand, counting down.
GAGAGGAGCTGAAGATTAGAGGGTCAGAAGAGGAGAGGATAAAAAGGAGAGGGGGTCAGATGGAGCAGAGGATGAAGAGGAAAGAGTCAAATGGAGCAGAGAATGAAGAGGAGAGAGGGTCAGAGGAGGAGAGGATGAAAAGAAGAGGGTCAGGTGAAGCAGAGGATGAGAGGATCAGATGGAGCAGAAGATGAAGAGGAGAGAGTCAGAAGGAACAGAGGATGAAGAGGAGAGGGTCAGAGGAACAGATAAGAGAGTCAGAAGGAGCAGAAGATGAAGAGGTGACGGTCTCATGGTGCAGAGGATGAAGAGGAGAGGGTCAGATGGAGCAGAGGATGAAGAGGAGAGTCAGTTGAAGTTTGATCATTTCCATAGCAACCATCGCAAGAAAAACAAGAAGTGAAAAAACTCATTTGTTTGAAGGTTGTAGTTTTTCAGTTCTACGTTAAAGATCTTTCCATATTTAAACACACACTTCTAATCACACATTCACTTTTAATGGGCGTCTTTGTTAACATGCTACACTAAAATATTCACATAAACCGTATATACATGAGCTAACGAGGGTTCCATTCTGCAGTTTCACTTTTGCATCTTTCATCCGAGATCTTTTAAAAAACATAAATAATCCCTCTTCATCGAACTAGACTCAGCACAAAATATCCCCCAAACTTTTATCATTTGCATAAAACTGTTTAGCGCTACTTAGATTTGTTAGCGAAGGAAATTTATTTTAACACTTCAAAAATAAAATAAAGGAGTTAAAGGGCCAGTGTTATGTTTTAGTGTGAGCTTTAAGACATGTTATAATGTTTCCTTTAGGTCGTTTTCAAGCACCTTTTACCTTTATTTCAGTAGAGATTTACAATTCCTGGGCTGAAATGATCCAAATGATTTTAGTGAAGGTGTTTGGAGTTTAAAAACACTCCCTCTTTTACCCCCTAGGTATGTATATGAAGTGTTACACATTCTTTTATTATCTCCTGCTGTAGTTTTGTCATGTGGTTACAATAAGAGCTATAGGACCAGAAAAAAACAAAAAAAGGGGAAAATAAAATTTACACTCTTTCATATAAAACTCACAGCAAACATGTAGAAATACATTTTTTGACATAAAAAATACTTAATTTAGGGCCTTACCTACAAAAGTGCAAAATATCCAGTCTGTAAGTAAACTAAAAATAACCTTATTGCCTCAAAACAAAAACAAAAAAGTGAAATTGCTTTCCTGGTGTCAATCATGGAAACAGCTCCTATAAGGTCCAGGTCACAGAGCCACATCACTTCCTGTATTTCCATGGTGTTTATTCAATTAAAAATAGCAAACAAGTCACAGTTACACAGACCAAAATGCGTAATTTGCCATTTATTTGAGAAATAACTGCACTTAGAGCAGCTTTTTCAATTGTTACGAACACAGACGCTCAGAGCATTGATCATCTTGACTCGCTACACTCTTTGGCAAAGTTTGGGCCAATCAAAATGGACAGAGCTCATGTGTTTGGTGGAAAACAAAGTTCCTATTGTACCTATGCACTTGTTTAGGATAATGCCGGAAATCAATATTATTTCTCTCCAGCGACTTGATCAGGAATGGGAATACACTAGACGGTTTGCAAGAACCCCGGAAGTTGTAGACCACGAGCTGTGAAGCCATGACGTCAAACTCAAGCATCTGTCTGGTCTCTTTTGTGGGTACAGCACAACAGTAAACAAAGCGGTCGAGATGGAATGTACAGTGGTCCATCGTTTATTGCAGGGGTTACTTTTTAAAAATAACCCACGATAAGTGAAATCCTCAAAGTAGTCAGCTTTATTTTAAGTCTGTAAAATCCCTCACCACACACTTTATACACTTTTCTCAGACAGGACAGGTGTAACCCTTTTATGCATCCTTCTTAAAACTTATTGCTGCTGTCGTCCTTATGTTATTTTCCTCCTTCTTTATGTAACAAACTGAAAATGTATTTATTCCGTAAAGGAGCCTACAGTGCAGAGTCCTGCAAGGGTCCATTTTTGGACACCGCACCTACGCAGTACAACACCGCACCCGCCCGTCAACCCGAGATTATAGCGAACTTTTACACTGCATACGCCACGGACTGAAAGAATGCAAAACTGGACAAAAAAAAAATCCACAAAACAGCGAGACCGCGAAAGGTGAACAGCGATATAGTGAGGGACGACTGTAGACGAAACCATATATTCTGTGTTGGCAACAATTCCTGAGATTAAGGATTTAAAGCCGGAACAAAGAAAATGTTTGGTGAATTTTATCAAAGGGTTTGAAAGACGTTATTGCCCTTCTTCCTACGAGATTTGGTGCATTACATACATCACGATCAAATAGCAGCATTTGGTTAAATAAAAAAAAAAAAAAGTACCCGCCTACCGTCGAGCGAACGAATCCTAACGCTGCGAGGTCAGACGGTTTCCTCAAAGTGAAACCATCTGAAAGTAAAAGAAAAGTAAGTTTCTATCTTTAATGGTTGGAAAGTTAGATATCGTGTGGCTGGAAGGATTAAAACTGTGTGAATGAACCAAAACACAACTCCAGGTCTGTTTGTGATGAGGAAACATTATAACGATGATGAGAAAATAGTGTAACTTGAGCCCTTTAAGACACAATAAATGTCATTTTCATTCCATCCGACAGATCCAAAGGAAACTTCACTGTAAAAAAAGATCAGTGTGAGACTTTGGTGGAGTGTTTTTGCAGCGTGCTGCTGGAGCATCGCTCAGAAACGTCTCTAAGGCCATTTCCTGCACTGGCTCAGAGTAATGAGGAGTGGGCGTCCGCTGGCACCGCTTTAGATATGTCTCCTCTCCTCCTTCTCTCTCTCTCTCTCCTCTCATTCACCTCTCCTGCCCATCTCTCTCTCTTTATCCTCTCTTACTCTCTCTCCTATCCCTCTGTTCCAGTCTCACCCACTCTCTTTCTCTCCCTCTTTCCCCGTTCCCCTTTCGGTGTATCTCTCTTCAGTCTCTTTCTCCCTCTGTCTCTCTCCTGTCACTCCCCTCTTCACCATCTCTCTCTCTCTCTCTGTGTCCTCTCTTTCTCACTCTCTCCTCTCTCCCTGTTCCAGTCTTTCCCCTTCTTTTTTCTCTCCCTCTTTCCCCTGTTGCCCTTTTGGAATATCTCTCTTCTGTCACTCCCCTCTCCTCTCCTTTCCTCTCATCTCTCTTCAGTCTCTTTCTCCTCCTCTTTCTCTCTTCTCACTCCCCTCTTCACCATCTCTCTCTCTGTCTGTCCTCTTTTCTCTCTCTTCCTCACTATCTCTCTCCTTGCTCCTTCCAGTCTCCCCCACTCTTTCTCTCTCTCTCTTCCTCTCGTTTCCCCCGTGCCTCCTTTCTGATCTTTTCTATCACTCCCCTCTCTTTCCATCTCTCTGCAGTCTCTTCCTCTCTCTTTCTCCTCTCACTCCCCTCTTCACCATCTCTCTCTCTGTCCTCTTTTTTTCTCTCTTCCTCACTATCTCTCTCCTTGCAATCTCCCCCACTCTTCCTCTTTCTCTCTCTCTCTCTCTCTCTCCTTTCTCTCTGTTCCAGTCTCTCCCATTCTCTTTCTCTCCCTCTTCCCCCTCTTCCCCTTTCTGTATATCTCTCTTCTGTCACTCCCTCTCTCCTTTCCTCTCATCGCTCTCCAGTCTTGTTCTCTCTCCTCTCTCTCTCCTCTCCCTCGCCTCTTCACCATCTCTCTCTCTCTCTCTCTTCTCTTCATCACGTCTCTCTCTCTCTCTCTCCCCACGCTCTCTTTCTCTCTCTCTCTTTCTCACTCTCTCCTTTCTCTTTGTTCCAGTCTCTCTCTTTCTCTCCCTCTTTCCCATGTTCCCCTTTCTGAATATCTCTATTCTATCACTCCTCCTCTCTTTCCATCTCTCTCCAGTCTCTTTTTCCTCCTTTCTCTCCCCCCTGACTCCCCTCTTTACCATCTCGATCTGTGTCTGTCCTCTTTTTCTTTCTCTTCCTCACTATCTCTCCTCACTCTCCCTTCCAGTCTCCCCCTCTTCCTCTCTTTCCCCCCATGCCTCTTTGTGTCTTTTCTTTCACTCCCTCCTCTTTCCATCTCTCTTCAGTCTCTTCCTCTCTTCTCCCATTTCCTTTTCTTTCTCTGTGCCCAACTCTATCCCATCGATTTCCTCTTCTGCCCTTCCTCTCTCACACTTTCTCTCTCCCTCCCCCTCTCCCCTCCTCCGTCAGTGATAGGATGAGTCTCTCTCTTTTTCTCTTTCTCTCCGTTCTCTGGCTGCGTTGCGTTCTTTTCGTGCATATGCCCGGCGGAGGTGTTATGCACGGGCCGAGTGCTGCTAAAGCTAAAGGCTAAATCTGTCCAGCGGGCAGCTCTCCTCTGCGGGCGCCATGGAGACGAGCGGGGCTGGCAGGGGCTGGCAGGGGCTGGCAGGGGCGATCCTGTCTTACACTGCAAAAACACAACCCACTTCTAAAGGAGACGACTTTCCCTGTCATCCCTCGTGCATCTCCAGTGTCCGAATGATTCACCACGATGAGTTTAGAAGCACTTTTTACAACTTTTCAATTCCAGAGAGATGTTTTTTTTTTTTCAACACATGAATACTAACAACAACTAGCCTGCTAATAGGGCACTTCCTGATTCTTGGGCAATAAAATGCGTAGATGCTGACAGCGCACGGTAATCTCATTTTTACACTAAGAGCTGCTTTTACAGTTTATCTGTGCTACAAAAAGACCAGCTACAGTCACTTTAAAACGTCTTGAATTTGATGTTTATATGATGACGGTCTGAACAGAAGATGTAAAAGTGGTGTCGCAGCGTCTTCACTTTTTATTCCACGTTTAGACAAATATTTTCAGGGGCAATCTGCGTGCATACAGTGTGGAAAAGTGTGTGGAATTAGATTGGATATGTTTGTACTTAAAACAACAAGAGCCTTTTTGGACATACAGAAGTTTTCACTGCACGTATTTTCATCAGCTACTCCTTCCACAAAGTTTTTTGACCAGCGACTGGTTCTCCAAGTCTCGTCCATAACCGTCTGGCTCACCTGCGACGAACTGGTGCATCCGAAATTTTACAGAAGTGATTGCAGATCCTTCTCTGTTCACTAAGGCTACGTTCAGACTGCAGGGCTTAACACTCAATTCGGATTTTTTTGTGAAATCCGATGTTTTTGCGAGGTCGTTCACATTTCCAATTCAAATGCAACTTGTATGTGACTCCAGTGTGAACATTAAACGGCCCAAAAGTGTCCCACATGTGCACTGGAGACACGACGACATCAATCGCAGCGAGCGTGCTCTGTGTTTTACGGAAGTTGTCCAAACATGGATGCGAGCATTGAGCACTTGGCGATTTTTAAAGTTCTTCTCGTACCGGAGCCAGAACATGAACAACTTACTTGTTTTAAGGAGGAGATTGAGAAGGAGAAGGACGAGGTTTTTGGCCGTGGTGTTTTGTGGGCAGCGGCACAGCGGCAGCGACGTCCGTTGAAAGGAACGTGTGGATGTGGAGACGTATCGAAGAGTGGTGAGTGGTGATGTGCTTCACTTCAGTGACACAGAGTTGATTAACAATTTTCGCCTACTTCAGTGCAGAATAGTGACGTTTGTCACTTGTTGATAACGTGTGTAGGTGGATGAATGCACTTTGACCGTTCAGACTGAAGTCGCATGTCAAAAGATCAGATATGTATCAGTTTCAGGAGCACATATCCAAGTGTCCTGGGTCACATTTGAAAAAATCTGATCTGTTGTCATTCAGACTGTCATTAAAAGATCAGATACAGGTCACATAGAAGCCAAAAAATCAGATTTGGGTCACTTCAGGCTGCAGTCTGAACGCAGCCTAATAGTATCTCTGCAGATTCTGTACATTTGTTGGGAGCCTCCTGTAAGTTTGTTTGTTGTTTGTTTGTATATATGTGACGTAAACACATACTGAGCAGATCTGACCAGAATTTTGTGTCTTGGACAGTGTAGACAGAAACGCTATGGTGGAGCATATTCAACTTTTCCACTCTTTCTTTTTTTGTTTTTGTTTTTTCACATTTTTGCATTTTTAATCCCCCCAAAAACGGCGTCACTGTCTAAACGAAAGGCATTTCCGATAAAATATTTTGTTGTGTTTACCTTTCTTGTAAACAGGCACTGAAAGGGGGTGGGGACCAGCTCTGTTACCTGGAGACTCTGTTACCTGCTTGTCTCCATAGAGATGCTATTGTTTTGAATCGGATGTTCCACAGTATGGCATTAAACTTTATTTTACATTCAGTTATAGTTTCTTATTGCTTAAAAATACCTTAAAAACATGCATTTTTTGTGACATGCAACCACCACATCACAGATCTGACCTGTAACTTGCGATTGCTTTCTCCATGGTGTTTAATGCCACACTGTGGAAAATCCCAGGCAAAACAATTGCATCTCTATGGAGACAAGCGGGTAACAGAGCCTCCAGGTAACAGAGCTGGTCCGTTTTGCCATTGTAGTCAAATTTCCATAAAGATCTATTTTTAGTTTGTCCAAATGCCTAAAACCCAGTTCCAGTTTCTGACTTCTGTTCATGCTCACCTCATGTTGACATTTTTTGCAGTGCGGTCGAACGCGCCAGTGCCCGTCCTGTGCTTTAGCGTTAGCCAACCGTAAAGATAGCCACGGTTTCGCTTTAGCCAATCCTCTCGGTTTTGGCGTTCGCTCGCTCCATCGTCAGGGACCGGCTCCTGCTCCGGCCAATCCAGCTTTATCCCTCCCCACAGAAGTCCCATTACTGCTGTTTAGGGAAATCCACGTGCCACAACAGCGCCGGAGCCAGACCTGACGCAGGCCTGACACAGACAATGGGACTGCACACGGGGTTATGTACTCCAGGTCAGTTTGTAAACCTGCTAAGTTATTATTAAAGGACCTGGTTTATTTAAGCAAAAGGTGTCTTGCCCATGGGCTGTATATACTGTATATAAATGGACGTACACATATATTTTATAAGCAGCTCTGATATATATATTTGAGATCAAAATAAGTCTGCTGCTGTGTACTGTCTGCATCTAACTAGAACGCAGTTTTATCGTACAATAAACAGGAGGTGTGTGATTAGCATGCTAGTTGTTGTTACCTTTACTGAGAAGGCAAAACTCCTTGGGAAAAGCTCATAACCTATTATCAAGGAGTGAGTTGTAGTACAGTTGTAGGGAGTATTATCGGTTACATAAGAGTGAGTTGTTCTATATTTGTAGGGAGTATTATCCGTTACATAAGGGTGAGTTGTCATACAGTTGTAAGGAGTATTATCCGTTACATAAGGGTGAGTTGTTGTACAGTTGTAGGGAGTATTATTTGCTACGTAAGGGTGAGTTGTTGTCCAGTTGTAGGGAGTATTATCTGTTACATAAGGGTGAGTTGTTGTGCAGTTGTAGGGAGTATTATCGGTTACATAAGGGTGTGTTTTTGTGCAGTTGTAGGGAGTATTATATGCTACATAAGAGTGAGTTGTTGCACAGTTGTAGGGAGTATTATATGCTACATAAGGGTGAGTTGTACAGTTGTAGGGAGTATTATATTACATAAGAGTGACTTGTTGTAGGGAGTATTATCTGTTAACTTTGGACCACTGCAAACCATTTAAAATGAACTAGTTCTGTTTTTGTCTTTTTAGGACAGGTACAGCGTCTTTAACATATGGAACTTTTCTGGTGCCAGTTGCTCGTCTCAGTGGAGATGTTTTTTTTTTAAGTAATAAAAACAACATTATTTGAATAAACAATGGAACATAGCTACCTTAAATGCCATACTGTGGAACATTTCAGGTAAAGCAATAACACCTCCAGGGAAGTTACATTGCGCACTTTGAAAAACTGTCTGAGTTTGAGACATCTTTTTATTGTATTGCTTTACGCATTCTGAAATGTCAGTTACGTATATAAAAAAAGGTCAACTTTTCCACACATTTCAGTCTCTTTTTCACGAAACATAACTCAGAGCTTTCTGTCACACTAACGTCACGCTGTATTAAACCTTCTTTTCTCTCTATCTCTGTGCACATCTATCTTTATCTGTTTCTCACTGACCACAGGATCTTCGCACCTCCAGCTCTAACCTTTCCCACAAACCTAAGAATATAAGACCTTATATCAGACCCACCAGCTCCTCTGACGCACCGTCTCTTTACTATGACACTTCATGTTCTCGAGAATATCCGACGATAAAGCTCTGAAGAGACTCGCTGTAGGAGACGAGGTGCTCAAATGTCAGGTTAGCGCAGTAATTAATAGATCAACTTATTGTTCAATAATGAAAGTGGTCATTTTTATTTTTTTATTTTTTTGGCTGTACAATAACATTAAAGCTGTAAAATTTGTCTATGACTCATTACAGATGCAAACTAACTACTTTTTGAAATAATGATATTGTAGATTTAGAATAGTTTTTGTGGTTTAAATCTGCTCTTGGGTTTTTGTATCAGTGGCAGACAATATTTTCACTTTAATCTGTTTTCATCAGTATTTATTTCATCAGTATATCAAACTTCAAAATGTGGCATCAGAACAAACCTAATCCTTTAACAGTAGCCAGCACTGTCAGTCGGAATATTAGTGTGTGTTTTGTTTTTCTTTAAAAATAACAGCCAAAAGGTTTGTCTAAATGGCTGTAATAATACGCAGAAGCAGCAGTGGAACATAACGAAGTAAAAGTAGTAAAGTACTGTACCTAAATATAAATTTTATGCAGTTGTACTTTACTTAAATGCATTTTAAAGTGGATATTTTTTTACTTTTACTCTACTACATCTGAGCGCATATATCTGTACTTTCTACTCCACTACATTTTTTAACTGGACTGACAAATATAAGTATTATTATTTTTATTTATTATTATTGTTTGAGGCCTGCTGAAAAGGCAGGGGAAAAAAAGACAAAAACAAACAAACAAACAAAAAACAATTGATTCAGTTGTTTAAAAATAAAATTCAGCACAAATTTGCATCCAAATCACTATATTTGAAACTTTTAGATCTCAATCTGTGCAAAATACTTATATTTTTTTCTCTTTAAGTGCATTTTTAAATGGGTACTTTTTAACTTTTACTTAAGTCGATGTTTTCACTTGATATTCTATTTTATTGCTCTGGTACCTGTACAAAATCAAGCACCGCTTCTCCCACTGGTGAGTTCAGTTTCAGCACCATGGACAGAGACAGGACTGAGTTCTCTGGGGTTTACAGACACTTCCCTGCTCCTATATGCTCTGTTTATGAATTCTAGTTTTGTAATATTCTTCTAGTTTGACTTTTTGTACTTTATATGTCATGATCAACACCAATTAGTCCATTAGGGATCTCCATAAAATTCAGTTAATTAATAATTGTGTGATTTGTTTATAATAATGACAAAAATAATGAAGTATGAACTGACAAAGAATCCAAGTAGCATTTAGATTTTAGATGCTTTTAAAACGTTTGTGCAGATCTAAACTACAGGGCTTGCAGCTTTTATGCAGAATACGAGGAGATTTATTTATTTGTGGAAGAAATTGCGGTACTAAAGATTGCAGCTTTTATAATTAATGCAATGATCGTTATTCATTTTGCAGCTCTACACGCACAAACTGAACTACAAAACCGTTCTTCGTTTGGAAAATGTTAATACAAAATAAATCGGAGACATTCTTTTTTTTTTTTATTTGGAGTATTTGTCTCTTTACAAATAAGACCGTGTGTGTTTGTATTATTCTAATCTGTGTTAGTTGTGTACAATTCTCCGGTGACACACACAGAGGCGGCAGAGCTCAGAGTCCCGCTGCGTTGAGCTGTAATCCAGGCTTAAGTGAACCAGCCAGCCCCTCTTTCTATTGTCATCTCTCTCTCCTCCTCTCCTCCTTTCTCTCTCTTTCCTTCTCTGCTCTTACGCTTTCTCTCCTTTCCTTCTCTGCTCACCGTTTTGTTCCTCCTCCTCTCTTTGTCTGCTTAACTTTTTTCTCTCCTCATCCTTGTTCTCTATCTTCTTCTTCTCTCTCCTCTACCATTTCTCTCTTCACTTCCTCCCCCCTCTCTCTCTTTTTTCTCCTCCTCTCCTCTCTCTCCTTCCTCTACCTCACTCCTCGCCTCCATTTCTTCTTTTCTCTGTTCCTCAAGTCTCCCTGGTCCCTGTTTTTCTCTTCCTTTCCTCTCTCCATCCTCTTCTACTTTCTGTCCTTCTTTCTCTCCTCTCCCCCTTTTCTCCTCTCCTTCATCTTCCTCTCTCCTCTATCCTCATCCTCTCCTTATCTCTCTTCTTTCTCTTTCTCTTCCATTTCTCTCTCTTCTCATCCTCTACTCTCCCTCTCCTCTCTCCTCCTACTCCTCCTCCCATTCTCTCTTTTTGACCTTTTTTTCTCCTCCTCTCCATTCTCTCCACTCTCTCAACTTTCCCTTCTCCTCTGCTTCTCTCCTTTCTCTCTCCTCCTTTCCTCTCCCCACCTTCTTCTTCTTTCTCTCCTTCTCTCTCTCCTCTTGCCTATTTCTCCTCTTCCTCCCCTCCTCTATTCTTCTCTCCTCCTCTCCTTCTTTCTCTCCTTTCCTTCTCTGCTCACCGTTTTGTTCCTCCTCCTCTCTTTGTCTCCTTTACTTTTTTCTCTCCTCATCCTTGTTCTCTATCTTCTTCTCTCTCTCCTCTACCATTTCTCTCTTCACTTCCTCCCCCCTCTCTCTTTTTTTTTTGCTCCTCTCCCCTCTCTCGTTCCTTTATCTCACTCCTCGCTTCCACTTCTCATTTTCTCCATTCCTCAACTTTACTCGGTCTCTCCTTCTCCTCTGCTTCTCTTTCTCTTTTCTCTTCGTTTCCTCTCTCCATCCTCTTCTACTTTCTGTCCGTCTTTCTCTCCTCTCCCTCATTTCTCTTCTCCTTTGTCTTCCTCTCGCCTCTCCTCTCTCTACTTCCTCTTTCTCCTCTTCCATTTCTCCTTTCATCCTGTCTCTCCCTCTCTCTCTTCTCTTTTTCTCCTCTTCCTCCTCTCTCTTCCTTCTCCTCTCTCTTCTTTCTCCTCTCTCTCCTTCTCTCCCTTCCTCTTCTCCTCTCTCCTCCTCTCTCCTTTCCTCTTTTCTCCTCTCTCTTCTCTCCTTCCTCTTGCCTCCCTCTCTCCTCCTTCTTCCCTTTCCTCTCTTCCTCTCTCTCTCCTCTCTTCCTCTCTCTCTCTTTCTCTCTCCTTCCTCTCTTTTCTCTTCTCTCTCCTGTCTCATTCTCTTCTCATCCTCTTGTCTCTCTTTTTTCAACTTTTTCCTACTCCCTCTCCTCCTCCTCCTCTCCTGACTCTCCTATTCTTCCTTCTCTCTCTCCTCTCACCCATTTCTTCTCTTCCTCCCCTCCTTTATTCTTTTCTCATCTCTCTTCATCCTCTCCTTCTCTCTCTTCCTTCTCCTTCTCTCTCCTTCCTCTTTCTTCTCTTCCATTTCTCTCTGCTCATCCTCTCTTCTCTCCTTTTGACCTTTCTCCTACTCCCTCTCCTCCTCCTCTGCTTCTCTCCTTTCTCTCTCCTCATTTTCTCTCCCTATCCACTTCTTCTTTCTCTTCTTCTCTCTCTACCCTTGCCCATTTCTCCTCTTCCTCCCCCTCCTCTTTTCTTCTTTTCCCCTCTCTCTTCCTACTCTCCCCTCTCTCCGCATCCTCTCCTTCTTTTCTCCTCCTACATTTCTCTCCTCTCTCTCTACCACCTTTTTTCCTCTCCCCTCTCCTTCTCTCCCCTCCTCTGCTTCGCTCCTTTCTCCCTTTCTCTCACTTCATCTCCTCTCCCCACTCTCTTCTCTTCCTCCCCCTCTTTTTTCTCTCTCTCCTTCCTCTCCTCCTCGCCTTTTCTCCTTTCCTTAACTTTCCCCAGTCTCACCCATTTCTCCTCTTCCTCCCCTCCTCTATTCTTCTTTCCTTTCCTCTCTCTCTTCTCATCATCCTTTCTCCCTTTCTCTCACCTTCTCTTCTCTCCCCCGTCTCTCAGCTTCTCCTCTTCCTTTTTTCTCTTCTCCTCTCCTCCTCTCCTCCATCTCATCCCTCCATCGCGTCTCACACTGGCCTAATTTCGTTCTAACGAGCCGTGTACATGCTCTGTATGTGCTGGAGTGTGTGAATGTGCTGGTGGTTTGTGTGTGTGTATGTGTGTGTGTGTGTGTGTGTGGAGACCCGGAGCGACGCCGCTGTGCACGCGACACTTCCAGCGCATTTGAATCTTCTCGGTGGACTTTGAATGACACAAAATGGCCTCTCCGCTGTGTTAATGAACCAGTCCAAGTCCAGTCCTCCACCGCGTACAGTGAGCTCCAATTACTGCCACCAACCTGCCCACACAGTACAGCGCCACTCCAAACATCTACTAACTTACTTCAGAGTCCAGACTTAAAGCTGCACTGCGTAACCTTTTGTTTGAGGGTCTGTCACCTGCTTGTTTCTACCTAGAATGTTCTGCAGTATGACATTAAACAGCTCTACTTTACATTCATTCGATTACATTTGCTTTTATAGGCGAGTTTCATTGTTGACAAAAGCGCGCGTTGCATGCTGGGAATTATTTTGGTCAGCGGCAATAAACACTAAGTCAACATGACGGACGGAGCGAGAAAGCACGTAAAGGGTATTGATCCCGGTTATTTATCCACTCTAACGGCAGAGGACCCAAGACCATTTGACCAGAAATTGGTCATAAACATCGATGGAGCCAAATCACCCTTTTCAACCCCGACAAAAGGTGGAACAAACCAAATTTCTGGTCAGAATCACCAACTACCTGGACAAATATTCACTTGGGCGATATCCACAATGACTTGGTGGAAACTCCTGGGCCATTCACAGCAGAAAAGATGAAAACCTCCAAGAGTCTCGATGTGTTGTTGAACTTGTTGGAGTCCACGGTTTGTTAGGATCTTCTACGTTTGCTCTGCGAATGTTTGAAAGCCGTTTAATTCACCGTTAGTGGTTCTTTTCACTCAGAATACGAAAAAGACATTTTCCTTCTTCCGTGCTTCTATTTGTTCATCCGATAATGCAGCAGGAATTTACATTATTGGGGATAAATACACGAGGTTACGCACTGTGTTTGACGCTACCGTGTTTCTTGCCTCCGACCAAAATATTACCCAGCATGCAACGCGGGCTTTTAATAACAATGACGTCAGCTGAAACTCGCCTATAGCTCAAAAATACCTTGAAAAACACACATTCTGACTGAGCGGGGGTTACCTCTCCAGAGATCTGACCTGTAACTTGGTCTGATTTGGTCTCCATGAAGATAAAAAGGTTTAATACCATACTGTTAAAAGCATTTAGTTTTAAAAGGTTTTTAAACTTTTCCGGTAGAGGGTCCCGCCACTTACTTGTCTCCATGGAGATGTTATTGCTTTGTCTAGAAGGTTCCACAGTAGAGATTAAACCCAAACCTTAAAGTGCCCATCTCATGTAAAATAACTCTTTTCACATTGTGTCTTCTGCACATAAACAAGCACAATTTGGGTTTTGGAACATCCATTACACAGTAGTTATGAAATCTTACTGATTTCTTGGAGACAGTCACAGACCAGGAACTATGAAAGGACGACTATTGCTCCTCCCCCCGCCCGTCCTGAGAAAGCACAGGCTCCGCCCTCCAAACACGACGTAGGCGACGAGTGAGCCGCCCTTCCTCCGCCATCTCAGGGAGGGAGGGGGAGACAGACGTGCACCCTGATAGTGGTAGGAATAAACTTTTATTCATCATGGAGATACAGCGCGTTCAGCCGCATGTGTTGGACCCAGAATCAGACACTAGTAACACTAGTAGATGAACTTATTATATCATGTACACTGCAGTGGAGAACTGACATTTGATAGTCAAGGTCAGTTAAATACAAACAATCAATGAATCTGCCCAGGGACGACAGGTGGAAGTGAGCAGTGATGTTACAACCTGATGTACAATGTGTCTCTCCTGTAAAAAAGGTTAATGTAAAAATTATGCACTGTCTCTGTCACAAATAAATAAATAAATAAATTAGCTTATGATGTAGCTTTTGTTTAGGTGTTCATGTGGGAGGGAGAGTGGCAGAAATACGCTGCAGTGTGTTAAAAAAATACCAAATCAATTTAAAAACCACTTCAGCGACATATACAAGGCCCACACATCACTCTTAGAAGTTGAAAGCTCTGAAAAGTTGATTTTGCATGAGATGGGCCCTTTAATCTGTTTTGAGGGAAACAACTATAGGCTACATTACAAGTCAGATCTGTGGAGAGGCAACCATATTCAGGGAGAATGATTGTGTTTTTGAGCTATAGAAACATCTGTAATGAATGCATGTTAGACAGATGTGATTAATGTTGTACCATGGAACATTCCAGGCAAAGCAATAACATCTCAATGGAGACAAAGAGGTGATGGACCCTCCGCCAGAAAAGTTGCGCAATGCACCTTTAACAATTCAGGAAATGCATCGCAATTGTGATAAAATTTGTGATTTATGTTTTAACAATAAGCTTCTGTTAAAAGTTCACACCACTATCTGTATAAAGAAATGGACTGCATAAAGCGAGTGTGACATTACCCATAGCGTCCAGTCAAATGAAGCTCACTCAGGCTAGCAGTTATAAAGGCAAATGTGGAGCCAATTGCATATTAAGAACAGGAATTTATTCACTGGCAAAATAGTGAAACACAAGGATCATGTAGAACGGGTTAATACGAATATTTTAAGACCAAAATGAAGAGACTCACAGCAGCAGGTACAGAGAGAGAGGAGAGTTGATGGAGCTGGAAGCGCCCTCATGCTCACTTCCTATTTGGGTCCGTTTTAATGTCCATTTACATTACCAGTCAAAAATTTTAGAACACCCTAATTTGTCCAGTTATTTATTGCAATTCAAGTCGTGCAAGTCCAATGAAGAGCTTGAAATGGTACAAAGGTGAGCTTGAAAACATGGAGCGTCCAACACAGTCTCCAGACTTAAACCTAGAGATGGGCAAGTGGAGCCTCGTGAAGCATTGACACCTCAGTCGCAATATTGTCTCAAATGGTTCGACTTGTCTGAGGCCTTGGAGAAACACTGACCTCTAGTGGACAAATTTAACCATTGGCACACAGGTGTCTCAGCATCGACGAAGTATTGTTAGTGTAAGACAATACTTGTGTGCAGAGCGACACCGTACCAACAACAACAATGAATAATAATGATGATCCCAAACCATGGATCACTTTTTTCCACTTGTAGATGCCATCGAAAATGAAACACATGCCAAAAGTCGCCAAAATCACCACTAACGTCACACAATACTCCTCACTACCCAACATTTTTTTATAAGAAATATTGGTGCATCTTTTATACTGTAGCAGTTAAGCTCTTGTCAAACCACAGAAGTGCGCTGAACACTCTGAACCAATCACAGAGCTGGAACATTCGCTGAGCCAATGAAACGCTTCGATACACTGAAGCGATTGACACGCAGAGCGAAGCAGTCAGGGGAGGGACTGACACTTCGACACTTTGGTCACGTGAGCGGCTGCTGCGAGACGAGCTCCGAGGCAGAGCTTCAGAGCGATTTGTTTCTGAAAGAATGAGACGAGCTCCAGAGCTCCGACTCATTTGCCCATCACTACTTAAACCCCATCGAGCTGGTTTGGGATGAACTGGACAGAAGAGTGAAACCCAAGCAAACTGCAAGTGCCACACATTTATGGGAACTTCTGCAGCAGACTTGAGAAGAACTTTCTGAAGAATATTTAATGTCTATTGTAAAAAGAACAAGTCACTAGTGTGTTCAGCTGTTCTATCTGCCAAACAAATCTGACACTTTCATCAATCAAAAGTTTAGAATATGTTGTGGTTTGCAGTAAACAGTAAAAAACTGAAAAAAGTGTGGTGTTCTAAAACTTTTGACCGGTAGTGTACGTATATAATCTGTGGTTCACATTTTAAAGAACTACCAAAGAGAAATCTGAACTGACAAACTAAAACAAGAATCAGATTTGTGAATGTTTGTACAGATCTCAACTACAGGGTTAGCGTTTTTTTATACAGACTAAAACAAGATATTTTCTTGTTTGCGGAGGAAATTATAGTCGAAGTGCTATAATTTTCTCCACAAACGCAACATATACAGATTTGTGATTCGCTTATTGCTTCCGTTCATAAAACCACGACTAAACCAGTTATTTAGAGCTTTAGTCCTTTCATTAAATATGACTTTATTTTTCAACGCTTTTTCAGATAATGTGATTTGAGTCTAAACTTACTTCGTACTTTTACACATTCAGAAGATATAATATTTCATTTTTAATTGTTTATTGCTATGGTGACGGTGCTGGATTTCCATTACCCTGATCCATCACCATCAAGGTGTTTTTATCGCCAAAAATACCTTGATAAACATGCTTTTTTACTGCGAATGGTCGCCTTTCCCCAGATCTGACTAGTAACTTGTCCTGGTGCTATGAATTCCTTGTCTCCATGGAGATAGACAAGTTTAATCCCATATTTAAGATGCATCTCCACGGAAACAAGCAGTTGGTATAACTTTCTCAAGAAAAGTTCCAGCTTCAGTTTTCTTACTCGAGTAAATTTTTCCTCCCTTTCTCTGATGTATTCTTGGTTATTGTTGTCCTCTTCGTAGAAATATAGGTTTAATGCCGTACTGTGGAACATTTCGAGCAAATTCAAGCTCCATTGAGACCAGCAGTTGGCGAATCCTTCACATGAAAAGTTCTGCAATAGACCTTTAAAGTCCATCTTGTTTGAGTACATTTTACTTCTTCTCCTGGTGTATTCTCAGGTTTCCTCCCCCTACTGAGATAGATTATTTTAATGCCATACTGTGGAACATTTCAGGCAAAGCTATAACATCTCCATGGCAAAGTCTTCACATCAAAAGTTCTGCAGTACACCTTTGAAGTTTCCGTCTTTTTACTCAAGTATATTTGTCCTCCTTCTTGTTTTCTGTCCTCTCTGGTTTCTTCCTCTTATTGAGATGAGTTTAATGCCATACTGCGGGACATTTTTCCTCCCTTCCTCTGCTGTCCTCTCCTCTGTTCGTGATGGACGCTGTGAGCGGATGGAGCAGAGCTGATCCATATCTGCTCTCATTTGCCCAGTGCATTACACAGGAGATCAATAGGCCCTGACAAGCCCGATGTCATAATATACATGTGCTGTGCTCGCAGTTATACAGGCGCACCAGCAGGGGGCGCTCAGGGGCAGACGGGTGAACAAGTGGACAATGTGATGGTTACTGGTCAAAGTTTAGACTTGCCATCTCATTTACTGTTTTTTTTTTGGTTTTTTTTCTGCATTTTAGATACATACAGAAGATGTCAAATCAAATATCATAAAACTTTTTTCATAGTTGCTATTCTGTACATTCGTGTCACCATGGCAACTGCTGAACATTCCATGAGATATAAATACATACTATGCCATACCATACAAACTTTATTTATAAAGCACTTTAAAAAATTAACAGCTGTCCAAACTGCTGTACACAAACATAGACTAGACAAAAAACAAAACAAAAAAACAGAACACAATAAGAACCAGAACGACAAGAAATGTACATCTCACTCTGTTCTTAGGAGTGATTTAAAAACAGGTACAGACTCCACCTGTCTAATCTCTAACAGCAGCTGGTTCCACAGCCGTTGGGCAGCAACAGAAAACACACAGTCCCCATGAAGCTCAAGTTTAGTGTATTATTAGGTTTTTTTCACACCAAGAGTTTGTTTTTATACCTGACAGTTTCGACTGCTCACTAGCGTCTTCCTCAGAGTGGTCACGTGATGTTGCTGTGACGCGTCCGGTCAGCTGATTTAAACAGGTTTTGGCGCTGTCTTCCTACCGGTGGAGACAAGAAGACAGCGCCATCTGCAGTCTCACTTCCTCAGAACAGTATCCCAGGTGTGTGAGAGTAAAAAAGCCCCCTCGTCCCAGTTTATTGTCCCATGGAACCAGGACGAGTACGAGTATAATCATTTCTGTACTTGCAGATACTGAGTACCAATAATTTAACTCCCACCCCCATGAACATACACTGAGTGAGTTTATGTGCGCATCAGTGTCCCGATTATTAGTCATATCCCGGTTACGGCAGTGTTTGGGATTTGCTGTTTACATGCGCACGGAGAAACCTGACAAACATATCCCTATAAACCAGGAAAAATACAAACAACCATTATATTATAATATGTTAAATTCAGTTGGCACACATTTGTTTATGTTTTACAGAAACAAATCTCAAAACCACATGGCACATTTGCATAAACTATACCTACTCCTTTTGCCCCGATGAGGAAGGACAGTGGATTATATGTGTTCTTTCAGTGACGGAGGATGTTTTGCTGATGGTGAGTCTGTTCTGTGTGGATATCACATAGGAGATCTTTCATGTTAAACTTTTCAAAGATCATACATGTGCAGGTTGTTTGTGTGCAGTGCAGCTCTTTATTTAACACTCATTTCACTCATATACAGTCATTTTATTTACTTTATTTATTTTATTTAAGTACTGTCTTATTCAGGATCCTGAAACCGGGATACTCCTTAATGAGTCGTGTAATAGTGGTGTATCTGTGCATGGTTTCGACAAATGTTACCGATACCAGTATTAGGCATCCCTAGTGCAAACACCTAAAGGTAAATAAAATAATTATGAACTCTAAAACACACTGGAGGCCAATGGAGAGAGGCTAAAATTAGAGATGCTCTCATGTCTCTGGGTTCCAGTTCCAGTCCACTGAGTTTTGGACTCGTTGTAAACAGCAAAATGCATTTTGGCTGACACCAACATAAAGTGCATTATGATAATCCAGTGTGGTGGTCACAAATGCATGTGTGACAGTTTCAAAATGCTGACAAAATGGGCTTCGTTTTGGCAAGTTGTATTAGCTGGAAAAAAAACTAGACTTTACAACAGCACTAATCTGCTGACCAAATTTTAGATCAAGGTCTAATACAGAAAAAAAAAAAAGCTAAATACGTCTTCCTTAAATGTGCACTATGTAACTTTTTGGTTGAGGATAGACAGAAGAGTTTTGATTCCACACTGTAAAACATTCCAGACAAAGCATTAACATCTCCACAGAGAAAAGCATTTGACGGACCCTCCACCTCCAAGTTACACAATGCAGCTTTAATCCCGTCCGGTCGGCACACAGAAAAAAGAAAGGGTCAGCTAAGTTTAAGCAGTGATCAGACCATTGAGGCTGGAGCTGTGTTTGACGGTAAGAACCATGACAGAGGCGTGAAATCCTGTTCTGAGCCGATGCAGCGAGTCGAAGCTCCTTTAACCCACTTTTCTGAGGCTTTAAATGCACCACTCAAAGACAACATGGAGGGGAATGCCAAGTGGCTCCTGTGTCCTCGGCCTGACCCGCACATAACCCCCGCGTGTGCTGGGGTGTGAACGCTTTTACTGTAGAGACCGGGTCGGATCTGATGCGAAGAGGCTACTAGACTTTGCGGTTGTGGTGGTTGCTTTGTTTACAATTCTTATTTCTTATGCTTCCTTTTCCCACATAGTTTGCTGTAATGGAATTTTGCACTTTTACCATCTGTCTGCACGCTCCATCCCCCACTGTTACCCTAAAAAAAAGAAAGAAAAAAAAGAAAGAAAAAAAAGTAAAGTATGGCTCAGTGACATTGTGCTAAAACTCAAACTGTGAGTTCTCGATTTACTTGGGTAGGTTTTCCAGGCATGTCCCACTTGGAGGAGTCTCTCAGCTGGTTTGGGAAAGTTTCAAGGTCCCACTGGAAGAGCTGGAGGAAGTGTCTGGGGTGAGGGAAGTCTAGGAGTCCCTGCTTAGACGCAGCCCCCAGATAAAGCGAAAAAAACGGATGAATTCTTGAAGCGATCTGGTAGTTTTACGATATTGTGATTCAGCGATCTTTGTCCGGAGCACTGCACTTTCCTCGCTTCCTTCCTCCTTGATTCTGCAGGAAGTGGGTGAGGAAGTCTCGCCCACAGAGGAGACGCAGTGAGGAAAGAGGACACGTATAAACTCCTCGCTGACCGATAAAGTTTAAAGATTGTTTTATCCGACGTCTGCCTCCTGGAACCTCCCTCAGGTTTACTCCTTTACTCCTTCGTTCCGCGGTTTTCTTTGGGACGCCGCTTAATACGACACATGTGACTGACAGCTGAGAAATGGAGGATCGAGGAGAGGAGTCAAGGAGAAGGAAGCGAGGAAAGAGAATTGGGACACGGCCTTTGTCATTATTCATTGGTAAGATACTTTTGTAGACTGACGGACCACAAAGAAGGTGAAGTGTCTTGGTTTAGGACATATTGTGATCTATAACTGCACTTTCTCCTCCTATTGGTCAACCTCTGAGTGATTGGCAGGTGGATTTAACCAATCACAGTGAAGTATGAATGTTCAGAAGCAACGAATAGAACTAAACAGCACGAATAAGGGTGAAATTAAAATAATGGATGCAGGACTTTTCTTTACATCGTTTTCTCTAAAAGCATCACTAGCATGCTAATGTGAGTGCGTGTGAGTCCTGTTGAGATGATAGTGCAGTGTGGTGTTGGCTCGTCCGTCTGTGGACATTACACTCTGAGTAACAGTGAGCCTCAGCTGCTCTGCTCTTCCACCTTCATTTATTTATCAAATTTAGAGTCTCCCACTGCCAAGACGCCTCTCTGTTCCAAAGCTACTCTCTCTCCTCCTCTCTCCTCACTCTCTTCTCTCTCTCTTACTTTCTCCCCTCATTTCTCTCTCTTCTTTCCCTCTTTTCTTCTCACTTTCCTCTCTCCCTCCTCTCTTCTCACTCTCTCTTCTCTTTTTTCTCTCTTCTTTCTTTCCTTTCCCTCCTTCTCCCTCTCTCTCTTTCCTCGTTCCTCTCTCTCTTATGTCGCTCTTTTCTCTCTCTTCTTTCTTTCCTCTCTCCCTACTCACTCTCTTCTCTCTCCGTCCTCTCTCGTTCTTCTCTTATCTCAGTTCTCTCTCTTCTCTTCTCTTTTCTCTCCCTTCTTTCTTTCCTTTCTTCCTCCTCCTCTCTCCCTTCTCACGCTCTTCTCTCTCCCTCCTCTCTCTTGCCTTGTTCCTCTCTCTCTTATCTCCCTCTTTTCTCTCTCTTCTTTCTTTCCTTTCTCCCTCCTCACTCTCTCCTCTCTCTCTCCTCTCTCGTTCCTCTCTCTTCTCTCAGTTCTCTCTCTTCTCTCCTCTTTTCTCTCCCTTCTTTCTTTCCATTCTCCGTCCTCCACTTACCTCACTCTTTTTTCTCCCTTCTCTTTCTTTACTCTCTCGCCTCGTTTCACTCTCTCTTCTCTCCTCTTTTCTCTCTTCTTTTTTCCTTTCTCCCTCCTCTCTCTTTTTCCTCACTCTCTTCTCTATTTTGCTTCACTTCTCTCTCTCTTCTCTCACTCTTTCTCCTTTCTCTCCTCACTCTCCTCCTCTCTTTCCCTCCTTTCTCTCTCCCAGCTTTCTCTCTCCTTTCCCTCCCCTCCCCTCTGCCTCCTCTCTCTCTCACACCTTATCCTCCTTTCTCTCTCTTCTCACTCTCTCCTCCCTCTGTCCCTCCCTCTTCTACCTCTCTCTGTCTCCCTCTCCTTCTATCTGTCCTTTCATCCTCCTCTCTCTTCTCTCCCTCTTGTCTCTCTATCTTCTCTCTCTCCTCTCTCTCACTCTTTTCTCTCTGTCCTCTCTCCCTCCTCTCTCCTTCCTCTCTCTCTTTTCTCTCCCTCTTTTTCTCTCCTCCTCTCTGCAGCACGGTGACAAGTCGCTTTTAGCCAAATCCTATTTAATCTTAAGGGGTGTGAGTGGATAAAGCTGTCTGCGTGGTCCACTCCACAGACTCACTCAGACACAAGCACATAACGCCGGCTCAGGCTCAGGCTCAGAGCACGCAGCCACAAGAGCAGAGTCCACGGGAGGAAAGGGGAAGATTAAAGCTCCTAGATGACACAAAACTGACTCGTGAGCTTTTAGCCACGTTAGAATGTTTTACCTCCTCAAAAACAGACCTGGAGTTGTGTTTTGTTTCATGTTTGAGTAATCCTGGTTTATATTTCCAAAGCTCAAAATGCTCTGTTCCACTTTGTGATGTCATATACTGGTAATTTGTGGCCATACCGACTTGTAAAAGCCTCATCCCGTCAGATCTCAGAAGCTAAGCAGGCTGGGCCTGGGTAGTACTTGGATGGGAGACCACTAGGAACTCCAGGTGCCACAGGGGGCGCCAGTGGTAAAAACTGTCGTCGTGTCCTTAGGCAAGACACTTCACCCACATTGCCTAGTATGAAAGTGGTGTGAGCATGAGTGTTGGTGGTGGTCGGAGGGGCCGATGGCGCAGATTGGCAGCCTCGCTTCCGTCAGTCTGCCCCAGGGCAGCCATGGCTACAGTAGTAGATTACCACCACTGAGTGTGGACTGACTGAATAATGAACTGTAAAGGGCTTTGGGTATCTTGAAAGGCGCTATATAAATGCAATCAATCAATCAATCAATTTTTCAAGTTGACAGCTACATTTATACCTTTAATACACGCATCAAGAATCTCGGACTTTCGGACATTGCGCAGTGCATACTGGGAAGGATTTTCCGAAAAAGTGAGCATCAAACCGCCATTCGTAACCAAGGTTGAAAGAGGGATCAGGATTCTGCTTTGATGGCGCTCCACACACAAAGTGTTTGCTGCAAACTCGGGATGATTTAGGCAGTTAAAGTTTTCCTTTTTGGTCCTTCCCATGGATCAATCCTGTCCATCGCCTTCGCCTTTCACTATTTTTCAATTCTGTTGGGAAGAGAAACAGTTTGAACAGAGGTTTGCAGTCACACACATCTGATTCCCTTTTGCATTTATGAAGTTCGCAAACAAATTTCTCGAGCTGTTTTCCACTGTTAGGATCCAACAACCACACAATTACGATGTCCGAATCCCATAACTAAAATATAACAATATCAGAACCAACTTTGACAAAAGTGAGCATCACATCCCACTGAGACAACGAACATGGCGGTTTGATGCTCACTTTTTCAGAAAATCCTTCCCAGTATGTATTGCATAATGACCGGAAGTCCGAGATTCTTGATGTGTGTATTCAGAAGAGATCGGCAATTCCAGAGCTGAAATCAACCAAATGATTCAAATGAAAGTATACGAATATTAAAAACATATTGGAGCACTTCCTGTATTACCACATGACATCACAAGGTGTAACAGTATTTTTCAGTTGAGAGAAGAACTCCTAAATATGCAGGGTTTGAGTGTTAAACATGTGCGTGTGAAACAAAACACAACTGGTTATGTTTGTGATGAGAAAACATTATGACATAGATCAGAAAATAATGTAATGCGGGTTCTGTAAAGGTACACTGTGTATTTATTTATTTATTTATTTTCTGCTGGGAGAGCTGCTATCTGCTTGTCTCCATGGAGATGTTAGCTCCTGCTTTCCCTGGAATATTCATTATAACTTAAACTCATGCATTTATTCAACTGGCTCCGTGCACAACAGCACCCGGCGAGCTCACTGTTAACGTTACCACTTCCTGTCCAATTATATCTCCGTGGGGTTTGCCAAGTTGTGCTAAGGTGAATAAATACTTTTTTGAGTGAGGGATGAAGTGGTAGATTTCAAGTTAACACCTATTTTTTACCTTTAGTTTTGATGAGATTGGCAATTCCAGGTCTGAAATCAACCAAATGAGTCAGTGAAGGTGTATGGAGTTTAAAAAAGCAGTGGAGTACTTTCTGTAGGACCACATGACATCACAAGGTGGAGCAGAGTGTTTTCAGTTTGCGAGAAGAACTCAGCCTACATAAGCTACTACTACCGTATTTTCTGGGCTATTAGACTCGCTCTTAAACCTCTAACCCCATCAAAAAATGACAATCCAGAGCTCCCTATACAGGAATCCACTCGGGTGTCCCAGTACGACTTCAGTAAACTACAAAGCCACAGCGCACGCAAACACACACGGAGCAGACAGCGACCGCACCACGACAAACACCCGCAGCCACACTCATCACTCCACACCGATGAGGAACGGAACGGAGGAACGAACCGAAAAAGCGAGTGCAATGTGCCACTTCTAGCCACAACTGAACAACTGAGTCACTGCGACAATCCGTTGGTCCCAGACAGCACCCTCCCTACACGCCACAACTGAACAAAGCCCAGAGTCACCGTGAACGCACCACACAAACAAAACCACTCACCCATCACACTGTTGTGTTTCGTTTAAAGTCCGTCGAAAATAGACCATTTATTGACAATGCACCTTTATAATCCAGAGCGCCTAATAGCCTGGAAATTACGGTACTACTACTACACTCAAATACTACAATTTCTATCCTTCAAGCACTCAACGTTATTTAGAACAGTTTGTGCAGATTTATTCTCTGTTGTCCCTTCAGAACTCACCGCTGTGTGATGTTCCACCAGCTGTCCTGCTCACTCTGTCCCACCGACGTCAACTTCACTGGTCATTATTAATCTTTAAATGCATTAGTCTCAGTTATCCAGAATATCTCAAACAGTATTTAATTCCAGATGAAGAAAAAGAGATAGAGCACTTCACTGGGTCATAAGAGTTAAAAAATAGTAGTACCGGTGCTCTACGAGGGTTAACAAGGTAATCTTTAAACAGAAAGTTACTCTTACTAGAAAATGTTGAAGTGGGCAAGGTACAAACCCAAGGAATATATTAGTTCATCACATGACAATTGGAAAAAGACAACGAAAACCCCAAAACTAAAAAAGATTGGCCAACCACGAGGAATCACTCAAATCACATCACTTATATATTCCTCATGGTTGGCCATCCTTTTTTTGTTTTGGGATTGTTCACACAACTTTCTGTTTAAAGAGTATTTAATTCCATTCAGATCCTCTTACAGTTTATGTCACGCCGATCAGATATTTTTTTTTGTTGTCCCAAGAGTCAAAAAACAAATAGGAAAACATTCATTTAAATATAAAGCTGCTTCTTATTGGAACGACTCCCCTCATCGATTCACACATTAACTTTTGTCCCTTCATTTAAAAATGTTCTGGTTCAGTATTTACAGAACCCGTGTAACTCTTTTTGATCATTTTGTTGAATTTTGTTGTTGTATTTTGTGACTGTATTTGAACTTTGTCTTAGTTTTTGTTCAAATTTGATTCATTATGTCTCTAAGGCCCATCCATACTAGAACATATTCGAGTTGTTTTCGTTGTGGATGCAGTGTTCGTCCACACTAATCCGATTGAAAACGGCTCCAAAGACGGAACAATCTGGTGCCAGCCAGCTCCCACAAATTCATTTGCGTACACATCTGATGCATCACTGTGTGGACGCCTGAAAATGCTGATACTCTGACGTAGGTCTATGCGCCACAAAGTAATTCACGCTAAGATGGCTAGAATATATGTCCATTCATATATACGATCTACGTGTACGACCTGCATATAATCACAGAAAAGTTTCACATGAACCATCTCCAACGTGACAGAAGCACAGAACAGACTCACCATCAGCAGAACACTCCTCTGTCACAGGAAGAACACATATATTGCACTGAGTCGTGTCCTTTAATCCGACAGAAGCTGAACCGCATCAGCGCACAATAGTGAAATGTTTTTTGAGCGCTCAGTTTATGCAAATTAGTCATGTGGTTTTAAGTTTCGTTTCAGTAAAACGTAAACAAACATGCTCCAAGCTGTGTGGATAGGGAAGGATTGCGGACACAGAAACGACGTATCTGGACGCAGATCGTTTCCAATACGGTGATACATTTCCGTGTAAACGTAGTCTAACAGTCAAGTCCGAGTGTGTGTGTGTGTGTGTGTGTGTGTGTGTGGTTGTGTTGATTTTGTTGTTTTGATGTTTATTTGAATTTATGTATTCTACTGTCTGCCCTTCTGTATCTGTTATTGTTATTGGAACTACGAGGACCCCCTTGAAAACGAAATGGCGAGAAATCTCAAGGGGCTTATCCTCCAAACAAATAAATTAAAATTCAAGCTTGGGATGTTTTAAATGAGGACACAACCTTGAAACACAGAATATTGTAATCTGGACCCTTGAATGCCATACTGCGTAACATTTCAGTAACATCCGCATGGAAACAAGCAAAAGGGTCATATGTACATACACCTTAGTATTCCAATCCATGTTTATCTGTTTTAAAAGATGATTATTAATAAGATAAGCCTTCTTTTTTTGGGAGTGAAACATGGAAGCGCCTCATGTGTTGGAGTGCGCGTGAGTGGCAGATGGCCTTTTTCTGTCAGTCTTTTCCAAACAGCTCCAAAAGTCTCACATTAACATCTCAGTGTGCATCATCACAATCCACTGCAAATCTTCATTAGGCCTCAACCATCTCGCAAAATTATCTCATCGGAATTTCGTGTGACAAATTGCAATTTCCGAGTTGATTTGGAGTGTGTTTTCAGAAGATTGAGACGTGAACGGCTGATCTAACGCGAGAGTTCGGTGCATTCAGGTGTAAATCACAAGGCAGGCAGTCTTAAATCAAGATTCAACGGAGAAATTCAAATGTTTTATTTATTTTTAACTCATATGATAACACAATTGCAATTCAACTAAAATAAAAATATTTTCAAAAATCTATACTAGTCAGAGAAAATGTGTTTGTACAGCAGATTTTGTGCACAAAGTAAATTTAAATGCTTTACAGAAATAAAGTAAAATCACAATGGATGGACAGTTTGGCTTTAAACTTATCAACATTCCCTGGTGGTGTCATGCTAACTGGAGGCACTGCTATGTCTTTAATCTGAGCTTTGTTTAACAGAATTGATTTCACCGGAACAGTTAGCCAATAGTTTCTCAGTTGTTCTCGCTCACTCTTTTTGCAGAAAATCAAACCTGTATCGATCACACGGTCCTGAAAAAGTTAAAATCCATTTTGTATTTTTTCCCCCAGAGTTTTCAGAATATCTTAAAACTTTGAGATAGAGTCAGACTTGTTTCTTACTATATGTGTACATCGTGGCACCATGGTAGCCTCTGAATATTTTATATAGATGTACACTACCTGTCAAAAGTTTTAGAACACCCTCATTTTTCCAGTTATTTATTGCAATTCAAGTCGTGCAAGTCCAGTGAAGAAATGGTACAAAGGTAAGAAATGAACAGCCAGAGGTTAAAGAAAAATAAAAGGTAACAAAACACAAGTCCAAGCTCTGCCAAAACTACCTCAGGAAAAAAGAACAAGATGGTAAAGCTTGAAAACATTGAGTGTCCAGCACAGTGTCCAGACTTTAACCCCCATGGAGCTGGTTTGGGATGAACTGGACAGAAGAGTGAAAGCAAACTACAAGTGCCACACATTTATGGGAACTTCTGCAACAGACTTGAGAAGAACTTTCTGAAGAATATGTGATTTCTATTGTATAAAGTATACCACAAGCAGAGGCGGCGTTAACGTTAGGCAAAAGTAGTAAAAGCTGCTTAGGGCCCCCAAACCTCTAGGGACCCCCAACCAATTGTCCTCAGTGTCACTAATAGCCAAGGCCTCAGAGCAATTGCAGTAGTGTACTTTTAAAAAATAATCATAAGAAAAATAATAATAATGGATGTAAACAACAATGTAATTGTAGTAGCAAAAAAATAAATCAACTTTCAGCTCTGGTTGTCTAGTAGGTAAGGCAAGTTTCCAATCCACCATAATTCAAATAAATAGAATGAAATGTGCATGTCTCTAGAACAATGGGGAAAAACAGATAATAAGTATATTAAAAACAAACAAAACAAAAACAAAAAAAAAAAAAAAAAAACAGGGCATTATAGTGAGGGTCTCCAACTCAAGTTCGCCTAGGGCCCCCAAATTGTGAACTCCTGCTGACTACAAGTGTGTTTAGCTGAGATCATCATCAAAAGTTTAAAATATGTTTTGGTCAACAGTAAAAAAAAAATTAATAAAAATTAAATTAAATTAAATTAAAAAAAGGAAAATGTTCAGTTATTTGACCAATAACTGAAATATTATGATATTTTATCGATAAAAGTCTCACAATATATCGAGTTACAAGTTCCTTTGTTTAAAGGGATAGTTTGGGTTTTTTGACATGAATCTGTATGGCATCCCTATTTTATCAGCACCAAAAACAACCAGTATCTGGGCTCACCAGATGCTTTCGGGGGTAAGTCAGTGTGGATGCACGACACTGCTCACGAGGATGCCATACAGATTCATGTCAAAAAACCCGAGCCATCCCTTTAAATGCATGATTTTATAGTAGCAACAGTTTATGAACATCGGAAACTACATATCCCATGATTCATTTCACCGCAGACAACATGAAGAAATATGTTTTTTTGTTTTTTTTTACTTGAATTCTTGGGATTATGATGGAAATAATAAACACCAAACTCTTGTCAAGGTATTTTAAAAGCAAAAAAGTGTTCCATCTACAATTATATCAGCCTCTCCAAAATATCGCAATAAATATCATACCGTGAGATGGATATCGTGATAATATCATACCTAGAGAGTTGGATATCGTTACATCCCTTGTAGTGTATAATATAGACATCCATGCAGAACACTCCCAGCATGATGTCACTTCAAAGTTTCAATATACCGACTTTATTTTTTTCCTTCTTTTCTTTGCATTTGTTTTAAATCTCAGCTGAATATGTTTTGTTTTGGACTTTTTTTTCTGTCACTCAACAGTTTTGGGAGTTTAGGAGTGTTCCCTCACAACATCTGTAGCATCTGCTGTGGGCTTCATAAATAATGTTTGTGTGCATAAACAAAACAATAAAACCTTCCGAGTGGTGGTCCGGGTCTTTGGGGCTCAGACTCTGCACAGACAGCTGCTGTTTACTCTCTCGCTGCTAATTAATACCGATTCATCCATTGTCATTCAGATCAATTGAGGTGTTTCGTAATATTTATCCGACACCAGAAAACACAGAAAATGTTGTGTGTTTCGCAGATTTAAGTGTGATTAATTTGGTACACGCTCCAGATGTGAGAACAAGTTTGTCATCATTATTGGGTCGTTCACATACTAACACATGAGAGAGGAGTTCTGTGATTCAGTGATGGAATATAATGTGATGGATATCGTGTTTTTAACTGGAAATTTACCCATTTGTATTCATTTATGAACAGAAAATGGAGGCTAAGTGGGTTGAGAGTACTGCCCAAGGACACAATGGTAGTATGCGCTGGTTGGCATAGAAATAAACATATAAATCTGAATGAAACTACTGCATCATGTCAGATTTGTGAAGTTATAGTGTATTGTTTTTGTGTTTTTTTATATTTATGGAGAATTATCGAGTGGGAGAGTGGGTGATGTTGGCTTGTGAGCGGATCTTTGGACAGAATTGAACTTCTAAACATGAAAAGGGTTCGGATAGGGCCCAGGAGAGATTGCTAAATTATTCAAACATGCATGGACGGGATATAAAACCTCCTCAGGCATGTTTTTCAATGAGGGAACAATGTTATAACATGGTAGAAGTAGGGATGTGACAATAACCGAAATATTGTGATATCGTATCGTCAACAGTCTCACAATAATATCGTGGGCTGTCACGATATATCGAATTATAAGTTTCTTTGCTTAAATGCATGGTTTTATAGGAGCAACAGCTTGTGAACATAAGGAACTACATATCCCATGATTCATTTCAGCGCAGACAACATGAAGAAATATGTTTTTTACTTGAATTTGTGAGATTATGACAGAAATAATTCACAACAAAATCTCGTCAAGGTATTTTAAAAGCAGAAACGTGTCCTATCTACAATTATATTTGTCTCTCCAAAATCTCACAATAACTATCGTACCGTGAGATGCATACCATGATAATATTGTACTGAGAGATTTGGATATTGTTACATCCTTAGATAAAAGGCTCCAAAAAGTACATTTTCATCTCTTTTGCATCTCTCTTTAAAGACCTCATGTAGTTTGAGAATAAGACCTGTGACCTTCTTGCTGTGAGGTGAACTCTAAACCACTAATCCACACTGACTCTATGTAATACCAATACACTGTTTTCTTGATCTATGTTATAATGTTTCCTCATCGCGAACAGACCTGGAGTTGAGGTTTGTTTCATTCACATGTTTAACACACAAATCCTGCATATTTAGGCTACGTTTATACGATGACGGTCTGAACAGAGGACGTGGTGGTGTCGCGTCTTCACTTTTTATTCCGCGTTTAGACGAGCGTTTTCAGGAGGAAATGTGCGTGCATACGGTGACGCAAAAGTGTGTGGAGTTCGATTGGGTATGCATGCCAGGGGGCTAGATGGTGACACTAGATGGTGATGTATGTGACCTAACTGCGTATGCGATGGGAGCAGATCTGACCAGAGTTTTGGGCAGTGTAGACAGAAACACTACGGCGGAGCGTAATTCAACTTTTCCACTCTGGAAGGTGGTTTCAGATTTTTAAAGGTTGTATGGAGGATTTTTTTTTTTGTTTTGTTTCAAATTGTCAATGATAGCATTATAAAGATGCAGTAGCCTTGTAATTATGATGACCAAATAAAGAGAATAAAAATTCATCAACTCTGGACGTGGTGGGGCTAAACATTTGCCAATAGATAACGACACTGCCTCGTTATCTGTGAGCTGACAGGCTGTCAATCAATCTCCCTACGTTTCTAGTGTAACTGACTTGCCTGCGCCGCCGGTACGTGGTTTACGTACGCCTGTCACGCAGTCCACAGACGCAAGAGCACAGACGCTGTTTACTCCACCAACGCAACAGTTCTTAGCGGCTTTTTTTGACCTATGTCTTCCTCGCAGTTTGCACAAAGTTTGTTGCAATGGCGACAAGAATCCAGGAGCAGTTAGCCGCAAAAGAACCTTCTCTGCACCCCTTTCCTGCTCCTCTCCCCGCTGCCCGTTCCGCTCTTCCCCCCGCTCCTCACTTCTCCGGGCACGGAATCTCCGCGCACCGCTCCCCTCTCCTCTCTCCTCTCCCTGCTCCCTGCTCCGCTCTTCTCCCTGCTCCTCACTTCTCGTCCGTGCACGAAATGTCCGCACACCCGCTCCCCCCGCTCCTCACTTCTCCGTCTTGCCTAACCAACACTGTAGTTAGTTGTTTACAAGTCATGTGCAGCGCACCGGCTGTAAACAAACCTGTTTCTGGCGTAAGGAGGAGGAGGCGTTTCTACGTAGGAGCTGTAGGGGAGGGGGGGTGGTTTCACGCATGCGCAACATTTGAAAAAGGACAAACAGTCGCTGGATTTCTCGTTCCTTGGAAAATCCTCTATACAACCTTTAATCTCCCAAAGCACCATCACTTCATCACTTTCAATAAAATATTTTGTTGTTTTTACCTGCAAGCGTTCTCGTATAAACAGACCCTTAGTCTCAGTCTTCTCTCAAATAGAATACACTCTGTTCCACCTTGTGATGTCATGTGGTAATACAGGAAGTGCTCCACTGTGTTTAAACTCCATACACCTTCACTAGAATCATTTGAATAATTTCAGCCCTGGAATTGCCCATGTCTAGTGAACTAAAGTTAAAAGGAGCTGTTAACTTAAACTACCACTGCATGACATCACAAGGTGGAACAGAGCATTTTGAGCTTCAGAGATGTAGGACTGCTCGAAAAAAATCATTATCACGATTATTTTTAGTCAATACTGAAATCACGATTATTCAAACAATTATTTTTTTTGTTACATGATGCATTTATTCAGCATTTCTCTCTCAAAAAAACACTTTGTTTTTGATAATTTGCGATGTATAAAACATAAAATGAATAAAATATACTTTGAAATGAACATGAAATAAGGCAGAGAAAAACATAAATATATCCAAAATAAACTATCCATCCAGCTCTTCTACAATCCCTATATTTGAAAAATAAAATAAAAAATATACACTTGTTTATATAAAAAAAAAATCTCAAAATAAATAGTTTCATCTTGATTATGAGTTTGGAGATCGTTTGACACACAAATCAAAATCTCAATCAAACTTCAATTCACTGCACAGTCTTAATAAAGAGTTACTCAAACATGTGTAAATAAAACAAAACTCAACCCCAGCTCTGTTTTTGATGAGGTAATAACATTATAACATGGCTAAAAACTCACAGTAATCAAGTTTGTGTAATATAGGACCTTTAAAACCACTGCCGAATGTATATCAGTGTAGTTTTCAATGCACAAAACCTCCCTCCAAATCCCAGTATCCGTGTAACACTTCTAAGGCTTAGTTAAAATGTTCCAGGATCTAACAGCTGTGTGAAGTTTTCAAAGCCGGGTAGATGGCTGCTCCGGCTTTTATCTTCCACCTGTCAGCGCGTTCACAACTCACTTTAAACAAGCACAAGCACAACCCTACGCAGGCCTCATTACTCACACATCTGCTCGGAAAGGACAGTCAGATCCACGCAAATCCAAAACAGAAAATGCAGGAGCTGAGGCTATGATGGTGATTTGAGTGGTATGAATTAGGGTTGTCAAAAGTATCGAAAATCAGGTAAATTGGAACAGAAACTAATATCGAAAGTACTGTAGATATGAGCAAGTGTAGATGCTGAAAGTCACATTCTCAGGATAGAAATGAAACTTTTCTGAATAGTTTAATCAGAACAAGAGACTATACCCATGGACCACTACAGAACTTACCTGGACCACTGAGAGATTTACACAGATCTAAGACCACATGAGAATAGAAAAGAAAGTATTATGATTTAATGTTGAAAATCATATTCTGTTTTCTAATTAAATGTTGTTTTTTTTTTCATTGTGGTATCAAGTCTATTCCCTAGTATCAAAATTGAGTTTTAGTATCATGACAACACTATTATGAATCTAGACTAGTGATCTGTATTTTGGCTTTATTGCTTTAAAGTTATACTGTCTGTGCAGGACAGAATTTTCAGTCCCACTCCTGCCCATGCCTAGTCAGGCTGGCGCCACCTAGTGCCTCCGCTCAATTTAATTTCTCTCCAGTGACTAGGTCAGGAATCAGAATACACTAGAGGATTTGCAAGAACCCCGGAAGTTGTAGACTGCACACCGGCCAATCAGTGAAGAGCTGTGAAGCCATGACGTCAAAGTCAAGCGTCTGTCTGTGTCCCTTTTGTGGTACAGCACAACAGTAAACAAAGCGTCGAGATGGATGTAGACGAAGACAGACATTCTGTGTTGGCAATTATTCCCGAGATCGAGGACAGACATTATTGCCCTTCTTCCTACGGGATTTGGCGCATTACATACGTCACAAATAAATAGCAGTGATTGGTTAAACAAAAAAGTACCCGCCTACCATCGAGCAAACGAATCCTAATGCTGCAAGGTCAGATGGTTTCCACGAAGTGAAACCGGCCGATGAATCAGGCTACCCCATGGCTGCAAAGAATTGTAATTTTCATTCCCGCTCACTCGCGGGAGCACATCTGCGAATATTTTGTCCTGCTCTTATGCTCTATCAAACACAGAGACGCAGAAAAGGAATTGTCTAAAATGTGCGTGAGATTAGACCATATCCACAAATTTAATCTGTTTACAATGTTTTTATTAACACCAAATAAAATATCCAGCACAAATGATGTATGATAGGCATACACTGATCATTTGTATATTTTACTTTAGTAAGTGAGTAAGTCTTTATTTATATGGTGTTTTTTCGCAGACATATGTCACAAAGACACTTTACAGAGCTTTATACTCATATTTAGTTTGTGGGACTGCACTTTATCATCCCACCCGCCCGCTCCCACATTGTGCAGTCCTGCTCCCACCTGCGCCCGAAATGACCTTTCAAAATGTGTCCCGCGCCGCACTGTCTTGCGTCAGATCCCATGGGTGCAGGGCTCTACTGTGTAACCTTTCTGTGTGGGAGATGCTATTGCTGTGCCTGGAATGTTCCACAGCAGGGCATTAAACTAGTATGTTGTATTTGCTCTATTGCAGATGTTTTTATTGCAAAACAAAACAAACTGAGAAACCTATATGAGAATATTGTGAATATAACCGCCTCTCTTTAGATCTGACCTGTAACTCGGCCTAGTGGCATCACCTGCTTGTCTCCATGGAGATAGATACAGAAGAAGAAAAGCTACTATATTTATGATTATCTGAAGCAGTTATGTTGCCCAGAGACTCTATTACTGCATCTGGAATGTTCCACAGTATGACTTTAAACTTCTTGCATATCTTCCATATTACAGATGTTTTTACTGCTGAAGAGAAAAAGAAACATGCCTCTCCTTAGATCTGACTTGTAACTTAACCTGGCATCACCTGGATCACCTGCACCTTCTGTCTCCATGGAGATAGACCTAAACTGTATTTTAACTGCTTCATTATGGAAGAAAAGCTACTACGATTAACTGCGAATTTTTGTGGATTCGTAATTGAAATCCTGATTATTTGAAGCGGGCACGTAGCTCACGCCGCAGAGGAAGAATGGGCTTATTATAATTGATTAGTGTTGTGTTTAAATCCGGTGTAGATTAAGTGATTGTCTTTGCTCCAGGATTTGTGAAGCTGAGAGCCTGTTTCATTCACAACACAATTACATTAAGAGTTGCCGTCAGCCAATCACCTCTCAGCCTATGTAAATACAGTCTTCCCCCATTCTTCCTGCGATTTGTTAGGTTCATTAATAAAAAGCATTGACATACAGTAGTTTTGGCATTTAGAACATACAGACTGCATGAACACTTTGTCCACACAGAAGACGGAAGGAGCAGAGTCAAGAGAGAAGTTGCTACCATCAGGAAACCATTTTTAAAACCATTCCAACACGTAGATACTCAGAGCGACACAAAGGGGGAGTACTTTATTGTGTGAGTTCGCTTTGGGGAGCGACGGAGACGGGAGCGAGCTGAATTTACACTAGCTCCATTTGTCGTCGTATGAGTGACTCTGCAGTAGGGCTGGTATCATTCAGAGGTTGTCGATACGATGCATACCTCGATACATAGGCCATGATACGATACATTACATATGACGATACGTAAGCCATGGTACGATACATAACTTGATACATAGACCAGAATATGGTGCATACCTCGATACATAGGCCAGGATACGATACATACCTCAATACACTGGCCATGATACAATACAGTACATTACATACCACGATACGTAAGCTACGGTATGATACATAGGCCACGATACGATGCATACCTCGATACATAGGTCAGGATACGATACATACCTTGATATATAGGCCATATACCTCGATACATAGATCACGATATGATACATACCTCGATACATAGGCCACGATATGATACATACCTCGATACATAGGCCACGTTATGATACATACCTCGATATATAGGCCACATGCCTCAATACATAGGCCATGATACGATACATACCTCGATACATAAGCCACGATACGATACATACCTCGATACATAGGCCACGATATGATACATACCTCGATACATAGGCCACAATACGATACATACCTCGATATATAGGCCACAATACGATACATACCTCGATACATAGGCCACGATACGATACATACCTCGATACATAGGCCACAATACGATACATACCTCGATACTTAGGCCACAATACGATACATACCTCGATACATAGGCCACGATATGATACATACCTCGATACATAGGCCACAATACGATACATACCTCGATATATAGGCCACATGCCTCAATACATAGGCCACGATAGGATACATACCTTGATATATAGGCCACATACCTTGATATATAGGCCAAGATACAATACATACCTTGATACAGTGAGCTTTTGATTCGATATGATTCAATATGATATATTTCAGTTCGATTTGATGTGGTTGTACGACACTTCTTGTGCAAAGTTCATTTGAAACACACCCATTTTAATCAATCAAAACAGTGAATATGTCAAATGTGTTGCATAAACACGTTTCCTTCCGCTGAACAAGCAACAAAACTGTAGCACTGTAACAAAATAATTTTGTAAAATATACCAAAAAATGCTCCCGGCAATATATCGATACAGCAGCCCACGATATCGATACTGTATCATCATATTAAACAATACAATATATCAATATCTCAATGTTTTTGCACATCACTACACTGTAACAAGTTGAATTAAGAATATTTTATCTTGCAAGTGCATCTGCCAATAAGTGTGTATGTGTAATGGAATATTGTTTTTACTTAAATAATGACACATTGTGCATAAGAAAAAAAAACTAAAAAGCAGTCAAATCTATTCTACTCATTTTATCTTTATTAATCCAAGTCCATAAATCCCACTGTCGAGCCCCAAACTGTTAATTTATCTGAGATGTGAAACTTTCTTTTCAGTAGATGTCTGTGTAAATTCTCGTCCAGGTATGATTCAGCAAAAGAAAAAAAATCAATTCTGTCAACTGAACAACTGAACTGAAAAAAAGTTTTAGAGTGTTTTAGAGTTTTTGATGTTTTGCTGCTCATCCAAGCGGCTTCTTCAGTTGTGGTCAGATTGCTGGTGGACACTGCCTTATATCTGTCTATATAAAACAGTCCAGTTGATAGAATTGCATTTTTCTTTTGCTTCTGCTCCTTTTAGTACTCAAAAAATAAAGGTGAACTATGACTATCTGACCTGTAAGTTGGTCTGGTTTGGTCTCCGTGAAGATTGAAAGGTTTAATGTCATACTGTGAAACATTCCAGACATCAACAACATCTCTAGAAGGAAAGGATTTGATGGACCTTCAAACAAAAAATGTACACAATGCTTTTTCAGTGTCCATTTTTTTGTTTTTTTTCAACACCAGTCTTGAAGAGTGAGGCTAGTCCTTGAAACTAGTCCAAAAATCTAATAAAACAAGTATAAAAAAATCTCCGAGGGAACCCAATTGCAGCTGTGGACGAGTGTTGCTGTGCTAATTCCGCACATATGTGGTACAGTGCTTGAATTCCACACAGGAAGTAGCATCCCCTTGAAGATAAAAAGCTCCGCCCGCTTCTGATTTCTGCAGCGTCTGGTTCTTCTCGTTCTTCCCACCAGTAATTATCCGTGGTCCTCCTTCCTGGTCCTCCTAATCAGATCTGCGTCCGCTCTCCAAATCGTCCCCTCCAAAAGCTCTCCACTAATCAGGGAAAGAGAGGAGGGGGGAAAGAGAGGAGAGGAGAGGAGGGGAGGGAGGGGAGCAGATGCTGAGGGGGTCTGGGCCACTGCAAGCTATAATTTGGGGTTGTTAGATTCGGAACAAGGAGAAGCATGAAGATAACGTTTCAGTATGTTTCTGGTTCGTTTTTGTAAACAGTCGTTTTGCAGAGTCAGTAACGTATGGAGATTAAATGGTGGGGGAACTTCTAGAAGAAAAGTCGCGTAAGTTTGAAGGTCCTGTATTACGCAAACTTGACTTGTGAGCTTGAAGACATGTTATAATGCTGTTACCTCACCTAAAAGACAGTTGGAGTTAGGGATGTAACAGTAACCGAAATATCGTGATATCGTATCGTCAAAGTTCTCACAATAATATCTTGGACCATCACAATATAGTGAAGTCTCTTTGCTTAAATTAACCCATTGATGCGTCAATGGGTTAAGAGTTATGTTGCAGCAATAGCTAAAAAAGACAAGGAACTACATAGACCATGATCCTTTGCGCCATTTCAGTGCAGACCACATGAAGAAATAACAGTTCTAAGCACTTTGAAGTCTTAGTTCTTTGGATTAAGTCTTGTCAAGGCATTTTATGAGGAAAAATGTGCATATTCACAGTTTTTTGTTAGACTCCACAAATTATCGCAATAAATATCGTACCGTGAGATGTATATCGTGAAAATATTTACCGAGACATTTGGATATTGTCACATTTGTAATCGTGAGCCTCCCCAACATATCGTGAGCTTTCCCATGATATCGCAATAAATATTGTACCGTGAGGTTCATACCGTGAGACTAGTTGGAGTTTTGTTTCATTCACACATGTGAGTAAACTTGCATTAGTAGTAGGGCTGAGTATCATTAACAACTTGCCGATATGATACATACCTCAATACAAAGGCTACGATACACATCTCGATACAGTGAGCTTTCAGTGTGATACAGTATATTTCATAGGGCTGGGTATCATTAAGGAGTTGCTGATACGATAAATACCTCAATACACAGGCCACGATACGATACATATCTCGATACAGTGCACTTTCGATTCGATATGATATATTTCAAATCGATTTGATACAGTTCAGTAAAAAATAAAGGCTAAATCATGGCTCTGATAGTAAAAGTCATTGTTAAATCACTTCTTGTGAAAAGTTCATATGAAACACAAACATTTTAATCCTCAAAACAGTAAAAATGTCAAATGTGTTGCATAAATGAGTTTTCTTTCACTCCACAAGCCACAAAAATGTAGCACTGTAGCATAATAATTTAGTAAAACACACCTAAAAATACTCTTGGTGATATATCGATACAGCAGCCCACGATATCGATACCGTATCATCACATTAAACGGTACGATATATCGATATTCCGATATTTTTGCACACCCCTAATATTTCAAATCTATTCAATATGGTTCAATAAAAACTATCATGGTTGCGAAACTATATGTCTTTGTTAAACCACTTTTTGTGCAAAGAAAATGAAACACAAATGTTAATCCTCAAAACAGTGACAATGTCAAATATGTCACGAGTTTCCTTCCTCTGAACCAGCAACAAAACTGTAGCACTGTAACTAAACAGAAAGATAAATATTTTATTACTCATCTTTCTATTATATTCTGACTTGTACATCTACATTTATATAATTATGTCTTATTTGACTCCTGTCTCTTACTCTTTTTTGCTCTTATTTAGAATGTAATGTATTGTAATATTAGTATAGTATTGCAAAAAATGTATTTATATTTTTGCTCTTGTTATTATAATATTGTGATGTGCACTGCTGTGTCCAAATAATTTCCTTTATGGATCAATACAGTTTGTCTAAGTCTAAGAATAAGTCTAAAATAATTGAGTAAAATATACCAAAAAATACAATATCACAATCCACAATATCGATACTGTATCATCACATTAAACATTACGATATATGGATATTTTTGATATTTTTGCACACCTTTAATTATTAATCTGTTTACATCTTCAAAGCTCAAAATGCTCTTTTCCACATTGTGATGTCATGAAGTGGTAGTTTTCAAGTTAACACCTGCCTTTCAACTTGAACTTTCAACTTTCAACTTTAATATTGTCCCAGAGGGAAATTGTTGTACAGCAGCAGTAGACCTAAAATACAATTCAATAATACACTAAACCACATGTTAAGCTTAGCTCAACAATGCAGACAAACATTATCTTAAAAACAGACAAAGAAGAACAGCTTTTAAAAGACCTTGACAAGATTTGGTGCGAATCGTTACTGTCATAATCCCAAAAATTCAAGTGAAAAACATATCTCTTCATGTTGTCTGCACTGAAATGAATCATGGGATATGTAGTTCTCTATGTTTATTAGCTTTTACTACTATAAAACTATACATTTAAGTAAAGGAACTTGTAATTTGATATATTTATACTTTTTACGATACCACAGTTTCAGTTTTTGTTACATCCCTGCTAAGGAATAGTGTCGATACTCAGTACTGATTCTGCTCTGTTTTGTGAATAGTGACTTTTTTTTATCTGCTCAAAAAAGGATCTAATTTTGGTATTGATTCGTATCTGATTTTTGATACTTTTGACAACCACCCGGGAGTCAAACCGAGAACCTTACAGCTGTGAGGCGACTGCTCAGTCACCGTGCTATTCTCATATTTCCCCCTTGACTTTCCTGATCCCCGGTCCCATTTCTCTTAATTGACACCGACAGTTTTTCCTGATGTTCGGAGCGTGGCACAAACAGCCTCGAATCCACTCAGCAGAGCACGTCTCACTCACGTTTGTTTTTCATAAAATATCTTCGGCTCAGATCTCTTTCGCTCCAGTCGCGGTTCAGCTCCAGCAATTCTCCAGCTCTGCCTCAGCCTCGAAACGTGTCAATCTCTTTTCATTTCTGTTCATAGCTCTGAGCAAACAGCACGGCAAACTACTACATCTCTATTAGCTTAGAAAAATGACTTGAATTCACAATATTTCATGGTTCTGGTTTGGCCCTGATTTAGTCCTGGTTTAGTTCTGGTTTAGTTCTGGTTAGGTCCTGGTTTAGTCCTGGTATAGTCTAGGTTTGGTACTGGTTAAGTTCAGGTTAAGTCCTGGTTTTATCCTGTATTGTTCCTGGTTTAGTAGTAATTTAGCTCTGGTTTAGTCCTAGTTTTGTTCTGCTTTAGTCCTGGTTTAGTTCTGGTTTGGCCCTGGTTTGGTCCTGGTTTAGTCCAGGTTTTGTCCTGGTTTGGCCCTAGTCTAATTGTGGTTTAGTCCCGGTTTAGTCCTGATTTAGTTCTGGATTAGTCCTAGTTTTGTCCTGCTTTAGTCCTGGTTTAGTACTGGTTTGGTCCTGGTTTGGTCTTGGTTTAGTCCAGGTTTGGTACTGGTTAGGTTCTGGTTAAGTCCTGGTTTTGTCCTGGTTTGGCCCTGGTCTAATTCTGGTTTAGTCCTGGTTTAGTCCCGATTTAGTTCTGGTTTAGTCCAGATTTAGTCCTGGTTTAGCTGGTTTAGTTCTGATTAGTCCTGATTTAGTCTTGCTTTAGTCCTGGTTTAGTTCTGGTTTGGTCCTGATTTAGTCCTGGTTTGGTCCTGGTCTAAATCCTGGATTTGTCCTGGTTTAGTCCTGGTTTATTTCAATATTTATCTAATGATTTGATGAGAAGCTGTGTAGTTGTAGTTTGTTTGTATAATCATTTAAAGCCAGTTTGGAAGTGGGTTCATATCTGACACGTAACCAAATATCTGGAGATTAAGGGCACATTATGAAGCTTTTCTGTTTGTCTCCATGGAGATGTTATGCATTTGTTTTTCCATAGTATGGCAATAAATCCTTCTATCATGGATTTATATAATTACTATTGTGTTGATTAAAAAAAAAAAAAAGAAAGAAATCCATACATTGTTTCTTTGTGTGCTCACCTCTCCAGAGATCTGACCTATAACTTACTATTGAACATTCCATGCAACGCAATTCCACTAATGAAGTTGTAATAAACTAATAATATATTCCTTTTCACAGTAGTAGTTTTAGTCTATACTTAATAAAGTCCAACATAATATTAAATCTGTCATTGTGTTTTTGTTGCAGCGCCCCCTAGCGTGCGGATCATCCACTCAGGACATGCGTGTAACGTGGACGAGGAGAGGCACACGGAGAGAGTGTACACCATCAGAGAAGGAGAGACTCTGGAGCTCACGTGTCTGGTGACCGGACACCCCAGACCACAGGTGAGGACGGAGGTCTATGTACGCCTGGTCTAGTCCTGGTCTAGTCCTCTGGTTTAGCCCTCGTTTAGTTCTGGTTTAGTCCTGTTTTATTGGTTTAGTTTTGTTTTGGTCCTGGTTTAGTCATGGTTTAGTCCTGACCTAGTCTTGGTTTTGTCTTGGTTTTGTTCTTACTTAGTCCTGTCCTGGTTTAGTCCTGGTTTAGACCTGTTTTTGTCCTGGTTTAGTCATGGTTTGCCCTAGTATAGTCCTGGTTTGTCTTGGTTTTATTCTTATTTAGTCTTATCCTGGTTTAGTCCTGCTTAGTCATGTTTTGGTCCTGGTTTAGTCATAGTTTAGTCCTAGTGTAGTCCTGGTTTAGTTCTGGTTTAGTCTTGTCTTGGTCCTGGTTTAGTCATGGTTTAGTCCTAGTATAGTCCTCGTGTAGTCCTTGTTTTGTCTTGATTTTGTTCTTATTTAGTCCTATCCTGGTTTAGTCCTGGTTTAGACCTGCTGTGGTCCTGGTTTTGTCCTAGTCCAGTCCTGGTTTTGTCTTGGTTTTGTTCTTGCTGTGGTTTAGTCCTGGTTTAGGCCTGGTCTAGTCTTGGTTTAGTCCTGGTTTAGTCCTGTTTTGTTCCTGATTTAGTCATGGTTTATTAATAGTATAATCCTGGTGTAGTCCTGGTTTTGTCTTGGTTTTGTTCTTGTTTAGTCCTGTTCTGGTTTAGTCCCGGCTTAGTCCTGTTTTGGTCCTTATTTAGTCCTGGTTTAGCTCTGATTTAACCCTGGTTTAGTCCTGTTTTAATCCTGGTTTAGTCCTGGTTCAGTCCTGGTTTAGTCCTGGTTTAGCTCTGATTTAACCCTGGTTCAGTCCTGGTTTAGTCCTGGTTTAGCTCTGATTTAACCCTGGTTTAGTCCTGTTTTAGTCCTGGTTTAGTCTTGATATAGATTGGGTTTGATCTCTTTCGGATCCTGCTTTATTCATTCATTATTTCCCTCACTGTTTCACACTCACAGTTGTGTTTCGAGTGATTCGTGCCTGTTTGCGTAATCAACACAATCTCTGTGAAACTGCTGCCATTATTTTAGAAAATATTACCTCTGAGAAAAAACAAAACAAAACAAAACTGTAGATTAGAAGTGAGAAGTTAATGATGGAGAAATACTGTTAAAACATACTACTAATACTTTCTTCTTGATAAACCATAGCACTAATTGCACACTTATTGTTGTACTTCTTGAGCCACTTTCAATCACTTCTTTGCTCATTTGGACGTTTCTTTTCACCGGCTTCTGTCTCGTCTTCACATCTTTGAGTCGTCAGGGCGCATACCTCGGCCTTAAAAGCGGATTACGCATTTAATCTGTTAATTATTGATGTTTGTGGATGCGTTGTGCACCTGCTCGTGTACAGCCCACAACAACAAAAGCCTGCGAAGCGCTAATGAGGACGAGGCCCAAAACAGAGGCAACAGCTGTCAAAACAAAATGTATAGAGCCGCAGAAGCAGGGCCATGTCAGAGCACGAGAGGGGAGATAATTATCAAAGAGTTTTACGTCGGAATGAGGCACTTTTATTTGGATCGAGTGCATCAAAAACGCTAACATGGTGGATATGCTTTTGTAGTCCTGGTTTAGCCCTGATGTAGACTTGGTTGGTCCTGGTTTAGCCCTGGTTTGATCCTGGTTTGGCCCTAGTTTAGTACTCGTTTGGTACTGGTTTAATACATTTTTGGCCCTGGTTTGGTCCTGGTTTAGTTTTGGTTTTGGTCCTGGTTTAGTTCTAGTTTGGTCCTGGTTTAGTTTTGGTTTTGGTCCTGGTTGAGTTCTTGTTTAGTCCTGGCTTGGTCCTGGTTTAGTCCTGGTTTGGTCCTGGTTTGGTCCTGGTTTACTTCTGGTTTGGTGTTTACTTTTGTAATCCTTTCGCCTCCCGTGTCCTCTTTAATATGTTTAATCCTTCTGGGTCGTAAGAGTGGACTTAACCTCTCTACCAACAGTTTTTAATGTTTATCAGAAAAGAACTACTCAGTATTCTGTTGGGGTGTAATTTTCGGGACACTGAGGGCCGGGTTCATGATTCGGGACAACAGCTTAGATTTTGGGACGTCTGGTCACCCTAATGAAGACTAAAGATCATTAAAGCTTAAAGACCTCTATTACACAAAACTGATTCTTGTGTAGGGTGACCACAGTCCGTTTTTCCCCGGACATGTCCGTATTTTGCGTCTTGTCCTGGGCGTCTGTTTTTTTTTAAGTGATGGAAATGTCCTGGTTTTCATTACAGTTCATTGGGGGCATTAAATTGATCGGCTTTAGTTCTCTGTGACTTAGAAGGAGCGAGACACAAACAGTCGATCAGTCTGCAACATACCGAAGCGTAAATGCACATTTAACAATGACTTGTACAAGAAATTGTCAGTTTTCCGTCCCGGTCGGGACAAGTGTGAGTCCATGTGCACAGGTTGTGAGGTGAGAGGACAGTGTCCCTCGTCCATTCTAAAAATAATCCACGATAGGTGAAATCCACAAAGTAGTTAACTTAATATTTTACAATTATTCTATCTGTTTTAAGTCTGTAAAACCCCTCAGCACAAACTTTATACACTTTTCCCACACAGGACAGGTGCAACCCTTTTTACTTCCTTCTTAAAGCTTATTGCTGCTGTCTTCCTCTTGTTATTTTCCTCCTTCTTTATGTAATGAACCCAAGATTCATTTATTCTGTAATAGAGCCCAACAGCGCAGAGTCCTGCACGGGGGCCATACAACACCGCACCTGCCAGTACACACTGCCAGTACAACACCGCACCTGCCAGTACAACACCGCACCTGCCAGTACAAACACCGCACCTGCCAGTACAACACCGCACCTGCCAGTACAACACCGCACCTGCCAGTACAACACCGCACCTGCCAGTACAACACCGCACCTGCCAGTACAACACCACACCTGCCCGTTAACCCGGGATTATATCAAGCTTTTGCACTGCCTACACCATGGACTGAACCAGGACTGAACCAGGACTGAACCAGGACTGAACCAGGACTGAACCAGGACTGAACCAGACTGAACCAGGACTGAACCAAGACTGAACCAGGACTGAACCAGGACTGAACCAGGACTGAACCAGGACTGAACCAGGACTGAACCGAGACTGAACCAGGACTGAACCAAGACTGAACCAGGACTGAACCAAGACTGAACCGAGACTGAACCAGGACTGAACCAGACTGAACCAGGACTGAACCAAGACTGAACCAGGACTGAACCAAGACTGAACCAGGACTGAACCAGACTGAACCAGGACTGAACCAGGACTGAACCAAGACTGAACCAGGACTGAACCAGGACTGAACCATGGACTTGAACCAGGACTGAAACCAGGACTGAACCAGGACTGAACCAAGACTGAACCAGACTGAACCAGGACTGAACCAAGGACTGAACCAGGACTGAACCAGGACTGAACCAAGACTGAACCAGGACTGAACCAGGACTGAACCAGGACTGAACCAGGACTGAACCAGGACTGAACCAGGACTGAACCAGGACTGAACCAAGACTGAACCAGGACTGAACCAGGACTGAACCAGGGCCGGAGGTGACGGCAGGAGAAGGGACCGATGGAGAGCTCCACACCTCACGGAGGTAAACGCAGCAATTGCCTGATCGCGCTTTGCAGACAAACTGCTCGGCGTTCTCTCTCTTAAGTCCAAGATTAGTCCTGGTTTAGACCTGGTTTAGTCCTGACCCACCCACGTGTTAAAAATAAATAAATAAATAAATCAGCGAGA
Organism: Boleophthalmus pectinirostris; assembly: GCF_026225935.1. Lineage (NCBI taxonomy): Eukaryota > Metazoa > Chordata > Actinopteri > Gobiiformes > Gobiidae > Boleophthalmus > Boleophthalmus pectinirostris. Next base: position 31,121,945 of record NW_026571036.1, on the reverse strand, counting down.
CCATGAAAGGTGAACCGCGATATAGCGAGGGACGACTGTAGCTCTATTCTTGTGAGCTTTAAGCCATGTTATAAAGTTGTTACTTCTTCAAAAACATACCTGGAGTGGTGTTTTGTTTTATTCCCACATTTTATTATTAGTCTGTCTATGCCTCCTAAGCTCAAAATGCTCTGTTCCACCTTGTGACATCATGAAGCTGTAGTTTGACAATACCACGTCTGAAATCATCCAAATGATTCTCGTGAAGGTGTATGGAGTTCACAAGTGTTTTCATAGTCTAAATCTGCAGGGTTTGTGTGTTTTAACATGTGTGAATGAAACAAAACACAACTCCAGGTCTGTCTGCGATGAAGAAACATCATAACAGATCAGAAAACAGCGTAGTATGGACCCTTTAAGTATCACCACATCTTCATATTGTGGACACTTTGCTCTCCCTAATCTCATCCACACAATCTAGACCTTTATAAAATATTGTGATGCCATTTCAAACCTGCGTTTCCCGATCCAGCCTGTTTATTAACCCCCGAATCGGCTCCATCTGAAACAGGGAAATGTTACGCGTGACTTTGTTTGGATCTCATTTGGTTTTACAAATGTCAAACTGCCGAACATTAACTGGCTGGTCCTCACTACGGCGCTCCCACCCGAGCTTTCGTGTGTGAGTTAACCTTTGGAACGGGCCCATGTTGTTGTTTCCTATTTGCTTGATAACACAAATTACCCACAATTCTCCTCTGCTGTGTTGGCTCATTTATATTCATTAGTATTTTAATCCTCTGATCGATAGATGACTTTGATATTTAGTTCTGTCCTGGGTTAGTCCTGTTTTAGTCCTGTTTTAGTCCTGGTTTGGTCCTGTTTGGTCCTGGTTTGGTCCTGGTTTAGTCCTGGTTTGGTCCTGGTTTAGTCCTGGTTTGGTCCTGGTTTAGGTCCTGGTTTGGTCTTGGTTTAATCCTGTTTTAGTTCTAATTTAGTCCTGGTTTGGTCCTGATTTTGTTTTGGTTTAGTTCTGGTTTAGTCTTGGTTTGATCCTGGTTTAGTCTTGGTCTAGGCTTGGTCTAGTCCTGGTCTAGTCCTGGTTTAGTCTTGATTTTTGTCCTGGTTTAGTCTTGATTTAGTCCTGGTTTGGTCCTGGTTTAGTCCCGGTTTATTCCTGGTTTGGTCCTGGTTTAGTTCTGTTTTAGTCCTGGTTTTGTCTTGGTTTAGTTCTGGTTCATTCCTCGTCAGATCTTGGTTTAATCCTGGTTTAGTCCTGGTTTAGTCCTGGTTTAGTCTTGGTCTAGTCTTGGTCTAGTCCTGGTTTAGTCTTGATTTAGTCCTGGTTTAATCCTGGTTTAGTCCTGGTTTAGTCCTGGTTTAATCCTGGTTTAGTCCTGGTTTAATCCTGGTTTGGCCCTGGTTTAGTTCTGGTTTAGTCCAGGTTTAGTCTTGGTTTAATCCTGGTTTAGTCCTGGTTTAATCCTGGTTTGGCCCTGGTTTAATCCTGGTTTAGTCTTGGTTTAATCCTGGTTTAGTCCTGGTTTGGTCCTGATTTGGTCCTGGTTTAGTCCTGGTTTAGTCTTGGTTTAGTCCTGGTTTAGTCCTGGTTTAGTCCTGGTTTAATCCTGGTTTAATCCTGGTTTAGTCTTGGTTTAGTCCTGGTTTAATCCTGGTTTAATCCTGGTTTAGTCCTGGTTTAATCCTGGTTTAATCCTGGTTTAGTCCTGGTTTAATCCTGGTTTAGTCCTGGTTTAGTCCTGGTTTGGTCCTGGTTTGGTCCTCATTTAGTCTTGGTTTAATCCTGGTTTAATCCTGGTTTAGTCCTGGTTTAATCCTGGTTTAGTCCTGGTTTAATCCTGGTTTAGTCCTGGTTTAATCTTTGCTTCCATGCGATTTAACCTTTTGAACGCCCATGTTGTTGTTTCCTTTTTGCTCGATGACACAAATTACCCAGAATCCTCCTCTGCTACGTTGTCTCATTTTCATTCATTAATATAATCGTGTGATCGATGGACACGACTCGGTTTGTCCCCGTGGAAACCGTAGCAAAGACCGGATTGATTTTTATGCTTTCAATTTCAAACATGAGACCTGGGAAATTAACAAAAGGTTTTTACACTAATTATTATCAAGTTTTTGTTGTGGTTTTAAGATGGTCGAATGAAGTTATTTTTGGAAATGGAAACTGGCTATTCAATGTGTTTTTATGACTTGTGATACTGTTTAGAAATGTGCACTATGTAACTTTTCTAGTGACGCGTCCTCTAAAGTTAACAACCACTGGCAGACTAACGAAAGTCTTGATTATCTGACTTTAATTGATGCAGACAGTTCACCGCCAACTTATTTTGACCTCCAGGGGCAGAAAATGGAACTTATTTCTTTAAAACTGTTAACTTATTCCACAGAGATCCAATTATGTTATGTAACTGTTATTTATCCTTCAAATAACTTCTGAACGTGAATAAAAACGATGTAAATAGTGTCATTACGTGTGATTAAAGGCCCAGTCATGATTTCTGTGTTTACATGAGAGCTTTAATTCCGAATCAAAATGAATTCAGCGATAAAAAGACCATGTAAACACGCAGTTCCTAATGAAAATGATTATTCGGAATTCAACTTTATTCTGAAGTAAGTGGGTGGTTTATTCCGATTTTAAACACGAATTAACTTATTCCTGGATCAGGTAAACGTCCGCTCAGTTTCATTTCTCTCCAACGACTAGGTCAGAAATCGGGAATATTTAGAGAGTTTGCAAGAACCCCAGGAACTGTAGACCGTGTTGTTGTTTCCTATTTGCTTGATAACACAAATTACCCACAATTCTCCTCTGCTGTGTTGGCTCATTTATATTCAGTAGTATTTTAATCCTCTGATCGATAGATGGTTTTGATATTTAGTTCTGTCCTGGTTAAGTCCTGGTTTAGTCCTGGTTTAGTCCTGGTTTGGTCCTGGTTTAGTCCTGGTTTGGTCCTGGTTTAGTCCTGGTTTAGTCCTGGTTTTGTCCTGGTTTGGTCCTGGTTTGGTCTTGGTTTAGTCCTGATTTAGTCCTGGTTTGGTCCTGGTTTAGTCCTGGTTTAGTCCTGATTTGGTCCTGGTTTAGTCCTGGTTTAGTCCTGATTTGGTCCTGGTTTGATCCTGGTTTAGTCCTGGTTTAGTCCTGATTTGGTCCTGGTTTAGTCCTGGTTTATTCCTGGTTTAGTCATGGTTTGGTCCTGGTTTGATCCTGGTTTGGTCCTCATTTAGTCTTGGCTTAGTCTTGGTTTAGTCCTGATTTGGTCCTGGTTTAATCTTGGTTTAGTCCTGGTTTGGTCCTGGTTTGGTCCTGGTTTAGTCCTAAGTCCTAGTCTATTTGCTTGATAACACAAATTACCCACAATTCTCCTCTGCTGTGTTGGCTCATTTATATTCAGTAGTATTTTAATCCTCTGATCGATAGATGACTTTGATATTTAGTTCAGCCCTGGTTTAGTCCTGGTTTAGTCCTGGTTTAGTCCTGGTTTGGTCCTGGTTTAGTCCTGGTTTAGTCCTGGTTTGGTCCTGTTTTAGTCCTGGTTTGGTCCTGGTTTAGTCCTGTTTAGTCCTGGTTTGGTCCTGGTTAGTCCTGGTTTGGTTTAGTCCTGGTTTAGTCCTGGTTTGTCCTGTTTTAGTCCTGGTTTGGTCCTGGTTTGGTCCTGGTTTGGTCCTGGTTTAGTCCTGGTTTAGTCCTGGTTTGTCCTGTTTAGTCCTGGTTTGGTCCTGGTTTTCCTGGTTCCTGGTTTAGTCCTGGTTTGGTCCTTTAGTCCTGGTTTGGTCTTTCTTTAGTCCTGGTTTGGTCCTGGTTTGGTCCTGGTTTGGTCCTGGTTTAGTCCTGGTTTAGTCCTGGTTTGGTCCTGGTTTAGTCCTGGTTTAGTCCTGGTTTGGTCCTGTTTTAGTCCTGGTTTGGTCCTGGTTTGGTCCTGGTTTAGTCCTGTTTTAGTCCGGGTTTGGTCCTGGTTTAGTCCTGGTTTGGTCCTGTTTGTCCTTTTAGTCCTGGTTTGGTCCTGTTTTAGTCCTGGTTTGTCTGGTTTGGTCCTGGTTTATCCTGGTTTGGTCCTGTTTAGTCCTGTTTGGTCCTGGTTTAGTCCTGTTTAGTCCTGGTTTGGTCCTGGTTTGGTCCTGGTTTAGTCCTGGTTTAGTCCTGGTTTGGTCCTGGTTTGGTTTAGTCCTGGTTTAGTCCTGGTTTAGTCCTGGTTTAGTCCTGGTTTAGTCCTGGTTTGGTCCTGGTTTAGTCCTGGTTTAGTCCTGGTTTAGTCCTGGTTTGTCCTGGTTTAGTCTGGTTTAGTCCTGGTTTAGTCCTGGTTTGTCCTGTTTCCTGTTTTAGTCCTGTTTGGTCCTGGTTTCCTGGTTTTGGTCCTGGTTTAGTCCTGGTTTGGTCCTGGTTTGGTCCTGTTTTAGTCCTGGTTTGGTCCTGGTTTGGTCCTGGTTTGGTCCTGGTTTAGTCCTGGTTTGGTCCTGTTTTAGTCCTGGTTTGGTCCTGGTTTGGTCCTGGTTTGGTCCTGGTTTAGTCCTGGTTTAGTCCTGGTTTAGTCCTGGTTTAGTCCTGGTTTGGTCCTGGTTTGGTCCTGGTTTAGTCCTGGTTTGGTCCTGTTTTAGTCCTGGTTTGGTCCTGGTTTGGTCCTGGTTTGGTCCTGGTCCTGGTTTGGTCCTGTTGTTTAGTCCTGGTTTAGTCCTGGTTTGGTCCTGGTTTGGTCCTGTTTGTCCTGGTTTAGTCCTGTTTAGTCCTTTTTTGGTCCTGGTTTAGTCCTGGTTTAGTCCTGGTTTAGTCCTGGTTTGGTCAAAACCAGTAGTTAAAATGCAGATTTTTGTTCTAACACTGTGAGTTTTTGAGTCTCTGAAAGAAATGCTCAGGCTCAACATTTGTGGATTTACCTTTCGGATATTTCACGGTAAAGTCGGGAAAACTGTAAAGCTCTGAGTGAGTGACAGCTGAGTTAACCAATCACAGTGAAGCACGCGCTCTCAGAAGGACCGGATGACAATAATGGTAAAATACAGAACGTGTGAAGTCTTCCGAACTACAACAGCGTATTCTCTCCGCTTGGACAGGTTTAAAGAGAGGACACAGACTCATTATTTATGCCTTTTCACTAATGAGACTCTGTGATCACAAAGAGCTGCTGTGCCGGCTTCAAACGCAACACAGAACTCAGCCTCTGCGCTCTCAAACTGTGTCCTGGAGGAGAGGGACGGAGAGAGAAAACGTGAGATAGATAAAAAAATGTGTGTGAGAGAGAGAGGAGAGGCAAGAGAGGGACGTTTGAGAGAGGAAAAGGAGACGGAGGAACAAGAGGAGAGAACGCCGGAGAGTGTGAGCGAAGTGTAAAGAGAGAGAACATGCTAGAGAGGAAAAAAGGAGGGGAGAAACACGAGAGCCAGGGAGAGATAGAAGGAGGAAGTGCCCAGGTAATTTCCCTTGTGGATCAATAAAGTTTGTCTAAAGTCTAAGAGGGGAAAAAGGAAGGATAGAGCGAGGGAGAAAAAGAGGACAGCGAGAGACACGAGGAGAGAGAGGAGGAGGAAGAGGAAGAGGAGGAGGAGGGAGGGAGAGGTTATATGAGGTGTCTGGAGCCCTGAGGCGGTGCTGCTGATGGGAGTGGAAGAGAATGAGGGGATGCAGCTCACTAAGGCAGAGGTCACTTGGGAAAAAATGCAAAAAATGAATAAAAAAATGCAAGAAAAAGAGCAACCTCTACACTATATGCCTTGAAAAGTGACGTTACGTAACAGTGGACCTTTATATCTGCGCTCAGCATTCTCCCAGACTCCCTCATGTACCACAACATATTACCATCATACGCTTGTAATTACATCACAACTCTGAATCAGAACATTTTAGATATTTCTGCTTTCTGATTGGCCAAGTAACATGTCAGATCTGTTTTTCTACGTACCGTATTTTTAAGACTAAATGTCGCTCCAGAGTATAAGTTGCACCAGCCAAAAAATGCTCAGTGAAGAAGAAAAAAACATATATATATATAATTCCCACCAGACTGTAAATCACACTTTTTGGGGGAATTTTATTTTATAAAATCAGAGACCAGGAACCGACATTTCATCTTGAAAGACAAGTTCTAGTAATAACAATAGAACAGAGAACAACAGACTGTTAATGTCGCATATGAACAGTTCTTCAGATAAACTATAACATAAACAACAGAACAGAACAAGTTTACCAAACTCTCCATCTCACTCCAAATCACTAAATCCATTGAATTCTTCATCCTTTGTGTCACTTCTGAGCAACTTCCATACAACTAGAATAAATGATTATAGATCCGTGGTAACTCCGTGACCTCCAGAGGTAAACGAAGCGCTGCTTCCTCTTCTGTGTAGCTGTCGTCAGAGTCAGCATCAGTTCCAGTTAGAAGTATTACGGACTTTCTGAATCCCGATGGTTTCAGTTGTCATTGAAGTCCAGGCTTTGTCGATCCATCCTTTGACTTCCAGGAAAGTTGCATGGTGCATCCTCCCAGTTACCGTGAAGCTGTGTTCTCCATCCCAGCTTTCCATCAGTCCCTCACAAGTTTCTCACTCACTCCAAACTTTCTTTCTGCTGTTCGATTACCGTTTTCGGCTGCATATTTCACTACTTGCAGCAGGACAGTGGCTACAGGAGACATGCGCAGAGCCAAGTGACAGTGGTACAGGAGTAATAGGAGTAGCAGATACTGACACACATGTTTAGAATGCCCTCTCGTGGCTGTCAGGGTGAACATTTGAATATACCATCAGGAACCACCCAAACCAGGAAAAAAACGTGACTTATAATCCTCAAAATATGGTATTTTTGAGCTATAAAACCACTTGTACTTTAATAAATGTAAGGCAGTCCTACTGTGGAACATTCCAGGGAGAGTAATGCCTTATCCACAGAAACAAGCAGGTGACGGTGACGGACAGTGCATCTATAAAACATGCAGTCTGATCTCAATACTCTTCATCACGTCTTGAACCAAATCCAAACATGATCATCCAGTTATGTCAAGTTGAATCTACTCAAATAAAGTCAAACGTTCTCAATTTAAGTCAATTTTACTTGTGTAGATATTGTTTTTTGCATTGAATAGAATGATTTTCCACATTAAATCATAGTACTTTCTTTAATATTTCCACGTGGTCTTATATCTGTGTAAATCCTCAGTGGTTCTTGTTCTGATACAGCTCAAAATCATTCTAAATCTTTTCAGGAAAGGTTCACTTCTGTCCTGTGAATGAGACTTTTATTTAGTATCGACACCTGCTCCAATGAGTATCAGATTTTGGATATTTTTGATCATCTGAATCCGGAGACACAAGTACAGTATGTTTATGAAATTTGAAGTACACAAACTCCACTCTGGCTCCTCTATATATAATACTTGGTTGAATGGCCTCGTGCAGTATATGTATTAAAAACAGACTGTGTCATATCTCAAAGCAGGGGAGCGGACCGGCCAGGACAGTAATGATGGAGTTTGCAGTTAAGTCATTAACTAATGCAGGACTAATTGAAGCCATTTGCGGAGATGGAGTGGTGCCTCTGCTCCGTGTGGAACAGTGGGCAGATGGGGAGTGTGCTTAAAGACCCAAACATTAAGAGGACAGAAAAATCCACTCTGCTCCTCCCTGAAACGCAGCACAAACTTTATGTGCATAGGACATTTTAGAGGAGGACAAGTACTGCATAAAATACCTTATAATACTTAAAGGGCCAGTCGATTTTTACTGGCTTAAAAGGCCCGTATCACACTGTTTTCTGATCTACTGTGTGTTGTGGTGGTGTTTCCTGATCACAGACAGACCTGGAGTTGTGTTTTGTTTCATTCACACATTTGTAGTTTAAATAGTAATTTTTATCTCAAACAGAAAATGCGATGTTCCTCCTTGTGATGTCATGTGGTGGTAATACAGGAAGTCCCCCGCTGTGTTTTTAAACCTCATGCACCTTCACGAGAATCATTTGGATCATTTCATTTCATTTAACTTGAATCACAAAGTGGACCAGAGCATTTTGAGCCTTAGAGGTGTAACTAAACTAATAATGAAAGATTAGTCAAACATGTGTGAATGAAAGAAAACACAACTCCAGGTCTGTTTTTGGTGAGGTAAAAGTGAAAAAGGCATAGCACACTAGGATGGCCGACGTCCAAAAGCTTTTAAAAAAATTTGAATGAGATTTTAGCAAAAAAACAAACCCTTCGACCGATAATAAAAACACAAAACCTTTGACTGATAATTTTAGTTGCTTTGTTGCCACAGAATGATCTGACAGTTTTTTTTTTTTTTTTTTTTTTTTTTGCCGAAAATGTTATGTTAAAATAAAAATGAAGAAAAGCCTTTGAACATACGGCCTAGAGTGCTATGCATTTTTTTTTTTTTTACTTTCATTTTTCTGTTCCTTGCATTTGTTCCTCTACAAGAACTTTGGAGTGTGTTTTCTGTTTCATTTGATGTTTTAGATGAGGTAACATCATTATAATTTGGCTTAAAGCTCAGAAAAGTCATTTTTGCCTCGAGCAGGGGTCTCCAACCTGTGGCTCAGGAGCTACCAGTAGCTCTCCACCCCCTTCAAAGTAGCTCGCCAAGGGATTTATGAATTATAAGTATTGTGCTGAAAAACAAAAATGCAATTTAATTAAATGTCTATTACCATTGTATAATTTTGATGCTTATCTTTGTGCACTAATAAATGGATAATAGTTGTGTAAATGTTTCATAGGCATCAAACTGTATCCTGTCTAAGGCTCTTTTAATTACTCAATTTCTCAACTTTGACCTCTAAAATGAGCAGCTCTCTGGCGTTTTCGTTTGGTAAAGTAACTCACCAGAGGAAAAAGGCTGGAGACCCCTGGCCTAGAGTGAAACAGCCCAATGAGGTTCATTTGGTCTTCCGATAATTTACACATCACATGACCAGTCTCAGGAAGACTGCTAGTAAGGAGTCAAAACTGTCAGGTATGAAAACAAACTCTTGGTCTGAAAAAGAACCTAATAACATAACTTTTGTGTAATATAGGACCTTTAAAAACATGAAAAACAGATCGAGTTCATTTTATACGGTAAGTTATTCCTACTTACATTCTGCATTTTGAGCATCCTAATTATGAGCTTATACGCATTTTTCACAACTTTAAGAGATCAGCGCTGAGGTTTTTCATGACGGTAATGCTCACAATGACATGCTAACAGCACACTTCCTGATTTTTGGACTGTTAAATCTGTTGTAATTGGATGCAACGGACTTACTTTGACCTCAAGAGCTACTTATACAATTGATCAGTACTGGAGCAGGACAAATGCAGGGAAACAAATCAGGTACAGGCTGTTTAAAGATGCATTATGTAACTGCGATATTCTTGCTTTGCCTGGAAAGTTCCACAGTATGGCATTAAACATACAATTTTTGCGTTCATTCAATTACATTTCTTTTATTTATTTATTTATCTTCTATTTATTATTATTATTATTTTATTTTTTTTAAATGTATTTATTTATTTATTTTTTATCGTTAATGAAATAGGTCAATCCTCACCACCAAAATAATTGCAAACTGTATGAATGAAACAAGAACGCACTTGACAGGAGGAGTCATTATAGTATGGCCGAAAGCTACAAAACGCCAATTTTGCACTAGTGCTCTTTAAATACCCAGAATCCCTCAGGCCGTGCTGGTGGTTCTGGCTCGTCTCCAGCTGAGCAGCAGTCTCTTCACATTGGACTTCTCCGACTCTGCCTGAGGAACACCCCCTCCCCTCCCACCGTTCTGACCCCTCCCCCGTCACTTCACGCCGCAAACAACAACTTTCCAATAATAACACAACACGCGCTCCGAGCCGACAAAGGGACCAGCGCGGCGTGGCTCAGCTTGTCCGCCTTTCTATTTAATTGTCAAAGAAATGCATGTCCTTGTCACTCACCGCGCTCCGTTTACATGGGCCTTTTCAGATGGGCCTGCTGGGCTTGGCATTTTAAGGTGCTAGAGCGAGCTGGTGGAGGCTGGGGCTGTAGCTGCAGGTGGACGAGAGGGTCTTCACCACTTTCCTACCAGACACCACTTCATACCTTCAGATACACTGTGCATGCGTCAATGGAAAGTAATCATTTTAACAGCATTTACAGATTTTATTATATTATTATGTTATGAACTTATATCACATAGCGTTGACCAAAGAAATCCTAGTTTTAAATTGCTGTTTTAAGGTAACAGTTGCCCTGTATCTATTAAAATAAATGGGTTGGGTAGTGCTATCTTAGAGCTTGCCTGGAGTTTGGTAGCCAGGCTGGTGCCACCTATTGCCTGCGCTCAGGTTAATTTCTTTCCAGCAAAAATACACTAGACGGTTCACAAAAACGCCGGAAGTGCGAGTTCAGGCACCAGCCAATCAGCGAAGAGCCATATATTCTATGTTGGCAACGATTCCCGAGATCAACGATTTAAAGCCGGAATAGGAGGGTTTCAGTCACGTGATCACCATGATGCGCGAATTTCAGGTGGAGGGCAGGAAGTGAAGACAAACACGACAAACACGGCTCTGGAGAACACAGATATGGAGAAGAGTTCTTATTGTAAGGATTTAGAGCCAGTAGCGAGGCAAAAGTACGAGCAGTTAGTCCACAAATATATTGGGCGTGACCCTGATCTTATTGAAAATGAGAGAATTTTCAACCGAAGTAAAAGATTTGCCGACAATCGAGGCTTCTTCTTAGCTCTTCAGACATCGTTCTACATCAGACAACAGATGAAGGTGTACAAACGTTTGGAGGCATATAACTTTTTTTGTCAGTGGATGGGTCCTCAACCTTGGTGCAAAACACCTAAATGATGATTATCGTGGGTGTTTCTCTTATTTTATGTGTATAGATGTTATGGAAAAACTGCAGTGTATCTGCAGTAACCTCTATCTGAACTATTTAATGTCAACAAACGTCTTTAGCCATTAGTCGTTAATGATTCGTTTACGTTTAGGTAAATCACAAAAAACTATTTATCTTTGTAACAAACTTTTGTCGAAGTCGTCACTGCAGACACGACCATTAGTGAATTCTGCTCCTCCCGACCGCAAACAGGTTTGTAATCCACTTTTTACGGCGTTGTTCTGTCGGCTTTTCCCATTTCTGACCTTTGTGGACGACTATATTCGGTACTTTATAAAAATCGCTTTTCCTTCTCTCGGTTAGAACAATTGGCACAGCCGTAAACTACACAACACATCGGCATTTTCCTCCAGTCAGTTCACTTCCTGCCCTCCATCTGATTTTACGTGCTGACAAACGTAGCCCTGTGACGTCACGTGAAACCCAGATATAAAGAGAATGTTTGGTGAATTACATCAAGGGGAAAGACGTTATTGTCCATCTTCCTACAGGATTTGGGAAAAGCTTAATATACTAGTTCTCTCTGTTCGTGGTGCATTACATACGTGACTACCAAATACTGCGATTGGTTAAATGATAAAAAGTACCTGCCTACCGTAGAGCGAACAAATTCTAACACTGTGAGGTCAGACGGTTTCTAGGAAGTGACACTGACTGATGAATCAGGCTAACTCATTGGTTCTCCATCGAAAAAATCCCTCCTGCCCAGAACGGACTTTTCCCCCAGAGCACAATGTAAAAACAAACTGTTCATGTGCAGCTGACAGGGACCTACGGATTTCACAAAGGTTGGTGATTTTGTGGCGAGTTTTACCTATTTCCAGATTTTAAACATTTTCTCAGCTCAAAATCCTTCAGTTGTCTTCAGAATTGCTTTTTAAGAGTCCAGTGAGGTTCATTTGGCCTTCCAATAATTTATGTTATTAGGTTCTTTTTTCAGACCAAGAGTTTATTTTCATACCTGACCATTCTCTTCTTCAGAGTGGTCACATGATGTTGCTGTGATGTGTACTGTCAGCTGATTTATACAGGTTTTGGCGCTGTCTTCCTATCAGTGGAGGCAGGACAACAGCGCCATCTGTAGTCCGACTTCCTCAGGACAGTATCCGGGTGTGTGAGAGTAAAAAAGCCCCCTCGTCCTGGTTTATAGTCCCGTGGGCGCATTTCCATCTTTCGATTGCCTCTTTAATCCAGCGACCATGTTTGTTGTCCTCTGTCCCAATGATGCTTTTTAATCATTAGCTTTGGCTCGGCTCCATCACAGCTCAAGCTCCTCTTGCTGTGATTGGTCAGAGCGGTCACATGGTACGCGAGACTGCGCTCTTTGTGCGCTCTCGTGTACGTTATAGCTGCAGCTGGTCGTGGCGCACTGCTGTTTTTTACTGCTGTTGTGCCTTTGGGTCATAAAGTGTCAGACTGGCTTTGATTCAAGATGCAGAGGTCACAGAGCGGCTAAAGTTCTTTGAGAGAAAATGAAACACTGATCTACCACCAAGTCAGTTAGCGACATACTGTATATAGATAACATTTGTATTAGTGTTCAACTTAAACAGGCTAGATAAATACATTATTTTACATCTCTTCATCCAGATTGTTCAAGTTACACTGAGAAATGCAGTCCTCTTTAAAGGTGCACTATGTAACTTTTCTGGTGGAGGGTCTTTCACCTGCTTGTATCCATGGATGTGTTGCTGCTTTATCTATAATAATATTCTTCAGTGCACCGTTACACTTCTCTATCTCTATGGAAACAACCATGTGACAGCACCAACCAAGTTACACATCAAAAAATGCAGTGTTAAAACTGACTCTCACAAAATCTATTTTCACATTTTCTCAGGGTTTATATGAGTTCAATCTGTTCTAGAGTTAATTTAAATTTTTTTGGAAATGTTAATTAAGTAACACTGAGCCAAAGTTCCTGTTTAACCCAGAAATCAAGAGTTATATTCATGTTTTGAGAGTAAGTAGATAACACTTTGTAGAGTTATCTTGATTTAGCTAAACAACACACAGAGGTGTTTTATGTTTTACACTTTATTTTTCATTTAAAATGAAATTATGTGCAAAACTGGTTCAAACTGGTCTTCTCTTGCGAGAGTTAGAAGGTGCCAATTTAACAGAAGTTGAATTCACTTCAACCGTATCAACTCTGACAAATAACCACAACTCGAACCCCCATTTAACTCTGGAATAGTTAAAATAACAGTTTTTTGTTTTAAAAAACAACTCTGAAATAGTTTACCCTGAAATTTTAGCCCTCCAATTTTTGCTGTGTACAAGTCAGATCTGTGTAAAGGTCAGTCTTGGGAAGGTTACTTTTAAAATGTATTCCCCTACAGATTACAGATTACATACTCCAGAATGTAGTTTGTAACATAATCCATTAAATTACTTAAAGTGAGTAACGTAATCTGAATACTTTGGATTATTTGATTTGTTGTAGAGAAGCAAAGATGAGGAAAATGTAACATAAGATGTTTTATCTGCTAAAAGAAAATAAAAGGCCCAGACTTGACTTAACCGTATTAAAAATATTATTTATAGAAGAAGAGGAGAAACATCCGCCCAGCATGATTTAGTCCTGTTAAATCCTGGTTTAGTCCTGGTTTTATTCCTGGTTAAGTCCTGGTTTAGATCTAGTTTAGACCTGGTTTAGACCTGGTTTAGACCTGGTTTAGACCTGGTTTAGACCTGGTCTAGACCTGGTTTAGACCTGGTTTAGTCCTGGTTTAGACCTGGTTTAGACCTAGTTTAAAAAGGTCTGGTTTAGACCTGGTTAGACCTGGTTTTAATCCTGGTTTTATTTCAGCAAAGTAACTGTAATCCAATTACCACTCATAGAAACAGTAACTGCAACTGAATACAGTTACTCATAATTTATACTCTGATTATGTAACTGTGGTACATGTAATCTGTTACTCCCCAACACTGGTAAAGGTTCTGTTTTTTTTAAGGCAATAAAGACACCTGTGATTGAATAAATACCAGAGAAACCTTTTAATGCCACACTGTGGAACATTACTGTGGAACATTCCAGGCAAAGCAATATGAATCTTACCTCATGACTCAAAAAGTGATGAGGTACACTTCTCCTTGTTAGAAGCATGATCCAGAAAACCCCGAGTACTACATGATATTTCCTTACAGAACTTCCCAATGTGTCCTGCCTTATTTTACCCTGCTGTTTTTGTTCAGTGCTCTGCCCTTTTAAAAGTCCCAGAATGTTTACAGCAGTTGTCATGACAGCTGGTGTAAAAGCCTGGAAAGGTTGGCTCAACATCTCACAATATGGAGCTTCATTAGGATTGGTTCAGTTTGAATGAGAAGTGTATGGCTCATATTTTAGTCCCTCCAGTTTGTTCATTAGCGGGAACATTTTAAGAGCAGCTTATAGTGCAGATTTAATTAAAAGCAAACTCGTTAACCAATTAGCAGATGCTTAGCCAATACATTTCTGCAGCTCAGCCATGGGGTGTAGATTTAAAACAGCTCTTTTAAAGGTACACTGTGTAACTTTTTTATGACTGCTTTTCCTGCAATATTCTCAAAGGACTTTACTTCACTTCTATAGCTTATCTTTAATCAACTGTGTGTTTTTATTCATCAAAAATACCTTGATAAACCTGTATTCTTACCATGGGTGAATAATACTCCTACTACTGCTACTGCTACTGCTACTACTGCTACTACTACTACTACTACTACTACTACTACTGCTACTACTGCTACTACTACTACTACTACTACTACTACTAATAATAATAATAATAATGATGATGATGTATCAGTTTTATATAGCCACAGCTGTCCTGAGGCAGACTGACAAAAGCGAGGCTGCCAATCTGTGCCATTGGCCCCTCCGACCAATGGGGGCCCCCTCGCCACAGATCTGACCTGTAACTTGGCCTGACTTGGCCTAACCAGACCTCCCAGACCAACTACAGCTCTTTGGATGACTCTGACCAGCCCGTTTGCCTGTTTAAGATGATTTGGAATTACAAAATAAATATATTTTAAAAATTTACTTTATGCATGGGATAAAGCAACATTGCTTTTTTTTTTTTATGGCATTTTTTGTAAGGCAACCTCACTTTTTCATTGCTTCGTCATAACATAAACTCTTGCCAGTCTGATCAGCTTGTTAAAACAATGCTATTTACTGCTTTTGATCAAGAAAAACTATTAGTATTGTGCAGATTTCAGTGAATCATTTTGGCCCTCCACAATATTTTCTGTTTCTCATGTGGCCCCATGGAAAAAAATAATTGCCCAGCCCTGGCATAGACTGTAAATAGAAGTGGACAGAGGGAGTGTAACTTCACCCATAATGTTTTAAATAGAAAGTGAATTGGAGCCAGAGTTGATGGAGCCGAATCGCACCCATGCTCACTTCCTATTTGAAACACGTTGGCTAGCAGGTTAGCAATGTCCATTCCACAGTATGAATTGTTTAATGTCATACTGTGGAACGAACATTCCTGGAAAAGTCCATTGCAAATTTCTCTGATCTGGCCAAGATTTTAAAAACTTATATCAGGTTGTTCATCTTTTCTTCAGATTTATTATCTTCTTCCGAGACCGCTTAATTCTAGTCTAGAGGTAATTTATTTTAAGATAACTTGTCAAGTAAAATGATCTTGCTGCATGGTCAGATAATCTCACTACTTGTAAGTCATTTTCTGATAGATTTAAGTGTTTATATTTTATATTTTGGTCACACTTTTTGCAGTGTAGACTATAATATCTTTATTGAGACAAGCAGGTGACTGACATTTCACTAAAAGTTACATTCTGGATCATGACCTTTAAAACAGTGTTTCCCAAACTTTTTCTGGGGACCCAAGTCACAAACCTTTGAGACCCAAGTCAATAGACGTTATTCCTAAATCACAAACTAAAGGTGGATTTGACCATTATTGAACATTCATGAGGATATTTTATTGTTGACTGAGTGATCGTGTCTCTCTGAACAATTAATATTACTCAAATTTTAAACAATGAAAATTTGTAATTGAGCCAGCAATAAAAGGATCCATAAGTCGCCTATTTGGACTTTAAATGTAACCCATTTCTTTTTCTTTTCAGCATTCAACTGAACCAGCAATATTGGTACAAAATAGTCTGTAGAACTGTCTATTGCAGATCGTGACAAGGCGACCCCCAAAAATAAATCTTACAACCCACCTGAGGGTCATGATCCAGTCTTTGGGAAACAATGCTTTTAAAAATGTATATTATTACTATGGGTGTGCAAAAATATCTAAATTAGTGCTGTCATGCCATTAAAAAATTTAGAGATTAATTAATTAATTAATTAATTAATCTCATTTTAAATCTCACCTAAAAATTGCTGAGAAAAGCTTTCAATTTGAGGTATTTTCATTTAAATTCATTATTACATTATTGTGGCAGATCAAAAGACTGATATAGAACAAAAAAAGTGACTCCAAAAAAATCTCTCCAAATTGTCTGTTGAGCCCAAGTCTCCATGAATAAGAAACTGTTTGCTGTAAAGCAGCAAAGACGAGGAAATCTGAACATAATAACTTTTGTCTACTTAAAGACAATAAAAAGTCCAGTCTTTCCTTAACCATATTAAAAATATTATTGATAGAGAAATGCTTTATATATATGAAATCACTGGTTTTAGTCCTGGTTTAGACCTGGTTTAGACCCTACTTTAGTCCTAGTTTAGTCCTGGAATGGATTAATCCTGGTTTTAGTCCTGGTTTAGTCCTGGTTTAGTCCTGGTTTAGACCTGGTTTAGTCCTGGTTTTAGTTCTGGTTTTAGTTCTGGTTTAGTTCCTGGTTTAGTCCTGGTTTAGTCCTGGTTTAGACCTGGTTTAGTCCTGGACTGGATTAGTCCTGGTTTTAGTCTTGGTGTTAGTTCTGGTTTAGAGGTGCACAGGAGGAAACGCGGTTTATGCAGCGTACGAGAGAAAACACGATCCACACGCGGCTGCACGGGAGCAGGTCGGTGTCCACGCGCAGTAACTACGGAAGGAAACGTGGTCCGCGCGTTCTCAGGGTTAATGACGATGATGAAGGTGTGTGTTTGTTTGTGTTTGTGTGTGTTTGTGTGTGTGTGTGTGTTTGTGTGTGTTTGTGTGTGTGTGTGTGTGTTTGTGTGTGTGTCCCCTCATGTGGCAGGTCACTATAGGACAGTAGTGCAGACATCATGAGTCTATGCAGGTTGTTTTCACCAGTGACATTTAAGTTGTAGGCGATTTTATATTTGTTATTTTCTTTTATATTTCACGTCGGGAGAAGAATTTCCAAGACACGAATGTGTTTTTCCCTGTGCACTGCTGCCTCTGTTCTACTGGCTCTTCCACCTCGTCCATTGTGCGACTGACGCCGCCAACGTTAACATGACGTTTACATCGCTCTTACTGCGCGCGTTTTGTGTGGGTTTCCGGCAATGAGTGGAATTACCGAAATAAAAAAATGTATAAATGTGTTTTTTTTTTGTGTGTGTGTGTTGTTGTCCCAACAACACATAAAAACAGATTTTATAATAAAGCAACTCACATACAGAAACAGTAAAGTTAGAGATTAAAAATGAGATTAACGCGATTAAAAAACATAACGCGCTAAATATGACTGTAATTAATTAATCGCAATTAACGCGATAATTTGACACCCCTAATCTAAATATCAATATATATCGTATCATTTAATCTGATGACACAGTATCGATATTGTGGGCCAATATATTGCCATATATCAATATATCGCCAAGAGCATATTATGGTATATTTTACTAAATTATTTTGTTACAGCGCTACAGTTTTGTTGTTTGTTTAGCAAAGGAAACTCATTTATTTGACATATTCAGTCTTTTAAAGATTAAAATGTTTGTGTTTCATATTTGCTTTGCACAAGAAGTGGTTTAACAAAGACTTTTACTATCACAGCCATGATTTAGACTTTATTTTATATTGAACTGAATCGAATCAATTTGAAATATATCATATTGAATCAAAAGTGCACTGTATCGAGGTATGTATCGTATCGTGGCATATGTATCGAGGTATGTATTGTATTGGCAACTTCTTAATGATACCCAGCCCTAATTAATAGATACTTTATCAAATTTCCACCAAAAACCTACTAACTTTAAAGGGCCTTATTTTCCTGGGCTAATGTTGTTTCCTCTTGTTTCCGAGTCGTATTTTGTTTTATTCACACATTTTAACACGCAAACCCTACATATTTACGTTGAGCTCTTCTCTCAGACAGAAAACACTCCTACTGTTCCACCTTGTGATGTCATGTGGTAATATAGGAAATGCTCCACTGTGTTTTTAAACTCCATACACCTTCACTAGAATCATTTGGATCATTACCATCCTGGAATTTCCAATCTCTACTAAACAAAAAGTAAAAGGTAGCAGGTAACTTGAAAACTACCTCTTCATGACATCACAAGGTGGAACAGATCATTTTGAGCTTTGGAAATGTAGACCGACTAATAACAAAGGGTCACTCAAACACGTGTGAATGAAAAGACACAAGAAAACACGAGAGTCGATTTTGTGTAACGCAGGACCTTTAATAATACACTTGCCTACAGTTTTCCATTTGATGAAAGCTTATTACTAAAATCAATGTGGATATATAAAAGAATAAAACCTTCATCATCAGTATTTAATATATCCTTCATGAAAACCTGCTCATCGCGCCCCCAGAGATGTACTGTGAGAAATACAATAATGAAAAATCAATGGATGAAGTCAAATGTCGAGATGCGTTTGAACTGCAATAAGAACCTGTCTTTATTACACTGCAAAACATAATCAGAGCTTTGACTTACAGTTACTTTAATCACAATATTAGCTTTGGTGTGACCAGTTCACTGATTCACAGGCAGATTGCAAAGAATTTCTGTCTTTATTAATCTGTATTTAAAGGTGCGCTGTGTAACTTTTTGGTTTGGGCTCCGTCATTTGCTCGTTTCCATGGACATGTTATTGGGTTGTCTAGAATGTTTCACGGTGTAGATTAAACCCATCTATCATAAGCAGGTTACAGCACTGCGCTACATTACAAGTCAGGTCTATGGAGAGGCGTCCCTATTCACACAGAAGGAATGAACGTAGCAGGAAATATATGTAACAGGAAATGAAGAACTTCTGCTATGTGACATACTCTGGGGTTGTTCTATATGTGGTGGTTACCATGGTGACTCTATGCACACATTGCATTTGGTCCTTGGGCCATAGTTTGTTAATAGAGCAGTGTGTTGGTTATGAAAACAATTTGACCACAAAATGAGTCTGGTGAAGGTTTATGATCTTAAAAACAACACAGGACTAATCTAGAGTTTTACCTATGACACAACAATCTGAGCAAATTACAAAAGGAGCATTTTTGTCTCAGAGAAGTCGATTTTGGATTAATGGGAGGGATGTAACGATATCCAAATCTCATGGTATGATATTTATTGCAATATTTTGTGGAGTATAACAAAAATGTGAATCTGCTACTTTTTCCTCTTAATAGAAACACTCGTAATTAATAAATGCTAAATGGATATGTTTAATGTCATACCATGGAACATTCTAGATGAAGCAATAACATCTCCATGGACACAAGTAGGTGGCTGATTCTCCTTCTCTTCAGTTCGATACGATATATTTCAAATTGATTCGATACAGTTCAATAAAAATTATGGCTGTGATTCTAAAAGTCTTTGTTTAAATGTCAAATGTGTTGCATAAACGAGAAATAATTTTGTAAAATATACCAAAAAATACTGATATATCGACACTGCAGCCCACGGTATTGATACTGTATCATCACATTAAACGATATGATATATTGATATTTCAATATTTTTGCACACCCCTAACAGCCAGTGAACAGCCATCGTTGTTTTACTGTATTGGTCCATGTCTGGAACTACTTGTAATCCTTTTGAAGACCCTGATGGAGGTTCTGTCATGTACTTATCCTCCATGGAGATGTCATTGTTCTGCCTAGAATGTCCCACAGTATGACATTAAGGGCCAATCTCATTTCTAATTTCTACCCCTTGGCCCCTTGCCCCTTGAAACTGAGCAACAAGGGGTATGGATTGAAAGTAAACCCCTAAGAATCAACAATCACATACATCATCAATAGTCTCCACCAGCTTTTACGTTTTCTCTTGCGTGGGCTCGCAGTTCGTTCACAACTTCAGTTCCAAGTATCAACCGATCACTCAGGTCACAAATAACGTTACACTACACAATGTAGCACTAACGATTTTTTCGTGTGCATTTTATCAAGAAAATTATCATTACGCATTAGAACGATGTTAAACTTAAGACAATACAGGGACGATCACAAATTTTAAACCATAAATAATGCAGAAAATACTTTTACTACACTACATCTTACCGCTGATTCACAAGGCATTCTGTGAAAATGCTCATACCCTCCATTTGGAGTGTGCCTCTAAAAAATCTTCATTTGGAGGGGTATATAGCCCTACCACTTTCCCCTACCCCTGTGCCATAATGGTAACTAGGACACCCCTACCCCTACACATGAACACGCAAAACGGAGAGGGGGGGGAGTGGTATGGCCAAGGGGTGTAAAGGGATTCAGCCTAAACATCTCTACCTTACATTTATTCTATTACAGGTGGCTTTATATCTCAAAAATACCTAGAAAAACAGGTATTCTGACTGTGAGCGAGGCCACCTCTCCACAGATCTGACCTGTCATTTGGTCTAGTTTGGTCTGAATGAAGATAGAATCATACTGTGAAACATTCCAGACAAAGCAATAACATCTCCATGGAGAAAAGCATTTGACAGACCTTCCACAATGCACCTTTAAGTCTAAACATATTTAATTATGTATCAAGAAACATTCTAGTCAAAGTAATAACATCTCCATAGAGACAAACAGATGGCCGAAAATTTCCATAATGCACCTTTAACTCATGTATAATCACATTTTGCAGTGCATGTATTTTGTCTTGTCTCTTTTTGTACTTTATTCTTGCAGTTTTTTCAATGTCGTGTCTGGCCCCTTTGAGTTTAGACCCATCTGGCCTCTCCCCCTCCTCTCTGGCCTGGCCCTGGTCCATTATGTCCACGGCTCTGTTTGAGTTCTAGCCTCAAACACCTCACAGCAAACACCTCTTTCATCCTTTCTTTTTCCTGTACAATCACAGTCCTGGCAGGTCACTAAAGTCCAGATACCCTGACCTTTACAGCCCCGGGTTATTTCGCTTTATAAACCAATAGTGAGAGTCCAATCTTCTGGGACCTTCATATGACAGTGGCCCTCTTCAGCAGATGGCACTGGTTTTGTTCTCGGCTTCAGATATGAAAGTACAAAGATGGCGCTGTGGCTGAGTGGTTAGGAGTATCACCTCACAGCAACTAGGTCCTTGGTTTGGGTCCCAGGCTTTTCAAGATGCCTGTTTCTTTTTGGATCTCTTTTATGTACACTGTTTACCTCACTAATCAAAAAAAACAAAAAAAAAAAAAAACAGTTACGACAGATTTTTATGATTCTCCACTTTTTACTGTGTGTAACTTTTCAGGTGAAGTGCCCATCAAATGCTTTTCTCCATGGAGATGTTACTGCGTTTTCTGGAATGTTTCACAGTATGACGTTAAACCTTTCTATCTTCATGGAGACCAGGCCAAGTTACAGGTCAGATCTGTGAGAGGCAACCCCGCTCGAAGTCAGAATGCCTTTTAAGTAGACCTGTGGAATGTCATACTGAACATTAACAATGACATATCCATAGAAAATACCAAGCGACGGACCCCCAACCAAAAAGTTACACCTTTAATATGGTGGAATTATAGCTATTCTATAAATAAAGTGTAGTTGTTCTAGCCAGGCGTGCCACCTAGTGCCTTCACTCATTTTCATTTCTCTCCAGCGACTAGGTCAGGAATCAAAATACACTAGATGGTTCGAAAAACCCAGGAAGTGTAAGTTCGGGCACCAGCCAATCAGGGAAGAGTCATATATTCAGGGTCGGCAACAATTCCCAAGATCGAGGATTTAAAGTCGGAACAAAGAGAATATTTGAATTTTATCAAGAGGAAACACGTTACTTTCCTTCTTCTTGGGAAAAGCTTAATATATCAGTTAGCCCCAGCCCCAGCGATTGGTTAAATAAAAAAAAAAAGTACCTGCCTACCGTCGAGTGAACGAATTCTAATGCTGCGAGGTCAGACGGTTTCTACGAACTATAGCCCGATGAATCAGGCTATAGTTTTGCATCAATCAAGATGCAATTTGTGAAGAAAAGTTGAAAAAAACATGTTGGAAATTAGACATCAAGAGAATTCTTTTCAAAAGTTTGGCTCAATTTACACACAATCATTATTTTTGTTTGTTTTTCTACTTAAAACTATACTACACTATATTGATACTTAAAACATTTTTTTCAACAAAATACAGTTATCAGGTTTTATCTTTGTATTTGCCAAATAATAATTCCTTGTACATTAGAGGAGTTTTAAAAGTAACACTGTTTTTGCACAAATCTTAAATATATTGATAAAAAGAGTAGTTTAAACTGTCATAGGCACTTTAAGTTAGACATATTTGTTTTCATTGTAATTCATATTTAAAATGACTTAACTGTGTACATTGTTTTTTAATTGCATTGTCTATTGTTTCTAGTCCTTTTTTGGCTAATTTAGTGCAAACTATAAGTACATTTGCAACTTTCTGTCCAGAGTGTGTGTACTCTGGGACTGTCCTGGGTAAATAGAGACGCCTGGTCACTCTAAATATGATTCATAACTTGTCTCTAGACTCCGTTCCTAACACTGTGTACATTTTATTATCTTTATATCTATAAAAAAGACTTAAATATCTGAAGTCAGCACCTAATCGATGCTTAACTAGAGTGTGGACTTTATTAAAACAGCTATAGCCAGCCAAACAGGCCCAAAGTTGACTAAGTTATGAGCATAAATTACACAAGTTTGAAAATGGCTGCCACTCTGGAGACACCATGCTAATACAAAGTGTTCTATCTTATGACGAGCTCAGCAGATTTCACTCTTCCCCGGCTTAAACCCCCACTCATTTTTATAAGCAAGTGTACTTTATGTCCGCCCAATTAATCACAATCTAATCACAATCTAATCGACATCTCCCTTTGAATGGTCACATATATTAAAGGTGCTGTACCAGATTTTTACTCTCTTAAAGGTGCATAGCGCAACTTTTCTGCTTGTCTTGTCTCCATGGAGATGTTATTGCTTTGACTAGAATGTCCCACGATAGAGAGTAAACTTGTCTATCTCAAGGGAGACAACTAGGGGTGTAACGATATCCAAGTCTCACGATACAATATCGTCACGGTATGAACCTCAGGGTACGATATTTATTGTGATATCGTGGGAAAGCTCATGATACGGTGGGGAGGCTCACGATTAGGGATACAACAATATCCATATCTCTCGGTAGGATATTTTCACGATATACATCTCACGGTACAATATTTGTTGCGATATTTTGTAGCTGCGAACAAAAGTGTTAATATGCTACTTTTTCCTTAAAATGTAATCCAAAGAACTAAGACTTAAAGTGCTTAGAACTGTGATTCCTTCTTGTAGTCAACACTGAAATGGAGCAAAGGATCATGGTCTATGTAGTTCCCTCTGTCCTTTTTAGTTTTGGGATTCGGATATCGTAGTTGTATGGTTGTTAAGTGTTCTAAGAGCAGAAAACGGCTTGAGAAATGGGCTTCAAAAGTTTCCAACAACCACACAATTATGATGTCCGAATCCCACTAAAATATGACAATATCAGAACCAGAAACAAAAGTGATATGGTTCAAAAGACAAGAAAAGACTGTCTTTGTCAATAGACGCATTCCACTGGGAAAACAAACACGACGGTTTGAAGCTCACTCTTTCAGAAAAACCTTCCCAGTAAGGAATTGCGCAGTGACCGGAAGTTCGAAATTCGTGATGCATCTATTGCTGCACCATAACTCTTAATTTAAGCAAAGAGACTTGTAATCCGATATGCTGTGATGGTCCACGATATTATTGTGAGAACGTTTGACGATATGATATCACAATATGTCAGTTATTGTTACATCTCTAGAGACAACCATAGGCTATATTACAGGTCAGATCTGTGATGAGGCATCCCTATTCACAAACAGAATTATTGCATTTTTGAGTAACAGAAACACCCATAATGAATAAATGCTAGATAGATGCGTTTGATATCATACTGTGGAACATTCCAGGCAAAGTAATCACATCTCCATGGAGACAAGGAGGTGACGGACCCTCCACCAGAAAAGCTGAAGTTCATTTTAAGCAGTTATTCCTCACTTTATGCACCTTATGCATTCAGCGCATCCTAATTATTTACTGTGGTAAGTTTATAAGCGCTTTTCACAACTTTTGGAGAGCAGAGTGGAGTTTTGTTGCCACGGTAATGCAACAACTAGCATGCTAAAAGTGAACATTCTGGTTATCGGACAGTAAAACTAAGACGGCACACAGCAGACTTATTTTGACTTCAGGAGCTGATTATACAGTATGTATAAGTAGCTCAGTTGGTCGTGATTCCAGCTTCTACAGGTGAATGCTATCGTTGTGTCCTTGGGCAAGACACTTAACCCACCACGCATGCCCCCAGTGTCTGCGTACACTGGAGTATGAATGTGCGTGTGAACGGGTGAGTGGTTCCTTGTTGTAAAGCGCTTTGAGTGACTTGAAGGTGGAAAATTGCGACCATTTACCACTGTACTGTACTGAAGGAAGACATATGTTTGCTCAAGTACATGTCTTTTAAGTTGTCATCTTGTCTTTTTTTTATGAATAAACCTGCTAACCTTATAGTTTAGAAAACTGCAATTTTAATTTTCTTTGCAACTGATGTTACTTTTGTACCTTCTGTATCTGTCTTTAATTTATTGATGAAAAAAAAATAAAATCCAAATCTTACGAAAAACGCAATACTTGGAAGAATTTCAGCATAGTAATTTTCATTTTCCTTAAAGTTTCTTCAGGCCTCATGTGCTCCAAGTAAGTGCATAGCTGAAGTGACATAAGTACTGCAACGTTACTTTGTAGTTAGCGAAGACCTCCCTGTTCCTTTCATATTCAGCCCTCCTCCGCTCTGCTTTTAACCCCCGCTGTGCCCTCGGGCTATTTTAAACGCCGCATTTCACAGCCTGTTTATTATTTCTTCCATCATTGCACCTTTACCCACTGGGGGGTCCTGGCGCGCCCGGTGAGAGCAGTTTGACCCTTTTCACTTACCGTAGTGCAATCTAAATTCACTTGAGAGAGGCTGGTGGGTTAGCCAGGAAATATATGTAACAGGAAATGAGGAACTTCTGCTATGTGACATATCTAGAAGTGTTCTATATGTGGTTACCATGGTGACACTATGCATACATTGTGTTTGGTCCCTGGGCCATAGTTTGGATGTTCCTGCAGTAGTCCTGTTGAAGATTAAGTTAACAGAGCAGTGTGTTTGTTCTGAAGACAATTTAACCCCAGAATGAGTTTGGTGAAGGTTTATGGGCTTAAAAACAACACAGGAGTAGTCCAGAGTTTAACCTATGACGCAACAATCCAAGCAAATTTTTGTCCTCAGAGAAAAGATTTTGCTATAATGCTATATTCACCAAAAAACAATATACTGATATGGTTTAACAACAAGTTTCAGTTTCATTTTTGGTGCTGTGAGCCCCCTCTCCCTTTGTTCTCCAAGCTAAGTCACTCCCCCTTCAGAGCGCTATGATTTGTGAAGTTGTAGTGTATTGTTTTCTGTCTTGCTTTTGTATATTTCTGAAAAATGTTGTAGTCAACTGTGTGTTCGTTGTGAAGACAATTTGACCACAGAATGAGTTTGGTGAAGATTTATGGGCTTGAAAACTACACAAGAGTAATCCAGAGTTTTACCTATGACACAACAATCCATGCAAATTGCAGGAGCATTTTTGTCCTCAGAGAAAAGATTTAGCTATAATGCTATATTCACCAAAAAACAATATATTGATATGGTTTAACAATAAGTTTCAGTTTCATTTTTGATGCTCTGAGCCTCCCCCTCCCTTTGTTCTCCGATCTAAATCACTCCCCCTTCAGAGCACTATGATTTGTGAAGTTGTAGTGTATTGTTTTCTATCCTGCTTTTGTATATTCTGAAAAACTGTTGTATGGTTAGATGTACAGCTAACTACAAGGAGGGTTTGAAGAGGGCCAGGGAGAGAGTGCTAGATTACTCAAACATGCATGGATGACATCTAAAACCTCTTCAGGCAAGTGATTTTTATTTTTATTTTTTTTTTTTTTGATGAAGGAAGAATTGTAAAAAAAAAAAAAAAAAAAAAAGTAAGAAGTTTTCCAGACAAAACAAAGATTGAACATCATTCCTTTTCTTCAGAGTTTTACCTATGACGCAACAATCCAAGCAAATTGTAGGAGCATTTTTGTCCTCAGAGAAATGAATGAATGAGCATTAATGAATTTGGATTAATGATCTAAAAATACAACTCCAGTTATGCTTTTGGTGAGGGTACAATGATAAAACATGGTTAAAAGATAAAAGTAAAAAATAAATGAATACATTTGCATAATATGTGTCCTTTAAATGCTCCACAGTTTGGCATAAAAATTATGTATCTATCTAACATTTATTCAGCTACAAGTGTGCTCCAAAGCGACCATTCTAATCTAGGCAAAGCAATTATGGCTCCATTGAGATAAGAAACGTTACAAGGTGTAGCTTTAAGATGAAATTTTTGGCATATAACATAAAAGACGTGATGTATTAAAGGTGCATTGTGTAACTTTTCAGGTGGAGGGTTCATCACCTCATGGAAATGTTACTGCTTTGTTAGGAATGTTTTTAAACTTTTCTATCTTCATGGAGACCAAACCAAGCCAAGTTACAGGTGAGATCTGTGGAGATGTAACCCTGCTCACAGTCAAAGTGTATAGTTTTCTTGGTATTTAGCAGTAAAACCACCTGTAATTAAAAAAAAAAAAAAAACAAAAAACATAGATGGAGCTTTTAATGTCATACTTTGGAACTTTCCAGGCAGAGCAATCCATAAAAACAAGAAAACAAGCAGGTGACGGACCAAACAAAAAGTCACACGGAGCACCTTTCAAGTCAAAATATCCACTTAAAAATAAAGTTTAAGAACAAAGAACAATCATTTCAAGTAGAGATGTTCCTACCTTGCACTGTTTGTTAGCTGCAGTTCTGTACCCATCGACCTACCACATATTTGGGTCTATTTTTGCCTCCTGGTCCCCTCCTCGCACGGTGCCTCCAGGAGACACAGGAGACTAAGCTGTTTAAGATATATGGCCCTGAGCTCCGAGGAAATCCATCTTTCTTCATCTCAGAGACGCTCACAGCAGATCTACCACCTCTAAATGCAAATGTGCTCCAGATTTTACAGCACGTTTAGCCTATTTAGGTCTAAAAGGAGAAAAAACAACATCACTGGAGGAAAAGCAAAGCGGCCATGACAATAACGTACACTGCAAAAATCTCCATTACTTAAAATGACTTCAGATTCAGAGTATGAATATTTGAGTAGCCTGGGAGGGTTTCTAAGACTCTGTGCTGTGTGTTAAAACTGTGCTGCATTTTGTTATTCAAAGGTTCTATATTACGCAAAATTGACTCTTGTGAGCTTTAAAGCATGTTAGAATATTGCTACCTGGAGTTGTGTTTTGTTTCATTCACACACATTTGAGCAATTCTTTTACTATTAGTCTGTCTGCATTTCCAAAGCTCAAAATTCTCATCCACCTTGTGACCAGTGTGAGCTTTTGATCATTTTTAAGTTAACAGCTACCTTTTTCATTTTAGTTCAGATTGGCAATTCCAGGACTGAAATTATCCAAATGATTTTAGAGGAGGTGTGTGGAGTTTAAAAACTCAGTGGAGCACTTTCTCTATTGCCACATGATATCACAAGAACTCAGCCTAAATCTGCAGGGTTTGTGTTGAACATGTGCAAGTAAAACAAAATACAACTCCAGATCTGTTTGTGATGAGGAAACATTATAATATAGATCAGAAAATAGTATAATATGAGCCCTTTTATCATCATCACCATCATCGTCATGGACTCATGGTCCATTTAAAAAACAGACAAGGACAGTGACAATAAACATTAATGTTTTTTAAAGACAACCATACCAGTGTCTCCACATGTTGGACTGATCTCTTATTGCACTGAATCTCAGATTTGTGAGTGACATTATTATTTCATTGTCTGATTGGTTCAGTCTGTAGATAAAACTGTACATTAAAATTCTTAGTGCAGCTTGCAAAGTGTTCACTCGTGCAATAACAAACATTTCAGTCACACTTGTCCATCGTGGCCTCCTCAAAAGCTCCGTAAAGTGTCATTGTAAACACCTGCAGTCTTTGCAAACTGGCTTTTTTATAATTAGTCCAGAGGTGAGCTGTGAACAACGGTGAACAATATGATTTAAACAATAACAACTTTACATCATTTGTACAAGAACCAAACTTACGCATAAGAGTATTTGCCTGAGCATAAACATTCATCCTAATGTCATGAACATCATGAAACAAGGCACATAATATTGCTAAAACATAAAGTATAAAGTACCACAGAATAAAATGAAATTCTGTGTGGACCTCCTCCAGGCCAAATAAGAGCTTTGTGGAGAGGTTAAGGTTATTTTTTCATTTGTCATTGTTCAAAATACAATAAAACTTCAATAGAGCAAAACTGCAGCAGTAAAAAAGTATAAATATAAACACATATCACACCCAGAAAAAGTCAAATTTGGGACCCTCTCCACCTCCTCTCCATTGTTTCACAGAAGAGCTCCAGGCTGCTTTGTGCGTACACACTGCCATTATTTCAAGGTTCACTTTATTGTGAGCACCTCTGCGCCCGGGGACCCATCTCCCCGCGCTGCTAGTCTTGGTCAGGACTACTTTAGCTGGAGGAATGAACCTTTTGTTTTGGGTTGGGTGGGAAAACAGAGAGCCCAGAGAAAACTCACTCAGACACAGGGAGAAACATGCCAACTCCATAGAGAAAGACCCGGCCGACCTGGGAATAGAACCAAGAACCTTCTTGCTGGGAAGTCTGTGTAATCCTTCAGTCGTACAGGTAGGATCCTTAGCAAAAGAAAGATTCATTTCTGTCAAATGAACAACTGAATCAGAACTCACAGAATTGAATCTGAAGCTTAAGTACCACTGAGCCACCACGCCGCCAAAACGCAATCCCACTCAGAATAAAGACCATATTTACTGCAACAAACACATCAAAAATATTATGCGGTGGTTGCTTTGCTTTAAATCCCTTCTTGTCCAGTTGGCCACTTTTATTTTTATGATCAAACCCACCTGGGTGACTGGGGGATTACACAGGAAGGACTCAGTCATGATTTCATATTCTTTTAGCTGTGCTTTTTTGCAGTGTAGACCGCTGTGGGGGTCCGGAGCGGTGAGGTGGGGGTCCGGCGCGGTGAAGTGGTGGTGCAGGAAAGTGTGGCAGAGCATCACAATCAAGTGATCAGACGAAACAACAGGAGACCGAGCAAACAAACTGCATGGAGCTTGGCTATGGCAAAAAGCACGCGGGGTATAGGAGTTAGAGGAGAGGGGAGGGGCTAGAGGGAGATGGGCAGGGCTAGAGGAGAGGGGCGGGGCTAGAGGGAGAGGGGCGGGGATGAGGTATTGGATGGACATCATAAGAAAACCCCAGTCAAATCCTTTGGGTTTCAGGAACAAGGCAAGTCCCCAAATAAACCCACGAGCAAATGGTCCAGTCGTTACATAAGGCAAAGAAAGAGGAGGCCAAAATACACTGTAAAAATAATAACACTGGTTTGGCTAGATTATTCTATAAATCAACATATCATTTTCTTGTTCAAAAACTGCATATTTTTACCAGTAAGTTTAAGTGTTCATGTTTTTCAGACAACCCATGAACTCTAGTGAAGACTTTACCGTTCAAAGAGTACAAAAGATATAATATTTTGATTTGAATGGAGTAATTGTTGTAGGAATTTAACTTTCAAAAGGGAGTATCACACTTCTAATAGGTAGTAATTGATAACATACAATATTTTAAGGTCATCATATTCGTATTGTTTAGAAAATGCTATAGTACGGAAGCCGAGAGGGGTCACAACAAACGCAAGCGCCGCAACAAATACAAATGTGACAACACAACAAAAAGCCACAACACACCAAAAAAAGCCACAACGGAAATGATTGCGGGACTCTATTTTAATGCAAACGCCGCAACAAATACAAATGCCACAACACAAACACAAATGCCACAACACATTAAAAAGCCACAACACATTAAAAAGCCACAACGGAAGTGTCACATTTATATTTGTTGCGGCGTTTCCGTTTGTTGTGACCCCCCTTGGCTTCCGTACTATAGTCTGCAAAAAACAATATATTAATCTGGTTTAACAACAAGTTTCAGTTTAATTTTTGATGCTTTCTTTGTTTTTCATGCTAAGTCACTCCCCCTTCAGAGCGCTTTCTCTACACAATCAGCCAGCGGTAATGAAACAACTGCACATTGCATAAGATTTGTGAAGTTGTAGTTTATTGTTTTGTATCATGCTTTTATATATTTATGAAAAATTGCTGTGCGGTTAGACATAGAGCTAACTACAAGGAGGATTCGAAGAGGGCCTGGGAGAGATCGCTAGATTATGCAAACATGTATGGATGATATCTAAAAACTCTTCACCTTTTTGTGTTTTTTTTTTTTTTTTTTTTTTTTTTTTGGCTTAAGGAAGAATGGTTAAAAGAAAGTAAAGTAAAAAGTTTTCCAGACAAAACAAAGATTGAACATCATTTCTTCATCATCACTTTGAGCTCTGAGCCAAAAGTCCCACCTTTATCGGGTTTTCACACACTTTCATTTCCTGTTTTCAAAATGACCGAACTTCACCTGGAGCGACCATCTTGTTTTTAAAAACCCTAGAGCCAAAAGGAGACCTCACTTGTGGACTCGTGTTCAGTAGTCCGGTGTGTCCCCATGTGACCGTCCTCTGCTCTGGTCCTGTCCTCTGTTGGTTGTTATCAGAGGGAGTGGTGATGCTATCAGTTACAGTGTGGACATATTGGAGTCTAATAAGAATCCTGTGATAAGTGATCTGAAGGGCTCCACTAAAGTCACTCCAGGTCTGTCAGAATACAAGTTTTTGGCCAAACCCGGTCTTTATTTATTATTATCTTGATTTATTCTTTTATTTATTCAAATGATTCTTTCTTGATTTTAAAGGTGCACTGCGTAATTTTTCTTGTTGAGGGTCCGTCACCTGCTTGTCTCCATGGAGAGGTTATTGCTTTGCCTAAAATGTTCCACAGTCTGGCATTTCACATATTTATCTCCACTGATCAGATCTGTGGATAGGTGACCCCTTCATATTGTCAGCAATAAAAACACTTGTAATTGAATAAATATAAGATAGATGATGAGACAGTGTAAATACCATTTTGGTTAATTTTTAAGCATTTTGTGAGGATCTTTCTTCATTTAGAACACATACTATTTTGATTCAAATTGCATTATCACTATAACAGAGGACTGTGGTCACACCAAATCCTTCAAATCACAAATGCCTGAAATGTTATGCCTGAACGAACCTACTACACTGGCCGAGCAATACACTACTCAAAAATAATCATTCTCGTGTGATTTTCAAAATAAAATACAGAAACCTTCTCTGCTGGCCTAAAAAAAATACCTGAATCACAGACTGATGTTAATTGTATTATTATTAAATAATTCCAAATGTTCTGTCCGCTTCCTTTCAATGCTTTTCCGATGGTTGTGCTGCATCCATACGTGCGTTTTCATATTAAAGCATTTGACCAATCACATTTCAGCTGTCACTTGTTGTTAGGCAGAGTCAAAGTCAAAGACGTGTGCCTGAGGCCTTCACAATCCATTCTGCAGGTCCTCCAACACTAAATATATGTCCACGAAACTGTTGCTTCAGTCACATTTTGAGTTGGTGTCACCAGGGTCTTCGAGGAGGCGTACGACATCACCGGATTCAGACCCACTGATTGGACAGTCAGAGAGTGAACAGGCCAAAGCAACAAACTGCATCTGTAGCAGAACTAGGACTAAACCAGGACTAAACCAGGTCTAAACCAGGACTACACCAGGTCTAAACCAGGACTAAACCAGGTCTAAACCAGGTCTAAACCAGGACTACACCAGGTCTAAACCAGGACTACACCAGGTCTAAACCAGGACTACACCAGGTCTAAACCAGGTCTACACCAGATCTAAACCAGGACTAAATCAGGTCTAAACCAGGACTAAACCAGGACTACACCAGTTCTACACCAGGTCTAAACCAGGTCTAAACCAGGACTACACCAGGTCTAAACCAGGACTACACCAGGTCTACACCAGGTCTAAACCAGGACTAAATCAGGACTACACCAGGACTAATCTTGGACTTGAGCAAGAGAGAGCGAGTGAGAGAGTGTCTGCAAAGCACGAATGAGCGACAGCTGCACTGAGCCCCATGCAGCTGCCGGGGCCAGTGCTCCTTGCAGCGCGGAGCCCAGGCCCTGCACGGTCCTTTTGTCTGTGGTCACCCAACAGTCTACGCGGGCACACTTTCGGGCCAGTCCTGAGAGACAGTCCTGGTTTAGTCCTGGTTTAGCCCCCCAGCACTCCTCACCTCTTCTCCGTGCACCACTCACTCCCCTCTCCTCACTTCTCTGTGCACGGAGTCTCCACGGCTCTTTACACTGTGAACAATGTAACTATAAAATAGATATTGAGGAGTGGATTGTTTCAGACGGAGCACTACTGAAGGCCTAGGTGTTAAATGCACGTTCCGCTACTGATGGAAAAACTGATCCTGAGGGAAATTCAAGAAAAGAGACGCATAGTGGAATAATACTAAAGGTGCAGTCTGTAACATTTCTCAAACTTGAAGTACAGATAAACATGCACTGAGATAAAATGACAATTAGAAATAAATAAACTGTAAACGTCATCATTTTGAATCACCAATCACAGCCATCCTTCCAGAGTGTTCCCTCTCTCTCTCCCATTCTAGTTCACTCTCTTCTAGTTCCCTCTTCTCTCTCCTTTCCTCTCTTTTTCTCAGTCCCTCTCTCTTCTTTCCTCTCTTGTCACCCCCCCTCCCTTCACCTCTCTCTCTCATTCCCCCTCTTTCTCCCTCCTTTCCCTTCATTTTTAACTCTCTACTCCTCTCTCTTTCCTCTCTCTCTCTCTCTCTCTCTCTCTCTCTCCTGTCACTATCCCCGTCTCTCTCCTTCTCTCTCTCTCTCTTCTCCCCTCGTCACTCCGCTCTTCATCCTCTCGGTGCTTTAACGAGGACAGGAGAGAGTGATGATGGAGAGTCAATTACGGCCCCCTGCTGGACGCTAACACTATTTCACCTTTGATTAGACCTGAGTGGCTCGTGGACTGACCTGGATCATCAGTTCGAGCTCGGGGGGCGTGCGGGGTCTGTCGGCGCCCACCACCGACTCATTTTACACTCTTCGCCTCTACACCTCACACACACCTCACACACACCTCACACACACCTCACACACACCTCACACACGACTCTACACACATGACTTCAGATGGATTCTCAGTTGTTCTTGACCGAGTTCTTGAGTTGTTTTTGACCGGCCCTTGTCACATTATTGGTGTGGGATTTGTATTTCTATTACATGAGGTGTAAATAAAGCTAGAGGAACCATGAGTACCTTAATTGCGGCAGCCATCTTGTGACTGTAGGAAGAGGAAAGTTCAAGAAGAAAGAAAAAGGATGTAAAAATATGTCCTTCAGCAAATCTTAACCATAAAGCGTATATATGAATGGACATAGACATCGAGTTCCAAACAGGAAGTGCTCCAGTTGGCTTTTCTGGCTCCTTCTGCCTCTGGCTCCACTTGACGTACACTGAGATCTTGTGGCTCCTGCTTCTGTGAGCCTCGTCATTTTGGTCTTAAAATGTTCGTATTAACCCGTGACACATGATCCTGTTTTTTTCATTTCGCTATTTTGTCCTTAAATTAAGATACGAACATAAATAAGAGACCAATCAGAAGCCTTCATTCCCCGAGGTCGCTCTTCTGGCATTAGCAACAGGTTTGATTGACATCTAGTGTGTTTCGTTACGAAGCATGGATCTATTAAAATAACTGGATAGTGTATTGCTGTTTGTAGCTGCCTCCAGCTTGACGTAGTTACACTCACTGGAACTTCAGCAGAAAAAATCTCATGGGCCGAAAGAGGATTTTTCGCAACGTAAGCTCAATGTAATCACTAACTGCTCGTGTTCTTCTCACCTACAACTTTAAAAAATGTTGGATTTGTTGGCGATTTTTAACAATTTTTAGATCATAAAATTTTTCAGTTGTTTCAGTTCAGTCACATTTAACCACATGACAACATGATTGGCTCTTGTGGTTGCTATGATACTCGCATGGGGAGTTTGATTTGAGTGGAGCCGAATCATGGAGCTATTAAAATAACTGGATAGTGTATTGCTGCTTCCAGTTGATGTAGTGGACACTCACTGGAACTTCAGCAGAAAAAAATCCTATGGGTTGAGAGAGGATTTTTCTCATAGAGCGCAATGTAATCACAAACTGCTCGTGTTTGACTGACAGGGCACCTACAACTTTCAAAAATGACGGATTTGTTGGTGATTTTTACCTATTTTTAGATCATCATAGGGGGTCCGGTTTGGGGACCACAGGATCTCATCTCTGCTGTTAGCGGACGATGTTGTCCTGTTGGCTTCATCGAACCAGGACCTGCAATGTGCACTGGGGCGGTTTGCAGCCGAGTGTGAAGCGGCTGGGATGAAGATCAGCTCTTCTAAGTCTGAGGCCATGGTTCTCGACCGGAAAAAGGTGGCTTGCCCTCTCCGGGTGGGTGGGGAGTCTTTGCCTCAAGTGGAGGAGTTCAAGTATCTCGGGGTCTTGTTCACGAGTGAGGGAAGGACGGAACGTGAGATTGACAGGCGGATCGGTGCAGCTTCGGCAGTGATGCGGTCACTGTGTCAGACCGTTGTGGTGAAGCGGAGCTTTGCCTTTCGGCTCAGCTCTCGATTTACCGGTCAGTCTTCGTTCCTACTCTCACCTATGGTCATGAGCTCTGGGTAGTGACTGAAAGGACAAGATTGCGGATACAAGCGCTTGAAATGAGTTTCCTCCGCAGGGTGTCTGGGTGCTCCCTTAGAGATAGGGTGAGGAGCTCAGTGACACGGGAGGAGCTCGGAGTAGAGCCGCTGCTCCTCCACGTCGAGAGGAGCCAGTTGAGGCTCGGGCATCTGTTCCGGATGCCTCCTGGGCGCCTCCCTCGGGAGGTGTTCCGGGCATGTCCCACCGGGAGGAGGCCCCGGGGAAGACCCAGGACACGCTGGAGGGACTATGTCTCTCGGCTGGCCTGGGAACACCTCGGGGTCCCCCCGGAGGAGCTGGAGGACGTGTCTGGGGTGAAGGAAGTCTGGGAGTCCCTGCTTAGGTTGCTGCCCCCGCGACCCGGCCCCGGATAAGCGGACGAAAATGGATGGATGGATAGATCATCATAAACTTTTTCTCAGCTCAAAATCCTTCAGTTGTCTTAAAAAAACGCTTTATACTCGTTCGCTCCGGCTCTGCTCTAGCTCCTCTCGCTCTGATTGGTCAAAGCGATCACGTGATACACGAGCCCGCGCTTCGGGAGAACACTACTGCACATGCTCGGTCGACCCACAGCCACCAGAAGTACCTCGCCGGGCTAAAGGATAATCTGGAATCATGCGCCATTGAGCTCGGCCAACTGACTTGAATATGCGGTCATTTTGAAACCCCGGGGCTTATCGCGATGAAGCCCCCTTCCTGCTTCCCAGTGAGAAGGGCGGGCACATTTAACCACCTCAAACATGATTGGTTCTTGCGGTTGCTATGGTACTCGAGGACAGATTTCCAAATTTGGAGCATGGGGAGTTTCATTTGTCTGGAGCCGCTTTTTTAGACAGTTTATGATCTTAATGAAAACACAGCTCTGATGGGACGTACAGCTTTACCATAATGATGACGTCTTTAACTTTATCACTGATTATTGTTTACAGATTATGTCATCAACATTTTTCCCTCTTTGTTTTTTACAGAATCTGAGCGTAAATAACTGATTTAGCTGGAAGTACAACAGATGAGAGGATTTGTGCCACTTAACAAAAAGTTCTTCTCCAATCACAATAAAGTCATAAGCTACATGGCATTAACAGTTTTTCCATTTTTAAATCCATTTTGTATTTTTTCTTGACTTTTCAAACAATCTTAATACTTAGGTCTGTAGTTCTGCGTCGTGTTGTCATGGTAACTAACCCCCCTGCAGAGCATAAAAAGATGTCAGCCAAAATGATCAATTCACACCAAATTATTAGACTACACTTTTATTCATGTTTCTGTGACTTCAGTTCAGAATAACTTAGTTCTTACTTATTGCTTTTTTTTTTTAACCTCGCCTGAAATGTCCCACAGTATGGCATTAAACCTGCCTACCTCCATGGGAAACAACATATGTATTCATACAGTTATACTTTCTTTATTTTTCTCCCTCTTCCTTTCTGTCACTCATTCTCTCTCCCACTCCTCTCTCTCCCGTTCTGCTGTCATCCCCCTCTTCTCTCTCTCATCCACCTTCTCTTTCTCTCCTGTCTCTCTCTCCTCCCCTCCACCTCTTTCTCATTCACACTCCCTTTGTCCCATCTTTCTTTCTCTCTGCTCCTCGCTTTTCTCTCGCTCCTGTCTCTCTTTCCCTCTTCTTTCTCTCTCTCTCTACTCCTCATTTCTCTCTCTCTCTCTCTCTTTACTCTCTCTCTTCTCTCTCTTTCCTGACTCTCCTTCTTGCTCTCTACTCTTCTCTTTTCTCTCTCTTTCTCCTGTCTCTCCTTCTCGCGCTCTACTCCTCTCCTGTCTCTCCTTTCCTCTTCTCTTTCTCTCTCTACTCCTCTCTCTCTCTCTCTACTCTTTTCTCTCTCTACTCCTCATTTTTCTTTCTCTCTCTCTACTCCTCTCTTGTCTCTCTCTCTTTCCTGTCTCTCCTTCTCGCTCTATACTCCTCCCTTTTCTCTCACTCCTGTCTCTCCTTTCCACTTTTCTCCCTACTCCTCTCTTCTCTCTCTCTCTGTACTCCTTTCTCTCTCTCTACTCCTCTCTTGTCTCTGTCTCCTGTGTCGCTCTCTCTCTGCTCCTCACTTTTCTCTCTCTTTCTCCTGTCTCTCCTACTCGCTCTCTTCTCCTCTCGTCTTTCTCTCTCCTTTCTCTTCTTCTCTCACTCTCTCTACTTCTCTTTTCTCTCTTTACTCCTCTCTTCTCTCTCTCTCCTTCTCTCTCTCTACTCCTCTCTTTTCTCTCTCTCTCATCACTATCCCCCTCTTTCTTCTTTTTGTTTAAATTTGACAGCAAAAAAGTAATGTACATTTCTATTACTTCAGTTCAAAATGTTTCTTGCCTTGTTTTTTTTTTTTTTTTTTTTGAACCTTACCTGGAATATCCCACAGTATGGCATTAAACACATCTCCCTGCGTATATATTTATACAGTTAAATAGTTGGCTCGAGTCTCTCTCTTGTCGTCTGCGTTTGACTTTGGGACAAAAGAACGAGCTCGTCTCCGTGTTCTTTTAAGAAACACTGAACATTTCTCTACAGGAGATTCTGTCGGCGCAGGCGGGAGTCCTTTTATTTACACTTCTACTCCTACGGCAAGCTACGATTTTATTCCATTTATTAATCGCTACGGCAACTAATAATCCATGTACCCACTCCATATGTGTCCCTCTGCTTTTTCTGACAAAAAAGCTTGTGCACAAAAAACGCAAATTACCGTCGAATTCTGTAACGTTTTTCAGCCGAAGTCATTTGTTATTTGCTTCTCATTTGAATTTTCCGACGTGTTTTTCACCAAATTTGTGGATATATTTGAACGCTGATCGTGTGTTTTGTTTGGGGAACTTGAAATTTTAGTGTGAATGTGAAATTTAACCTCGATTTTGGTTAAAATATTTATAAATGTTTGGTGTTTTCATCCTGAGAAATGCCAAGGTGCAAATTTGGATGTGAATAAATTACCTCTGAGAAAGTCTTTGCACAAAACATTTTGATTTTGTTGCTGCTGTTTCCAACCGACTGTTTTACTCATGATACATTTAAAGGTGCATTGTGGAACTTTTCTGGTGGAGGGTCCGTCCAGTGCTTGTCCACATGTTCCCGGTGTTCCTCTCCCTACTTTCCTCTCTGTCTGTCTCCTCCTCTCTCACAAACTCTCTCGCTTTCTCTTTCTTCTTCGTCTTTCTCGCTTTCATTTTCTCTCTTCCACTCTGTCTCTCCTTCTCTCTCTCACGTCTCTCTCTTTCCCCCTCTCCTCTCTCTCACCACCCCATCTTTCTTTCTCTCCCTTCTCTTGTTCTCTCTCGCTTTGCACCCCCTTCTCTCTATCCTTTTCTCCTGCCTCTCTCTTTTACTCCTCTCTCTCACTCTCTTTTTATCCTCTCTCTTTCTATACTCTCTCTCTCTTTCTATCATCTCTCTCTCTTTCTATCCTCTCTCTCTCTCTCTCTTTCTGTCCTCTCTCTCTCTCTCTTTCTATCCTCTCTCTCTCTTTCTATCCTCTCTCTCTTTCTATCCTCTCTCTCTTTCTATCCTCTCTCTTTCTATCCTCTCTCTCTCTTTCTATCTCTCTCTCTCTCTTTCTATCCTCTCTCTCTCTTTCTATCCTCTCTCTCTCTCTTTCTATCCTCTCTCTCTCTTCTCTTTCTATCCTCTCTCTCTCTTTCTATCCTCTCTCTCTCTTTCTATCCTCTCTCTCTCTCTTTCTATCCTCTCTCTCTCTCTCTCTATCCTCTCTCTCTCTCTCTCTCTCTATCCTCTCTCTCTCTCTCTATCCTCTCTCTCTTTCTATCCTCTCTCTCTCTCTCTCTCTCTATCATCTCTCTCTTCTATCTCTCTCTATCCTCTCTCTCTCTTCCTCTCTCTCTCTCTCTCTCTCTTCTCTCTCTTCTCTCTCTCTCTATCTCTCTCTCTCTCTTTTCTATCCTCTCTCTCTATCTCTCTCTATCCTCTCTCTTCTATCCTCTCCTCTCTCTCTTCTCTATTCTCTCTCTCTATCTCTCTATCTCTCTCTCTCTTTCTCTCTCTCTCTCTCTCTCTCTCTCTCTATCCTCTCTCTCTCTTTCTATCTCTCTCTCTCTCTCTTTCTATCCTCTCTCTCTCTTTCTATCCTCTCTCTCTCTCTATGTCCTCTCTCTCTCTCTTTCTATCCTCTCTCTCTCTTTCTATCCTCTCTCTCTCTTTCTATCCTCTCTCTCTTTCTATCCTCTCTCTCTCTTCTCTCTCTCTATCCTCTCTCTCTCTTCTCTCTCTCTCATCCTCTCTCTCTCTCTTCTATCCTCTCTCTCTCTTCTATCCTCTCCTCTTTCTTCTCTATCCTCTCTCTCTCTCTCTCTCTCTCTCTTTCTATCCCCTCTCTCTCTCTCCTCTCTCTCTCTTTCTATCCTCTCTCTCTTGCTCTCTTTCTATCCCCCCTCTCTCTCTCTTGCTCTCTCCTTCTTTCTCTCTCATCTCTCTCCTCTCTCTCTCGCTTACACTCTCTGCTCTCTCGCTCTTTATATCCTCTCTCTTTTTCTACCCCTCTCTCTCTCTCTCACTCTCCTCTCTCACTCTTTCTATCCTCTCTCTCACTCTCTTTTTATCCTCCTTCTCTCTCTCTCTCTCTCTCTCTCTCTCTCTCTCTCTCTCTCACCAAACCAGACCAAACCAGACCAAGTTCCAGGTCAGATCTGTGGAGAGGCGACCCCGCTCACAGTCAGAATGTCTGTTTGTCTCTGTATTTTTGAGCTCTAAAACCACCTGTAACTGAACAAACATAACATCGAGCTGTTTAATGTCACACTGCGGAACATTCCAGACAGATCAATGACATATCTATAGAAACGAGGAGGTATCGGACCCTTTAAAAGTCTCCACAGATCTAAACGATTACATTAAACGTCCATGATGTGATCGTGGTGCATTGACCTCGGCTGGAGAGGAGTTTAAACGCACTGTGCAGTAAATAGTCGTAAACAAAACATTAGTCCACAGATTAGAGCAATACTTATGGATTTTGAGACCAGCAGAGACAGAAACGATGGTGTCTCTGTTGCGAGTTAGACTCCCTTTTATTGTTTTTGTCTCGCTCATTTAAACAACCCGTATTATTTTATTTTCTGATCTGTTATAATAATGTTTCCTCGTCACAAACAGACCTGGAGTTGTGTTTTTTTTTTTTTTTTTTTTCATGTTTAACACACAATCGTTGCAGAATTAGGCTGAGTTCTTCTTGTTTCCACCTGGTGATGTCATGTGGTAATACAGGAAGTGCTCCATTGTGTTTTTAAACTCCATATATCCAGTGGTGTAGTGGGGATTTTTTTAAGTGATCCACCCCCGAAAACATTAACGCTATTCATAATCACCTACAGAACATAAATCATAGGCTACAAGACATGAACCAGGACTAAACCAGGACTAAACCTGAACTAAACCAGGACTAAACCAGGACTAAACCAGGACTAAACCAGGACTAAACCAGGACTAAACCAGACTAAACCACTAACCAGGTCTAAACCAGGACTAAACCAGGACTAAAACCAGGACCAGGACTAAACCAGGACTAAAACCAGACTAAACCAGGACTAAACCAGGACTAAACCAGGACTAAACCAGGACTAAACCAGGACTAAACCAGACTAAACCAGGACTAAACCACCAGGACTAAACCAGGACTAAACCAGACTAAACCAGAGACTAAACCAGGACTAAACTAAACCAGGTCTAAACCAGGACTAAACCAGGACTAAACAGGACTAAAACCAGGTCTAAACTAAACCAGGACTAAACCAGGACTAAACCAGGACTAAACCAGGACTAAAACCAGGACTAGACTAAACCAGGACTAAACCAGGACTAAACCAGGACTAAACCAGAAACCATAAACCAGGACTAAAACCAGGACTAAACCAGGACTAAACCTAGGACTAAACCAGGACTAAACCAGGACTAAACTAGGACTAAACCAGGACAACCAGGTCTAAACCAGGACTAAAAACCAGACTAAACCAGACTAAACCAGACTAAACCAGGACTAAACCAACTAAAGGACTAAAACCAGACTAAACCAGACTAACTAAACCAGTACTAAATCAGGACTAAAACCAGGACTAAACCAGGACTGAACCAGGTCTAAA
This sequence comes from Boleophthalmus pectinirostris, assembly GCF_026225935.1. Taxonomy (NCBI): domain Eukaryota; kingdom Metazoa; phylum Chordata; class Actinopteri; order Gobiiformes; family Gobiidae; genus Boleophthalmus; species Boleophthalmus pectinirostris. The sequence goes on along the minus strand of NW_026571036.1, from coordinate 31,080,835 downwards.
CCAGGACTAAAACCATGACTAAAGCAGGACTGAACCAGGTTTAAACCATGTCTAAACTAATACTAAACCATGTCTAAATTAGGACTAAACCATGTTAAATTAGGACTAAACCAGACTAAACCAGGACTGAACCAGACTAAACCAGGACTGAACAGGACTAAACCAGAACTGAACCAGGTTTAAACTATGTCTAAACCAGGACTAAACTAGAAATGAAACAGAACTGAACCAGGACTAAACCAGGTCTAAACCAGGACTAATCTTGGACTTGAGAGAGAGAGAGAGAGAATCCCAGGTCTCCGAGAATCCAGAGTCTCCACAAGGCGCAATCAGGCGACGGCTGCTCTTAGTCCTGTGGGGCATGAGTTCTGCACCAGTCCTTTCTCCTGTGGTCAAACGGTTTAGTCCTGGTTCAGTCCTGGTTCAGTCCTGGTTTAGATCTGTTTCTGTCCTGGTTTAGTCCTGGTCCCTCATGTCTCAGGTCACTACAGGACAGTTCTGCAGATTTCATGAGTCTATGCCAGTTGTTTTCACCATTTCCAATAGCTGCAGTTTAACATTTAAGTTGTGGCTATTTTATATTTGTTTAGTTTTTTTGTTTTTATATCTGAGAGAAGTGGGTGGATGGCATACCCTAGCATACCATGCTCACTACACCCCTGCATACATCAGTAAAGATTAACAATTCTAGTAAACAAAAGGTAAAAGGAGCTGTTAACCTGAAAACTACACCAAACAAACTAATCACCAGGTTTAACAGAGGATTTTGAGCTTTAACGATTTAGAATTACGCAAATGAGTGAAGAGAAACAAAACACAAGAGTCAGTTTTGCAAAATATAGGACCTTTAATGTTAATATTCCTAACAAAAAACATACAAAATAGTGTATATGGTTAAATAGATAAAGATAAATTGAACAAATGCCATACTGTGGGGTATTCAAGACAAAGCAATAGCGTCTCCATGGCGACAGACAGGTAGTTTTAACACAACATTACGGCGCAATAGCTCGATAATGGCGTGGTAATATTGTAGTAATGAAGGGATAATGGGGGATGCATTTATTTCTCCAGCTTGTTTACAAATTTATAAGCTGGTAATTTAGTTTAACTCTTTTCACTGTTTAAAGGCGCACTGCGTAATATTTCTAAGGGAGCGTCCATTACCTGGTTATCTCCATGAAAATCTTATTGCTTTGTCTAGAATGTATAAACCTGTGGATCACAAGGGAGACAACTGCTGTTTTTTTGAGCAATAGACTCGCTCATAATGAATAAATGCTGTGTTTAATGCCACACCATGGAACTTTCCAGGCCAAGCAATAACATATCTCCATGGAGACAAGAAAGTAGCCGATCCTCCACCAGAAAAGTGGTGCAGTTCACCTTTAAATGAACTTAATTTAGAGTTATTTGGTGTAGTACATCCGAGAATAAGGACTTTATCTTCTGACTCATGGTTTATTGGACGATGTTGTTTCAGATCCGGTGGACGAAGACGGCGGGCAGCGTGTCGGACCGCTTCCAGGACTCGAGCGTGTTCAACGAGACGCTCCACATCGCAAAGATCCTCCGAACCCAAGGGGGGCGCTACTACTGCAAGGCTGAGAACGGACTGGGCTCTCCGGCCATCAAGTCCATCAGAGTGGACGTCTACTGTGAGTGCCCACATGATTACTTAAATATATGTAAACACGCAACCGGCCCATGTGACCTGTGAGAGTTTCTGCTTCTAACACTTAACCACTGATCATATTATGCCCCGCCCACTTTTACCTCTAAATACGAGTAAACTGTGCTGTCTTTGTGGTGGCTAAATGGAAATCCTCCAATTTTAACACTTCCAGAATGACATGTTTTACATAACCGCGCAACATGTTCTAACCATAAAATATAGAAACTTACTTTTTTATCTTGAATAGCTGACAGTTTTGGCTTTCAATATCCTACATCACACACACACTGCATGATAACTTTGGGAAAACGAGTGTCCAATAGAATCTTTATTTTTGGCCAAACACATGCACTCCATTTCATTTTGATTGACCCAAACTTTGCCAAAGAGTGTAGTGAGTCAAGATCGTCGATTGCTCTGAGAGTCTGTGTTTGTTTCAATTGAAAAAGACGCTCTATGTGCAGTTATTTCTCAAATAAATCGCAAATTATGCATCTTGGTTTGCGCAATTGTGCATCCTTTGCTATTTTTATTTGAAAGGTTTATTTCACTCAAAATGTACAAATCCAAATATAATAAACCCCATGGAAATGCAGGAATGTACATGATGTCGCTTTGTGCAGGAGCTGTTTCCTTGACTGGCACCAGGAAAGTAACTGGACAATTGCACTTTTTTTTTTTTTGGTTTTTGATTGCAATAAGGTTATTTTTAGTTTACTTACAGACTTGATATTTTGCATTTTAGTAGCTAAGACCCTAAATTAAGCATGTTTATGTCCAAAAAGTTGTTTATACATGTTTGCTGTGCGGTTTGTATGAAAGAGTGTGAATTTAATTTTCTTTGTATTTGTATTTCCAGTCCTATAGCTTTTATTACAGCCATATGACAGCAGCAGACTGTGAAATAACAGTTTGTAGTGCCTGTAGCATACATGTTTTCATACATAATTCACCTCTAACTAGAGACACATTAGTTACATGCTTACCTATGTTCAGTGTTCAGTTTTCAGGTTTGTGTTTTAAATACAGTGTAGTCGCACGGTCCCTTTAAGACCCGTTGACGTTTGAGGCAGGCTGTTCTGTTTACCGTTATTAGCCGTTTTGTTGTGGTTGTGAGTTCAGTTAATAAAGCGACACACGACTTTCTGAGTCTGAAATGTGAGAACTTGTCGGCTCCTTTTTATTAAGCACAACTTCCACAAGGTTGTACTGAAAAGAAATTTAGGGGGTAAAAGGGGGAGTTTTTGCACAAATAAGTAGTCAAAAGAGTTTGTGGAGTAAGGGCACACACACGTATTTTAGGGGGTGTTCCTGGTTAGGTCCTGGTTTGGTTCCTGGTTTTAGTCCATATGTCGACTTCCGACTCTCTTTTTATCTTACACATAACATATAGCAATACAACATACTGCATATTGCCCCCCCTCTTTCTGTAACTGCTGCAGTGAGCCTCGTCATTTTGATCGTCAATTGTTCCTATACACGCATCAAGAATCTCGGACTTCCGGTCATTGCGGAATGCATACTGGGAAGGATTTTCCGAAAAAGTGAGCATCAAACCGCCATGTTTGATTTTACAGTGGGATGTGTCTATTGACAAAGCTGATCTTTTCAAGTCTTTTGAACCATATCACTTTTGTTTCTGGTTCTGATATTGTCATATTTTAGTTTTGGGATTTGGACATCGTTAACTGTGTGGTTGTTGGATCCTAACAGTGGAAAACAGCTCAAGAAATGTGTTTGCGAACTCCATAACTGCAAAAGGGAATCAGATCTGTGTGACTGTAAACTTCCATTTAAACTGTTTCCCTTCCCAACGGAATTGAAAAATAGTGAAAGGTGAAGGCGATGGGCAGGATTGATCCACGGGAAAGACAAAAAAGGAAACCTTTGACTGCCTAAATCATCCCGAGTTTGCAGCAAACATTTTGTATGTGGAGCACCATCAAAGTAAAATCCTGATCCCTCACTCATTCACTGGTTATGAATTTAAAAAGTCAACGCCGAAGCAAAAGGCCCCAGCTGTTCTCCAAGAAACACCTTCCACTGCAAAGAGACCAAGACGTGATGTTGCAGTAAAACCACAAGAACAAGAAAGTGCAGCTCAGCCTGTTTGTCTTCTGTACATCTCACTTAACAATTGGGATCCCTAAGTGATGGAGCTCCACATACAAAATGTTCGTTGCAAAATCGGTATGATTTAGGCAGTCAAGTTTTTCATCTTTCCCGTGGATCAGTCCTGCCCATCGCCTTCGCCTTTCACTATTTTTCAATTCCGTTGGGAAGGGAAACAGTTTAAATGGAGGTTTACAGTCACACACATCTGATTCCCTTTTGCATTTATGGAGTTCGCAAACACATTTCTCGAGCCGTTTTCCGCCGTTAGGATCCAACAACCACACAATTAACTATGTCCGAATCCCAAAACTAAAATATGACAATATCAGAACCAGAAACAAAAGTGATATGGTTCAAAAGAGTTGAAAAGATCGACTTTGTCAAAAGACACACCCCACTGTAAAATCAAACATGGAGGTTTGATGCTCACTTTTTCAGAAAATCCTTCCCAGTATGCGTCGTGCAATGACCTGAAGTCCGAGATTCTTGATACGTGTATTCACCCACTCTCCACGATCTTGCTGTTTTGATTTTGCTATTTTGTCCGTGAATAAATTCCTGATACGGATCTTTATTTGACTGGGGCTGAACTCTATGGGTGACGTCACACTCACTTAGTCCACTTGTTTCTCCAGCCCATGACACACACAGAGCCCTGCCTGAGTGCGTTTAAAGTACCACACTGATTCTGTGGCCTGTGGGAGATGGAGAGTCAGAGCTATTTTGACTAACCACATGATTGAACACTTATTTCCTCCTTGTAATCACTGATGCTGCTTTAAAAAGAAAATGAGCCGCCAATTGTGTGAGCGGCGAGTCTGGGGGCTGAACACATCGAGTAACCTCCATTTGGGTCCAATGGATTCAAAATTGTAATGATACCTCAGCCTAATGTCACGAAAACAAAAATGGGAGCGACTTTACAAAAAATATAGCACATGCCTTAAAGCTGTAGAATATTTTGATTAGGTGATCCTCCAAGTTGTATTCTCACGTATCTCCACTAGAGGCTGCCTATGTTACTGCTGTCTGAGAGTGAAAAACAAACAAAGAAACTTAAAGATGGTCAATTTAAAGTATTTTTGATGACTCAAGTTTTTGGTTCAAGTTGTAAATATAAATTATAGTTATACAGTTATAGTTTGTGAAGTTATGTGTTTTTAATCTGGTACATAAGGGTGAGTTGCTGCACAGTCGTAGGGAGTATTATCTCTTACATAAAGGTGAGTTGTTGTACACTTGTAGGGAGTATTATCTGTTACATAAGGGTGAGTTGTACAGTTGTAGGGAGTATTATCTGTTACATAAGGTGAGTTGTACAGTTGTAGGGAGTATTATCTGTTACATAAGGTGAGTTGTACAGTTGTAGGGAGTATTATTGTTACATAAGGGGAGTTTGTACAGTTGTAGGGAGTATTATCTGTTACATAAGGGTGAGTTGTTGTACAGTTGTAGGGAGTATTATCTGTTACATAAGGGTGAGTTGTACAGTTGTAGGGAGTATTATCTGTTACATAAGGGTGAGTTGTACAGTTGTAGGGAGTATTATCTGTTACATAAGGGTGATTTGTACAGTTGTAGGGAGTATTATCTGTTACATAAGGTGAGTTGTACAGTTTGTAGGGAGTATTATCTGTTACATAAGGTGAGTTGTACAGTTGTAGGGAGTTTATCTGTTACATATTTGTAGGGAGTATTATCTGTTAGGGTGAGTTGTACAGTTGTAGGGAGTATTATCTGTTACATAAGGTGAGTTGTACAGTTGTAGGGAGTATTATCTGTTACATAAGGTGAGCTGTACAGTTGTAGGGAGTATTATCTGTTACATAAGGGTGAGTTGTACAGTTGTAGGGAGTATTATCTGTTACATAAGGGTGAGTTTGTACAGTTGTAGGGAGTATTATCTGTTACATAAGGGTGAGTTGTACAGTTGTAGGGAGTATTATCTGTTACATAAGGTGAGTTGTACAGTTGTAGGGAGTATTATCTGTTACATAAGGGTGAGTTGTAACAGTTGTAGGGAGTATTATCTGTTACATAAGGGTGAGTTGTACAGTTGTAGGGAGTATTATCTGTTACATAAGGGTGAGTTGTACAGTTGTAGGGAGTATTATCTGTTACATAAGGGTGAGTTGTACAGTTGTAGGGAGTATTATCTGTTACATAAGGTGAGTTGTACAGTTGTAGGGAGTATTATCTGTTACATAAGGGTGATTTGTACAGTTGTAGGGAGTATTATCTGTTACATAAGGGTGAGTTGTACAGTTGTAGGGAGTATTATCTGTTACATAAGGGTGAGTTTTACAGTTGTAGTTTTTGGTGGAATAATACCAGTTGTAAATATAAATTATAGTTCTATAGTTACAGTTTGTAAAGTTATGTGTTTTTAAACTAGCCTCTCACGCGTGCTGTTCTTTCCGCTGTATCGTAACCTGAGATCCAAATTTAGCGTCTGTAAAAGTTAGCGAGAGGGTTATCAGCGCAGACCTGAGCCTCTGGAGAATGCTAATTAAGCTAACGGACTTTATCATCCTGACACACACATCACCTGCACTATTTTTGTAGTCTCACAAACAAAGATACTGCATTACAAAAAATAATGGATTAAGACATAATGTGTCTGTTACGGGCTCAAGGTGTAGAGTTAGTTGATGTTGGATAAGTTTAAAGCCATATTGTGGAACACTTCAGGCAAAATAATAACGTTTCATTGGAGACCAGTAGCAGTAACTGTTATGGTGGAGTGTTACTGTTTTACCCACAGTGTTCTGCAGTATGGCATTAAACTCATCTGTATCCATGGAGACAAGCAGGTGACACCACAAGGCCAAGGTGAACCTGCTCACTGTAAAAATACATGTTTTTCAAGATACTTTTTTTAGCAGTAAAACATCGGAAATTTAGGCGACGTTTCTATGATGACGGTCTGAACAGAGGACGCAAAAGTGGCGTCGCATCTTCACTTTTATTCCGTGTTTAAATGAGCGTTTTCGGGAGGAAATCCGCGTGCATACAGTGACGTAAAAATGTGTGGAATTCGATTGGTTATGCGGCCAGGCGGCTCGGTGGTGATGTATGTGACGTAAACGCGTACGCGACGTGAGCAGATCTGACCAGAGTTTTGCATCTTGGGCAGTGTAGACGGAAACATATGTCAGAGCGTATTCAACTTTTCCACTCTGGAGGGTGGTTTAAGATTTTTTTTTGCATTTTTAAGCTCCAAAAACGCCGTCACCGTCTAAACGAAAGGCGCTTCAGATAAAATACTTTGTCATTTTTACCAGGCTCAAAACATTTCTGTTTGACTGTGCATATAACTGAAAGGTTTTCATTCTGCACTCTTCTCTCCAATTTATGTCTCTCTTTTTAAATTTTAATCTTCATGATTATTTATGTTTTGATTTGTTTTTATTATGATTTTAATGTATTTCTTATTCTGTAAAGCACTTTGAATTACTTTGTGTACGAATTGTGCTGTACAAATAAATAAACCCCCCCGGAGGAGCTGGAGGACGTGTCTGGGGTGAAGGAAGTCTGGGAGTCCCTGCTTAGGCTGCTCCCCCCGCGACCCGGCCCCGGATAAGCGGACGAAAATGGATGGATGGATGGAAATAAACTTGCCTTGCGTTTTTACCTGTAAGCATTCGAGTGTAAACAGGCCCTTAATAAATGTAAAGTTGCATACTGCATCTTTAGAGGAAACATTATTCATTTGTGTTATTAGGTTCTTTTTTCAGACCAAGAGTTTTGTTTTCATACCTGACAATTTGGACTGCTCACTAGCCTATAAATGTATAAATCAGCGAACCGGACACGTCACTGCAACATCACGCGAGCTAGTGAGCAATCGAAAACTCTGTCAGGTATGAAAACAAACTCTTGGTCTGAAAAAATAAAAATAAAAAGATCCTAATGACATAAATTATCAGAACACCAAATGAACCTCACTGAACTATTATTAATTTGTGCGTGTGATTTTTATTTTTTATCTTTTTGCTTTTGAGCAGGTTACACGGTTGTTCCCTCATCATGAACTTCCTCAGATTTGTAGTTGGTGTTATTCATGCATGCTTAAAGGCCCAATTAACTTCTTTTTTTTCAACCAAAAAGTAGACTGAAGATTTTTCACTAATGATACGGTCAATGTGCCCTTCCTGTTTGAAACTCCACAAAATGGGCACTTATTTGTCCTGAAGGAGGCCCTCTTTTCGCTTGTTTCCATGGAAATGTTGTTTGTTTGGTTAAACACTTAAACACAAAATGTAATACTTTTTCAACAATATAAAACCATAGATAAAAACCCATTGCTTGTTAAAAGTAAAACTTCAAACTTTCTTCAGAATATTAGACTTAGACAAACTTTATTGATCCACAAGGGAAATTACTTGGACACAGTAGCTCACTCATTCACAACAACTATAATGACAAAGAGAAAAAATATTAATGATAATAATCAATTCTAAATAAGTAGCAAAAGAAGACAGCAAAAGAATTATATAAATGTAAATGTACAAGTCAAAATAAAATTGAGAAATAAGTAATACAATATAAAATCTTAGCTGTAGGGAGCATTATCTGTTACATAAGAGTGAGTCGTTGTACAGTTGTAGGGAGTATTATCTGTTACATAGGGGTGAGTTGTTGTACATTTGTAGGGAGTATTATCTGTTACATGGGTTAGTTGTTGTACAATTGTAGGTAGTATTATCTGTTACAAAAGGATGAGTCATTGTACAGTTGTAGGGAGTATTATGTATTATATAAGGGTGAGTTGTTGTACAGTTGTAGGGAGCATTATCCGTTACATAAGGGTGAGTTGTTGTACAGTTGTAGGGAGTATTATCTGTTACATAAGGGTGAGTTGTACAGTTGTAGGGAGTATTATCTGTTACATAAGACTGCTTTGTTGTACAGTAATTTGTCGTAATATATTCTGATTCGACGTGAATCTGTCCACCACACATTGATTTTTTTTTTTCACCTTTTCGAGTGTTTGGTTTACGGCGACTCCAGGAGGCGTCAGGGGCCCAGACATGATAAAGCTCGGAGCCGAGGGGAGCCGCACTTTCACGGGTGGGTGTGCAGTAATCGGAAACACCGGTTGTGCTTACGGAGAGGCGCACTCCCCCACACAGCCTCCAGGGGGCCCTTTAAATCACATGCTCCTGCCTTTGAATCTGAACCTCGAATGCACCACGCAGACTCCTCCATTTAACACTACAGCGGTGTTACTCGGTCTGAGAGAGAGAGAGAGGAGTAGAGGGATAGAGAGAAGCAAGAAAGAAAGAGGAGCCTATTAAGGATTTGCGTATGATGTGGCAGTCACGTGGTTTAATGTTTTGGTGGTCATAATGTTACTTAAGGGTGAGTTGCTGTACAGTTGTAGGGAGTATTATCTGTTACATTGTACAGTACAGTTGTACAGGTAGCTGTTACAGGGTGAGTTGTACAGTTGTAGTATTGTTACATCAGAGTTGTACAGTATTATCTGTTATACTGTTACAGGGTGAGTTGTACAGTTTAGTACAGTTGTACAGTTGGAGTATTATCTGTTACATAAAGGTGAGTTGTACAGAGAGAAAAATTGATTGAGAAAAGTATTGAGAAAAGACAGTTATTGTAAGGATTTGCGTGTGATGTGGCAGTCACGTGATTTAATGTTTTGGCGGCCGTACTGGAGGTCAAGACCGGGATTATTCAGTTTAATTCAGTATAATCATGGGGACTTTAAACGACATAAAACTGTTTGAAATCAACAGCTTGTTAGATCAGCCGTCATTAGAAAGGTATAAAGCTAAAGTCGTCCTCTTGGGTTGTGGAATAGATCCCGATCTAATTCCATTGGAGACCTTTGTCAGTCTAATCAACGCTCGCTCTGTGCCCAACCTTTAGTATCCAGATATTTACAACTACTTTGTTCATTTGACATCGTCCTACACCAACCAAGAACAGAAAAGCTACAAGGGGTTAGAAGCGTCGATCTTTGTTGATCACCAAACATCACATCTATTCCGGAGAACACCCAGGGGAAGTAGAATGGGGGTCAAAATCAGAGCCGGAGCGACCCAGGACGGTGGAAATAGAGGGCCGGGGTGGGGGGGATTACTTGCTGGCGAAAGTGAGGAAGCGGGGTGGGTGTGAGATATTGTGCCGGTACACTGGCGAGAAAAATACTAGTAATAAATGTTTTATTTATTTACTTATTTATTTTAATATGGACAGTGCATATTAATGAACATCTACAACATTGCAGTGTAAATATGCCACATTATAGCAAGAATGCTCATTTCCATCTATAGTCTCTAGGCAGGTATCACCACAAATTTAACAGAAAAAACAAAAACAAATGACAGTTATACATTAAAAGTGTCCACAACTCTGGTTTTCCTTTAGCCACTGTTTCAAGTAGGATTTGAAAGTGGCAAGTGTTGGAGTTTCTCTTATTGATAGTGGCAGACTGTTCCAAAATGTTGTGCCTCTGACTGAGACACACTTTGTCCGAATGTGGAGCTCACAGTTCCCCCGGGCTGTGGCCCTAGTTCCCATCCCACTGAAGGTCCTTACTTTAATAAAATCCAGTAACGGAGGGGGGGCAAGTCCATGCAAATCTTTATAGATAAAACATCCATATTTAAAATCAACAAAATTATTAAAATTAAGCAGATAAATAGTGCAGTGGTGAAATGAGAATGGTTTCTTGTCCAATATTTTTATAGCTTTCAAAAAAGTGATTCGATGGGTTTGAGCATTGTGTAAGCAGCGAGTGAATAAGTGGTTATGCAATACTCTATATGAGACACAATCATGGATTGTAAAAACATTCGTGCCACATATAGAGTCATAAAAGATCTTACTTGTCTAAAATTCAATAAGTTAAAATTAACAGTTTTTGTAAGGCGCTTAATGTGTTTCTTAAATGTCAATGTCGGGTCCAATGTCAGTCCCAGATATTTAAACTCTTTGACGAGGCTGAGTTCCACCCCGTCCAGAAAGACATTGGACCGCTGTAGCTCAGTTGTTTTTTTTGCTGAACATCATGCAGACAGTTTTCTTCATGTTTTGGTATATATCATTTCATTTACTGTATTTTCCGGACTATTAGACGCGCTCTTAAGCCGCCAACCCCATCAAAAAACAACTGCGTGCCCCACAATCCAGAGCGCCCTATACACGAATCCACTCGGGTGTCCCAGCACGACTTCAGTAAACTACAAAGCCACACCACCCGCAAACACACACGGAGCAGACAGCGACCGCACAGCGAAAAACACCTGCAGCCACACTCATCACTTGAACGGAACGGAGGAACGAACCGAAAAAGCGAGTGCAATGTGCCACTTCTAGCCACAACTGAACAACTGAGTCACTGCGAACACGCCGACAATCCGTTGGTCCCAGACAGCACCCTCCCTACACGCCACAACTGAACAAAGCCCAGAGTCACCGTGAACACCACAAACAAAGTCCCACTGACCATCTAACTGTTGTGTTTCGTTTAAAGTCCGGTGCGGTTTATTTGTGAAAAAAGTTCAAAAATAGATCTTTCTATGACAGTGTGCCTTATGATCCAGAGCTCCTAATAGCCCAGAAAACACGGTACTGTAAATCCCTTCTTCGTTTGTGTGGATGGTCCCTCACCAGAATTGAAACGTTGACTGCACTGACGAT